>NW_022145681.1:5711678-6155372 GCF_002938485.1 Sitophilus oryzae | reverse complement strand
GTCTAAGTCGCGTTTTATCCTAAATTGGGATAATTATAGTAAAAATATTATTTTTATGATTTAGTTAGAGACATATGTCAGATGGCAGTGAAGGAAACCAAAACAAAAGTATTTAAGTGTGGAGGATGTTTGAAGATCATAATTATTGAAACACTTTAACCGACTCTGTAACTCGTTACCCAAGGCAAAAATGTTAAACGCAAACAACTTTATTGATAAATATATTGTTTCTACTTTGAAAAATACTAATGGGCCTTAAAATTAAAGAAGTTTTAAAAATTTTCTTGAATTTTTTTTTTGTAAAATGAGAATAATTTATTCGCTGTCGAAAAAATTGTTTCCGCGTGTTTTTTAGGGTCAAATATTTCAAGTTAATGTATTCAAAATGCAGGAATTGCTATTTTAGGAACGAAACATTTTCTCATTTAACAACATGGCGGCTTTCACTTTGTTGTTTTGGAGATTAAGATGGAGTAGTTCGAGTAGTCGCATACTGGACTAATAAAGTCGCAGTTCGGCCTTAACACGTAGTATGCTAGTCGCAAGATTGCCTAATTTAGTCATCCTAGAGTCTAGCTTGTGCCGCCCTCTATAATCTAAATAAACGAGGGTGTGGATAAACTATCGGTAATATATGTCGATGTATATTTAAATTTAGTTTTATATGTATCTTTCTTATGTCCCATTTCAATTAAGTTTTTTTTATAAAAACAAAAACAGCACTGAACTGTCTGACTGAACAGAATAATGAAGTGAAAATTTAAGATTTAAGGTTATGGTTCAATACAGTTGCTAAAAGGTAGTGACTCGACGTCCTACCAACGTAAGAATAAGGAAATCTAAACAACGTTGGAATTAGTAAAACAGACGACGTTTGCATAACGTTGGAATAGGTCCTGAAACTGACGTCGGAAAACTCTATATTGTCCGAATCACCTAAAGATCACTTAAGTAAAAAAGGTTACAAGACAACGTTTATTCGACGTCGCAGAAGCTTCTACTTTGCTGTAGTACTAGTCCAACGTCGGCACAACGTTATAAAAACGTTTAAATTTATTTTAATACCCAAGGTAGGGAGCTAACTATTTTTTGTAACTAATCCAACGTTGTGTATAGTAAACATGTGGTCGCGAGTCGTGAAAATGCTACTTGGGTATGGAGTTAAATAATATATTATGTTCCTACACAGTATTTTATTTATAGGTTTTAATGCTTTAAAGTCTAATAATAAATTTTCGTTGTCAACAAAATAATCTTAAAAAACTACAAAGATTTCTTATTATAAACTTGAAAGATTAAGATTCGGTTCAAATATACAAATTTTAAATTTTTCGCGCCAGTATATAGGTATGAATGCAACCTACTATATCGATAATGCGCTTATAGTTCGGGTTAGACGCCAAAGGCCGCGCCACTAACACAGTCTTCGAAAATTAACGTTGATCGGTCTCTCTCACTTTAGTTATTAGTGTTCTCTCTGGTATTTACTAAAGGTTGTCAGTCTAAGTTATTCTATTGTAAAGGGCGAGTGTGGTGAGGAAGAATGTTGGTGTAAGTTAGAACAAATAAAACTTTTAAGAATATTGGATCACCTCAATATTCAAGCTGATCCACATATCTTAAAATTACAATTTACTTTTTTAGTATATTCATTAAAAGATATAGAAAATAACGACATAATATTATAACCTTCTATTTACAACCCTTACCTTATTGGTGCAAGTTTTTTTTAATAAAGTTTTTCATCGTGGAGAAAATAAAGTATGCCCGAATTTTCTTCAGTGGGAGTTACTTGATTTTTGAATCCCGCTACTTCAAGCATATCAAAACGTTTAATAAGTTCATAGTCACTAGGTTTCTTAATATCTTTTTCTCTTGCATGCTTAACTTTTGCTATGACTTCATTATATTGTAAAAACGAAAAACAAGCACTATTATATTCTTTCGAGTGCCTAGTTTACCTTAATTTTCCCCAGAAAATTTCTTCCATAGGAAAAATACCGCACAGCACTTTTTACAACGATAACAAAGGAATTATACATAACCACAAACAAAGCGAATTTACGCCAGATGTCTGTCAACGTTGCCAACATTTAGTCCAATTTAATGTTATCCTTATATTGCCTATTATTCAACTTATCCTTTTTAATCCTTATATTTAACAACATTGGTGGTAACCGCGCTAACTGAATCTTTCAAACTCACTGCTATTGTCCAGGGAATGCTAGCATTCGCTAGTAAAAGTTGGATTCAAAAATAGCTGTTGAACTTTTGCCGTAGTCTTAGCAAATCAATGTGAACTTTTACTAGTAATTATTGTTAACAATCACTGATTTCCAACTTTTACTGTAACATGTAGGTATACTCTGTTTTTTTTCTCAGGTAAGATTTCGACAGACGATGACAGAAGAACAGCAGATGACGTCCCATACCAATTTATTTTATTTATTTTATTAAAAAAGTTTCTAATAATTTTTAAGTTATCTATGGATGAGTTTAAATATAAATCCGTCATGCTTCGTGTCTTGTTGTTTTTAACCAGTTTTATTGGTTTATTTAAAAAATGACAGACCGTATTTCATTTTTATTGGTTTGACGGAACGATGAACGACAAACGGACACCAATGCGTATGAACTCGCCTTTAGATTGTAGTCATTTTTGACGCTTGTCAAAGTCTTGCCAAATTATAGGTTATAATTTTCTGTCAACTTTTGTTTAATACCTTACGCAATACCCTGCGTTTTGGAAGATGATGCATTTTGATTCGTATTATTACGTGTGTTTTGTGTCTTTTGAAGTCAAGTGGAGGAAAAATCGAGTGAAAATTAACTGTAGACCCAGAGCACAGTTTATGGTTAATACTCGCTGCCCAGGCAGAAAGTCTTATACACCAATAAAGTTGCCATCGATAAAGTTTGTATACCATTTCGTCGTAGATAAGTGCATCTCGTATATGGTAGAAGGATCAAACTAAACACATACTAAAAACTGGAGTAGCTGTAAAATATCGACATCACACGATAGGTAAATAATGGATTTTAGTACTGCAGAAAAATAATGTCAAAAGGTACTGGTTTAAAAAAATTAAGATAAGTAATAATTAATAAGTTAATTAATCAACTTTTAAGGTATAAAATTTGGTAGGTGTTATTATTAATAAAATAGTTTGTTTTATTTACCTATGTTGTTTTATTTATTCCTGTGGAATATTACAAATTTGTATTTGTACAAAAGTTATATTGATAAATATAATCATAAATGCGGGTAGTTTCATAAAGCTTGAAAGTAAATAATAGTTCTTTTTTATATTTTTTTGGTATGTAGTGTCTTGTTCTTGTTTGTTTTGTATTAACACATACCGTTTTTATTAAATAAAATAACTCGATTACATTTTTTCAGTTTTATACAGTTTTTTTCACAATATTTTGAAGTAATCACTTGTCATCTTGTCAATCAAATTTTAAATATATCCTCCTATGCGTTCCAGTTGTACCAACTTATTTCTTTGTAAAATAAAATAAACTACTATGAAATTAAAACGACAGACACATCTATCACTGTCAAGGATCTTCTCGTTGGACAGACTATATATCAGCCAGGGATAGTTAAGGATATTGATTGTGAAACATAATATTTTTAAATAAAAGAAAAAAAAAACAAACGCAATGCTAGATGTGATTAGCTTTGATATTTATTAGCACAAGCAATAAAAATTACTCTAAATAGAAACTAGTTACACTTACTGACAGGTTGCCTCGGTGATTTTGCTTCCATCGGTACAATGAAAAAACTTCCCGTTGAACAGTTGAACGGCAATGACGGCGAAGATGAATTGAAACAAAATATACACTATAAGAATGTTTATCACGTTTTTTAGAGAGTTCACGAGACAGTCGAACACTGCTTTCAGTTTGGGCACTCGCTTGATGGTCTTGAGCGGTCGAAGTACGCGAAGAACTCGCAGCGACTTGATTGTTGACAAGTTGGCCCCTGCGGCACCTCCACCGCCCCTAAAACAGAAATAAGGAAAACACATTATTACTTTTATAATTAAAATTTATAATACATATTTTTGTTATGATTTATAAATACCAGGTATATAATAATAGTACGTGTATGTAGAGAGAGACGACTCGTGATATGAATAAGTCGTTTTTTTGATGAATTATTGATCTAAAATATAGTTCTAAATAATGCGTGTACAGGGTGGGTCAAATTCGACGCTTTTAAATGGAAACACCTTTTTCTATAGGACATAGACAAAAACTAATATCGGTGTCTGGAGCTCAATTTTTGTCAAAAACATGATGGTGAAAACCGCATATCGATATCTCTTACCGTTTCGGAGTTACGGGGTGTTTTTCAAAAATATGCATTTTAACAAATCGCTGTAACTTTTTGCTATGGAAAATTTTGTATTTTTATGTAAACATTTCCAAAGCACCTTTTTATGTAGAATTTAATGGTTTAAGTATAATTTTTTTAAAATTAATAATTTAAGAATTATCAACAGAAAATTTGATTTTTTATATGGGACACCCTCTATATTTTTAATTTATTGAAAAAAATTTAAAATTACCTTTCCAAAAATATAACACACTTGATATTTTTCTCGATTCCTCTTCGAGATATAGAGTATATAAAAATTCGCCTGCTTTAAATAAGTAGGCTTTGAACGGCACCGAGACTGTAATGCAAAAAAATTCTAGTTGTGAGCATCAATTAAAACGAAAATAATATTTGCTATGAGAGATGCAGAATTTTATAACAATTTAAAATATATTTACCCAACATCAACACATTTAAACTATATCTAATAACAATAAAAATAAATAGCGAACCAAGACATGAGATTTTGCTACAGGTGTTCGACATATGGACCGTCTTATGTTATAGACAGACGGGGCAGATTTTGAACATTTTTCGCGGAATTCATTAACTCAGTGGGGGTGAAAGATACCCTCTCATAACTGCTAAGTTTTTCTAATTCTTGTATAGATTATACAGAATAATAAGGAACCTTTATTCTTCCGCAAAAATATCCATAGGATTAGATCCATGGGCACTAAGTCAGGCGGCCTCGACGGCCAACAGCTGGGATCTTGGTTAGCTATTCAATTGTTCTTGAAATTGGCTGCAAAAATTTGCTGATAACTTCAGCGTTCAGAGGCGGTGCGTCGCGTCGTCTTGCTAGAAAAATATGTTTTCGAGTTCCATTAGGGGCACATCATCAATAAGGGGTCCAAAGCCTACTAGTTAAAAGTACCGAACTTTTAAAAATTCTGTAATTCGAAGGGGATTATAACAAAATATCAAGTGTGCTATATTTTTGGAAAGGTAATTTTAAATTCTTTTCAGTTAATTGAAAATATAGAGGGTGTCCCAAATAAAATATCAATTTTTCTGTTGATAACTCTTAAATTATTAATTTAAAAAAAATTATACTTAAACCATTAAATTCTACGTAAAAAGGTGCTTTGGAAATGTTTTCATAGAAACACAAAATTTTCCATAGCAAAAAAGTTACAGCGATTTGTTAAAAATGCACATTTTTGAAAAACACCCCGTAACTCCGAAACGGTAACAGATATTGATGTGCGGTTTTCACCAGCATGTTTTTGATGAAAATTGAGCTCCAGACACCGATATTAGTTTTTGTCTATGTCCTACGTTTTATATGTAAAATTAAATAGAAATATACATATGTCCAAAATTATTACATATGAATGTTTGGTACAATCAAAAGTCGGTTTAGGATGTATAAATTTACAAAGTTAATCATGATTTAATTTAGACCGCGCGAAAAACTATTATTATTGTTTATAGACTTTTATTTTTTATTTTATAATCCACACGTCAAGAATTTTTAAATCCTAAAACAGCCTCTACACTATGCGGAGAAATCTTCGAAACAGGTCAAGGTCTCATTTCGTCGCCTAACTTTGTCGCATTTCGATTTATTTCCAGTTCTCTAGATCCACTTCGGTTTGCCACGACCTACTTTCGATTCCTAAAAGCGCCTGAAAACTACTCGTGAGGATGGCGTGGGAGGATTTTTTTGGCGTTTCTTTGCCTCGTTCAATTTTGTTTCGTTTTGAGCTATTTCCTGAACGTGGCGGTATCTGTACCCGAGGCAAAGGATTTTTTTTTTCATAAATCTCAGTGAAATAAGTAAACCTAGACGTTTCTAAAATATCTGTTGTTACGATGATATTTCGTTAATTGCATCTCGTTTTATGTTGATATATTCCACAAAATTATAATTTGAACACGCGTTTATAATATGTAGCATAAACATTTAAGAACAAAACGTTTCACTCAATCTGCAGGCATATAATTAGAATATGTTTATTATAATTGAATTAGAATATAAAATTGTATATGTAATATTTGTTAAAAAATTAATTAAAATTTCCGAACAATTTACTCCACACAAACTTACAAGCAAAATTATAACGCACACGTATTCGAATTCGTAAAAAATAACCAAGACAGAAGCCTCAGCTGGACGCCGGACCGTCAAATCTCGGTTGCAACACATTTGAATTACTGCGCACGAGCGTGATCGTTCGGTGACGGTTCTGCGGCGGGTTGGAACAAACCTGTAGTAGCAATAAATGTGGTTTTCTAATATTTATTTGAAATAGATAAAATATCCGTGTTGATAACGCTCTTAGTGAAATCGACCATGGAAGCAGCATTTTTAGTAGCACTTAGTTGGCTACCAAGTACGACCAAGTTATTACCACCTAGCGGCGAGGCGATGAAGGTACACCACACGGTATAAAGTCGCATTGGTTAATATTTCTTCTTCCATACAATTGACAATTATAATTAATTACATCACGATATAAGGAATTATTTTTTACAATTATTCTATACTCACATAAAGTCGAACCCCATCGACACCAGCGCACAAACTACAACCACGGCATCCATGATATTCCAGAACTCCCGCAAGTACGACCCCGGGTGAAGAATCACTCCCAGATCGATCACTTTGAGGAACATTTCGACCGCGAACACGCCGGTGAAGGCGTAATCGAACTTATCCAGAATGTTGTTCCTGAACGAGTGCTCGTTGACCGGATCTTCGGCAGCTAGAGCCGCGGAACTCATGCAGATCACCACCATGATGAAGAAATCGAAGTAACGCAGGTTCACAACCCAGTGAGCACCACGACGAATTCTGAAAATATAAAATGTGATCCGTTAGTACCATACGGTAATGAAAATCGCTGATAATTTTGGCAAGGTCAAACTCAAGACGTCATGACTTGGCCCGTACTCTACTTCGTTTTTTAATGGCGCTTACTGCCAATTGGGCTTAAGAAGGGTTTAATTTATTTTTATATTAAGTAAAAATTATTTTTAAATGGTGTGGTTTGGTTGTGTTAAAATTGGAAAAAAAAATATTTTTTTGGAATACACTCAACGGGCACCTTAAAATTTTCATGTATTTTAAAGTTTCATACAGTGTGTTCTAGTGGACCGATTTTGATGATTTTTTGAGCAATTTATAGCTAAATTATTTAACTTTTTAGAATGTCTTTCTAAACTAAAAATGAAAGTTTCAATCAGTCAATTATACAAGGGAAATCAAAATGTTGATATTTTGGTGAAAGTTGGGAACACCCTGTGGAATACGTTAACAAAGCAAGGAATTTAAAAATTCATCTAGGTGTATCTTTTCTCGATAGTTTGTTTTTCGATTTATCTCAATAGCTGTATTTCTTTTGGAGATATTCGCTTTTGAAGACGACTCTAATATTTTTTCGTATTTTTTATGTTAAAGCCATGCCTTTAGTTTTGGTCCTAGTCAACAGAACTGTAAAATAATGTTTATGATTTATGTAATTTCACCATCTTTAAAAAATCATATTATTATTGTTTGTTGTGCAGTTAGTCTACCAGATATGATTTTAAGTCCAAAAGTTGATCTCTACGATGACCATTTAAAGCAGCAATAGCCGATACTTCGGTACTTAAAACTATCTCTACTAGAGTAAACGTCAACAAACAATGATAATATGACTTTTCAATGACAGTGACATTACAAAAACAGTAAACAGTATATTGCAGTATATTATAAGTGTGTTCATGACGACCCAAAATCTATGCTAAAATTGCTCTAAATCGTTACTGTCTTATTTAAAAGCGAATGTCTCCAATAAAAAAAATTATAAGATAAATAAAAAAACTATCCAGAAAAGACTGTACCTAGATGATAAAATGATTTTTAAATTCCTTGCATTGCTAACAAATTCCACAGGCTGTCTCAAACTTTCACCAAAATATCAACATTTTGTTTTCCCTCGTATAATTGACAGATAGGAATTTTTATTTTTAATTGAGAAAGAGACACTAAAAAAGCCAAATAATTTACCTACAAATTGCTTGAAAAATCATCAAAATCGGTCCAAATTTTAAAACACATAAAAATTTTAAGGTGCCCGTTTTTTGTGCCGGTGATTGTATATTTATGTATCTGAAAACGTTCTAGCCCTTTTTTAATATTTCCATAATTAATTTTAATTTTTGACAGGTTTTAAGTCAATTTTTAGCAAATGTCGTATAGAAAATGACGCTTAATTCTTGAAATCTCCCTTAATTTACCATTGAATGTCATTTCCAGCCGCCTTTGAGGCTGTTTTTTTTCATCATAAGGTACTACGTGTCAACAGTAAACAAAAAAGAGAACTGATTCCAATTCGAATAGATTCATGAAATATTTTTACAATAAAATGTCTGAAATCTGAAATGTTTTCTTAACTAGATACTGGGTGTTTTTTAAAAGTGGCTCACCCTATAACTTTTTTTTCAGACGAAAGAAACGAGATTTGGTATGCTAGTATATGACTTAAATCAAAATTGATTAACGTATTTAATTCTTTTCGGTCACTTCCTGTTTCACCGGAAATAACTAAAACTTTTGTTAAATAAACATTAATAATATAAAGTACATTCATTTCTATTTTTTGGAGTTTCAGATAATAAAATTGGTTTTAGTCAAGTAATGAAGTGGTGACACTTACGGATTTGTAGACGAAAGAATAAACATGCTAGAGTATGGCAGCATAGGTTTGGGTCCCACTATTTCTTCCTCTTCTTCTGGAGGTTTCTCTTCTTTCTTTTTTCTTCTGCTGGTAGGCGGACTTGGCGAACTAACTTCCACTCTGGGATTGCTCCCGTGTTCCATTTGGAGCGCTTCCATTTCTTTTTCTAACTCTAGTGCTTGCTTCTCCTATAATAATTTGTTTTGTGAATTTTATAATAGAAAAATAACATTTAAAATATGTATATTGTAGGAATAGAACTGTGATGTGTATGCTTTAAATTTGAAGAATTAAGTTATTTTTAACTCTTTATAGGTTGCTAGTCGCTAAATCGACCACTTTAATTTAATCAACTAATCAGTCATGTGAAAGTGTATTATCGCCCAGTTTGCTTGCTATGCTTATTTGTATGCGCGTCTTGGCCATTTAATCAACCATATATATACGCTGGCTGAATTGGCGCAAAAAGTTAACGTAAGCGGTTGAATATTCGACCAGTGAGCATTGGCGACGCTGTGTATCATATAAGTAATAATTGTCGTCTAAGCATTTTCTATGCAAATTTTGTGCGATAAAAATTTAAAAATATAGAAACAAATGTATCTGTGACGTTTATTTCTTTTTATTTAGTGCACCAAATTTATGGCTCGGATGATATTTTCTAAAATCGTTAACATATCCTGTATATTTTCAATCATTTCTCATAGGATGCGAGTTTCTCGAAAAACAAAATTTGATTTACTTGATATGGGCATATTTTTGAGTAGAGAGATAACAGGGATAATCAAAACGAACTTACTCTTTTTTCTTACATTGGATGATACATACAGTTTATATTTTAAGCAGACAGTAGTATCGACTGACTAGTGAGAAAAAAAATCTAGGAACTAGTGGGGTTGCAGTCGGTTTGATTTTTTTGGTTGCAGTCGGCAACCCCACTAGTTCCTAGATTTTCTTGGTTTATATATTATATACATTAGATATTTACATATTATCTAATTCCTAGTCTCTAGTTGAAAAATCAAAACCCCCCACTCTCTTATTTGTTAATTTTTTGAGCAATGATATTAAGAAGATATGCTTCCTTTGTGCTAGTTTATACATTTTTTTAATCAATTTGATCAAATTAGAAAATAATTATTAGCACTGCCCTATAAAGGGTTAAGCTTTACTCTTGGTTTTATATTATAGGTTTAAAAAAGGTAAAGTTATTTTAATTGAGCTTATTTATAACAAGACAGACGTTCATTTTCACAACTTATTATTATATTGATTTCTGAGTCAAATCCACATTTATTTAGAATAATTTATTAATTAAAACAATTAAGTATGTAATTAACTAATTACATACTTAATTGTAATTCGGCCATTATTTAAAGCTTCGGCAAGAAAGAACACCAAGTTAATTAAAATAGTTTATACATTTTTTTAATCAATTTGATCAAATTAGAAAATAATTATTAGTACTGCTCTATAAAGAGTTAAGCTTTATTTTTGGTTTTCTATTATTGGTTTGAAAAAGGTAAAGTTATTTTAATATGTATGTACAGAGTGTTTCGAACTTAGTGTCTTCGGGTAATACCAGAAACAAAGAAAATTTAATTGCAATTTTAATAAATGGGATACAAAGGGACTGGTTAAGGTAAAAATATGGCAAGTAAAATATGACCTGCCTCTCAACTGATTTATAAAAAACTGACATAATTTTTGCCTAAGCCGATAATCTCTTACAAAAGTTTTTGAACGCGTGTGTATTAATATAGTTTTAATTGCTCAAAACAAATCCTGTGTACAGTGAAGAAATATTTCCCATTTTGCTAGAAATTATTCTAGTTCACGTAGTTCGGTCACATTCTACTGCATTAAGAACTGCTTCTTCAACTCCATATAAGAGTTTGTCGGTATCTTTGACGTCTAGAAGTATATTTTAAATGATTTAAATTTTCGGTTTCCCTTAAACATCTGCAGATATGTTCATAACTTTTTTTTTTAAATTGTCATTTCCACATAACTAATGTTCACGTAGTTCGGTCATATTCTACTGCATTAAGAACTGCTTCTTCAACTCTAAGAGTTTGTCGGTATCTTTGACGTCTAGTATTATATTTTAAATGATTTAAATTTTCGGTTTCCCTTAAACATCTGCAGATACGCCCATAACTTTTTTTTTAAATTGTCATTTCCACATAACTAATATCATATCGGTTCATTCAGCAAAGGTACGATTAAAAAAAACGACAAAATAAAAAACAAACTTTTAAAACTGAGAACCAACAGAACATTAAAAACTTTCCTATTAGACTTAGATTAAGGCAGATTAATAAAATTGACTTTATATCATCAAGGAAATCGAAATCTACAAAATATCAAGAGATTTTTGTAGATTTTAATCGATATTAAACGGCCTATACAAAAGTGGCGCACATATTTTTTTTACAGAGTATTCCTGTTATAACATATAAATGTCCCTGGTGGATCTGCCTATAGCTACGAAATATAGCATAATCGGAACTATGCTGATATAAAAAATAAATCTTATTTTTACGTGAGGAATATCCTCACTAGAGATGATACATGTTTTCTGTAATACCTTGTACAAGTATTGTAAACATTACCTTGTTTTCTTCTGCTTGTTCTTCTTCGGCGGCAGTGAGTTCTTGGGCATTGGCCAAATTGTCAACGGCGATGGCCAAGAAGACGTTCAGAAGCGTATAGTTACCGAACAACATAAGAATGATAAAGTATAAAGAATAAACCATGCCTCCACTGTTTGGCCCGCCTAGAGCGTTGATGCCGTTGTACATCACTTCGTTCCAGTCTTCTCCAGTCAGTATCTATAGAAAATTTTAAATTCATGTTATTAATAGTTGTGTGTAACGGTTAGCAACCCAATGGAGCAATAAGTACCTATTTTGAGTTCATAAAGTTTAGTTCCAAATATTTTATAGATTTTTGAGCAACTTTTCTTAAACTTCTTTACGTATTCACCAACAGTTCAACGAATTTTTTTAGAGTCTACAATATTAACTATAGCTGAGTCTCTGTTAGCCAAGTGTCGGTTATCCAAGTTCCGCTTTATTGTCATTGTAATTCGTTTTGACGCTTTCGTTTTGTATTACGAGTTTTGTGTTTAAATAAATAGTGTTGTGATACTTTAAGCTTGAAAATGTTTACAGTCGAACATTGTTCTTTTTAGAACCTTCTTTTAGTGCGAAGTGTTCAAGATAGCTTAATAGCCGTAAAAATCTCATTGCAACTTTATTAGAATATTTTGAACGAGAAAGTGGTAGTAATGGCCCTTTATGCCCTTAAATGCCGTTAAGAAGGTGAGTTTTGGTGATGTAAATAATAACTGTTTATATATTTATAATTAATCAATTTTTGTTTTCTAAAATATTTTGATTAAAATAAAATACATAAAAGTGGACAACGCTCTGCCGGTCAAGCTTAATCACGCCACTAAAAGGTTATTTGGTATGAACTGTATAAAGTCTGTATGATGAAAATATATTTTCCATTATTTATGCACAATGCACAATGTTTTGTTTTATTTAAATATTAATAACTCTGGAATGGATGATCAGAATCCAACAAGCGAGGGCTCGTTTAAAAGAGCGTTTCTTGCCCTATATTATTCCATATAAACAATAATAATAAGCTTTTGAACGTAGACGCGAGGGGGCGTTGTCTTACAATTTAACAAACATTGCGCGTTTTTTTCCAAAAAATGAAATGCAATATATGTGTAATTTTAACTGATCATAAAGACTAGTAAAAGCTTAAAAAGTCAGCGAAAACCGCACCTTGATATCTTCTTTCAAACCGAAGATATTACCAAATTATAATAAATACCAAAAAATAAGCCTTTAATTACCTTATTTTTACAATACGGTATCAGTAGCCCTCCTGATTTTGCCCTTTCTAACAAAAAATAAGATAGAAACAGTTAGTTTATTTTAAAATCGATGAAATACCAGAATACCATAATACCAGAGGTTGTGTATATCTAACAATTAAGATATTAATAACTGTGGACAAGAAACGATGATTCAATGAAGTCATGGTAGACTTTGGAAACAAGTTGCTTTTGACGTAAAAGTATAAACGTCAAATTGTTATTAGATCAACATTTTGATACCCTTAGCAGCGTTTTTTATTGCCTTTATTATTTGAAGTAGTTGAAGTTTTTGGCATTTTGAAAAAGCAATCAAAAGATAAAAAACGCTGCTATGACTATCAAAATGTTGATCTAATAACTATTATTATATTATTGACATTTATACTATTACGTCAAAAGCAACTTTTTTTCCAAAGCCTACCATGACTTCACTGAATCATCGTTTCTTGTCCACTGTTATTAATATCTTAATTATTAGATATTAATACCTCTGGTATTATGGTATTCTTGTACTTCGTCGATTTTAAAATAAACTAACTGTTTCTATCTTATTTTTTGTTAGAATGATCGGTATAATCAAGAGGGCTACTGATACCGTCTTATAAAAATAAGGTAATTAAAGGCTTATTTTTTGGTATTTATTATAATTTTGCTAATATCTTCGGTTTGAAAGAAGATATCAAGATGCCGTTTTTGCTGACTTTTTAAGCTTTTACTACTATACTCTTTATGATCAGCTAAAATTACATATATGTTACATTTAATTTTTTTGAAAAAACGCGCAATGTTTGTTAAATTGTAAGACAACGCCCCCTAGCGTCTACGTTCAAAAGCTTATTATTATTGTTTATATTGTATAATATAGAGCATGAACGCTCTTTTAAACGAGCCCTCGCTTGTTGAATTCCGATCATCCAGTCCAGAGTTATTAATATTTATAAAAAACAGATCTAACCTTCTCCCACCACTTTATTTTGGTAGATGGGGAAAAATGGCTTTAACAAAAAATAATCAAAATTTACTGAAGATTATGAAGCGTGTAGTATGAATAGTACACCTTATCTAGACAAAATTGTGTAAAACTCCATTTTCTTATTTTTTGTTGCAGTTGCGCCCCCTAGCGGTCGTTCTACAAACTTAAAAATAATTTCCAGCAATTTCTCATAGCCTCTTTAATTATAAATATTTTTTTCCGCAGCCCCTACGGCTAATACTTTCCGAGATACAGCCGCGAGCTATTCTTAGTGGGACACCCTGTACAATTAATATTATCCTGCTTTATTGACTTTATTTTTATTGCACTGTACATCGAAATATAAACTATTAAATATGATTTTACATGTTTGCATTAAGTATATTTCTATTATTTAGCTATTTCGTATTAAATATATTTATGTATTACATTCGTTATAAACCTCTTGTCTATGGCTTATGATAGTTATGAATTAACCCTAGCTTGAGCACTGTAACTAACATAAGGAATACCCTCAAAACATAATAATATATTACTCGTGGCCTGTTATTAACAACCGAAAATGGACAGTGTGGTCACAAAAAGTCACCAACTTCTAGGTAAGTGTAAAAGGATACTTGATATGAAATATCTGACCAACAAATTGATAAAAAAAATTAATCAAATTATTGGTACAAAACTGACAATTATGAAGAATAATGAAGTATAATTGCTCCACAGGGCTTTTAGCACAAGTTCAGTTTTTTTGGAACTGTTAATTTACATATGTTTCTATGTTTAAATTAATATATCTCCAGGTGTAACCTCTTAAAATCTGTTTTACTTCCTTTTCGTCATATTCTTCCTCCCTTTAACCAAAAGTGCCTAACAATTTGCTTATATTAAAACCACCTATGTTTCGTGCTTTTTATATCACATGAAATTTCAAACATAACTTATGTATAATTTTCTAATATACATTAAAATATATTTATATCTATATCTGGTATATACCAGGAGATCTTACCTGAAATACAGTTAACAGTGCAATGGGAAACGTGTTGAAGTTTGCTGGAGGGGTACCACCGTCAAAATTAAATTGTCCTCCAAAAAGTTGCATCCCCAGAAGGGCGAATATCAGAATGAACAAGAACAGAAGGAACAACAGAGAAATGATAGATCTCATGGAATTGAGTAACGATATAACCAAATTTCGAAGAGATGACCAGTATTTTGTGACCTAAAAATAAAAAAAAGAATGTTCATTTCATAAAATAAAAGAATATATTTAGTGCATCTTAGATTAGTGTGTCTTAGACAATAATATACAATTCTTGTAATTCAAAACAATAAATATAAAGAATGTTATAAAACCCGTTTGATAAAACGTAGGTAAAACAAAAGTCAAAAGCAACAAAAACACATTACATTAATATTTTGGTTATATCTATTGGTCATATTTTACATTGAAATAATATTGTATTATGGGAAAAAAGACGTCCAATCGGCTTGGAAATGACGATCGATGACATTCAACATATAATTTTACATTTAAAATGACAGCGATTTTCATTGTGTAGTTATTGCTAACGCCATTTTGTTTTATCATATTGTAATTCTTCTCAACATAATCTAAACAAAGAATATTTTGATTTTTAGTAAATTAAAATTGTATTATAATTATTATTTGAACTTTATTTAACTTTTCTATATCCAGATGCTTTTTGTAGATACTTACATTTGATAATCACTTAAAAACTCAAATGGGATAAAAATTATTCGTATTCTTAAAATAGTATTTTCGATTTGGTTTTGCCTGCACTCCTGCCAGATTATATTTATTTAAAAATATACCAATTTTGACTGCTTTAATGGAATATCAACAATTAAATAATATGAATTATACAAATATTTTTCTAATTTTTACTTCTCTCCCAAGTAGCATTTTTAGACACAAAATCCAAAGAAAATCTCTGCTGAGAAATATTGCGACACAGTTTCGAAACAATGATGGTGTTTTTTTGGTCAAGACAGAAAACTGGAATTAATTCGACACTTTTTTGATATGTATGTTTCGTAACATAAATCGCTTTTTGTTTCCAAGCATTTTACTAAAATATGGTTTCGCTACATAAGCTATAAAAATAATGATTTTAGTTTCACAAATTTTTTGAAACTTTTAAGAAACAGATAGCGTTTTTAACTAAACATATATGTTTTTATTGGTTGTTGAGCTTTTAAACTCACAAGAGCGCGTTCTATTTACATTGAATTATATATTTTTATTTTCAGAACCATGATATAGAAATAAAAATAAAAATCAATATTTTAAACAAAAATATTCTGCAGCAACAAATGATGATATTTAGAAGGAGCATTGAAAATATGAAAGTACAGCTGGTTCCATAAAAAATGAATACGACTCTTTACACATTTTTTAGAATATTTGGGCAGTGTATATTTATGTGTTAAGTATTTTGACATGTTAAGGTTATTCTGACATTGTATAAAACAACTTTGCTTTTGACAAAGTCGCAAATAATTTTTTCGGAACGTCAGTATGACATGAGTAGAGAAATGGGGGACTGGTATCATAGAATATACTGCCCGAAATAATAAAAATATGTTTTAAATCGTATTCAATTTTATTGGAACCAGCTGTACATTATTAAATTAAACGATGAATTGCTTTTGCCAGACATTTTTTGTACGAGAAAACCTAAAAACAAAGATTTTATGACAAATAAATATGGCGGAGGTCGACATATACAACAATATTTACTAAAGTGTGAAGCAAAGATATTGATTGAATGTTATATATATATAAACTAACTTAACTTACCTTAAATATCCTAAGTAATCTTAAAGCTCTGAGTACTGACAAGCCGAAAGAGCCTCCTTTGACTGCGCTCCAAATTACCTCAAAAATAGACCCAGAAATAACTACGCAATCGAAGCGATTGAAGGCCGATTCGAAGTATATCCTGGGTCCTAGCGCGTACATCTTGATGAACATTTCCGACATGAAGAGTCCCAGGAACACATATTCGGCATAGTCTGCAAAAATAATGTATATTATAAATGATTTTATATCTTTTAAATCATAAACTTTTACTTCTGTTTTGCAATCCCTAACCTACTATTTAATTTTAACACAATATTTTACAAACTACACTCATGTGATTAAAAGTGTAATGCTGATTTTCAAAAATATGAGTGTAGTGTAGGTATTAGTAATTATTTCTCTCAGATCAACATTTTATGATTTGTTTAAAAAAAATACTTTAATAATAATAATTATCACCTTTTAAAAAAGTAATAATTATATACATAATTATTCAAGCAAAAATTAATAAAAATGAACATGGATTTATTATCATTAAAAACTACAATGTGCATTCAAGGTAATTTAATTTAATAAACTTGCATAATAGGTACTGTTTTGTCTTAAGTCATATCTAATTAATCAAAGAGACTTGTTTGAAAACATTTATAGGCTTGGCGCATTTCAGTCGATTTAAAATTCAAATCAGCAGTCAAATTCCGACCGCAGCGCTTCAACGGCAGAAATCAGAAATTATCAGTATGTTATTTCACTCCGCCGCGCCGTCTCGGTTACTGTTCCTATTGATCGCATTGAAATAATATTTAAATCGTGGCTTTGTCATCATATTTAAGTATTTTAGTTTTTTGCTAGTGCAGTTATTCAGACTATATAAAATACTCAGTTTCAAAGTTTGTAGGATGTACCGCTGTTTCGGGTAGTAAAAAATAAGTGAAAAAGAATTCGAACTATGCGTCCTGTTGGGTTGTGACAATTTCAAATGTTAATAATATTGTTAAAAAATGTTAACGTTTAAAGAAGAGCGTAATTAAGGCGTTGTTGGGTGCAATAACATTCAATAACTCAACTTTCCCGGATATTCAAATCTCGCGAAAAAACATTTTACAGCTTCATAGTTTTTCACACCGATTTGATAAAAAGCAAAAATGGGTTCAAGCAGTTCGACAAATTAAGTAAGTAAACAAAGTGCTCGTTACATAATCAAAAAATTAAATAGACATATACTATGAGAGGATAAAATATAATTTGCAATATTAATGGCATGGTTTTTTTAATCGACTAGTGATTAAATGTTTTATGAACATTTTCTAAAATTATAGGTACCTTTAAAAAAATCGTTATAGCGGAAATAGTCACAATTATGACCCCACTAGCAAATAGCAAAACCGGCTATTAAAACTATGCTCGCTACCGTAGTCATCAACTCATATAAAAGGTTTTTTTACCTGGAATAATAAATTATAATACAAGTCAGACCCTTTAAAGATATCAAAATATTTACGTTTTATTTTAATTTTTAGAATTTTCACAAATTATACTCTATAATTATTATATAATAAATTTTTCGTATACTCGCTATTTAAACCCGTGTATTTATATATACTAGTTGTTTACGATATTCTCCTATGGTGGCAGCACCGGTGGAGAATGCACCAAGACTATAGATACACATTTAGGGAAATTAAAAAGAATTTGTGAATCATAAAATTACATATTATGGTATATAAATTTTACAAATTATAGTATTTGAATATAGTGTCGAACTTAAATATGTCTTGTTATACATATAATAACTAACTTGTCGGCTAGTAAGTAAACTAATTAATTCTGTTTAGTCATTTTAGTTTAGGATAATAAAATATTTCTTGTTTAAATGTATTAATCGCAATATTTCATAAAATTAGGTAAAGGAAAACAAAAACATAAAAATATAATAAAAAGAAATACATTAAAATTACAAGGTAATGAAACTTAATACTTATTGGAGTATATTGAATTAGTTTGAAGTCTAGTTTTGTGTATTCTGTTGTAAAAACTTATAATAATTAAAATCATTCATAAAATTTTCAAAGAAATTTCAAAAGACAACGTAATAATATATTCTGATATCTAATAACAACACACAAAATTTATCATAAACTTTTTTTTATAACTATGTAACAAGTATTTTTCAAACTATATCAATCCACATTCTAGCGAGTTTTCAACTATAGATGAGCATTGAAGAATCGCGTTAGTTAAACTACTCATCTAGTTTTTAACATTGCTATTGAGGAAGAAGCAAAATTAAATGGAGATATAATCAAATTAGTATAATTGATTGAGGAGTGACTGGATGACATGAAGACATGACTTAATTTGTCCTAATAGTACTCTTTAAAAAATTTAATTAACTGACCAATTGTAATGCCATATTATATGTCTAATCAAAATATATATACAGGGGAAGAACTACAGGTTGTTCTTGGCTCTCCCGTAAAATTAGTAAACTGGCGCTTATCAAGTTTTTTACTCCTGGACCCTTCAACTTGAAAAAACCGAAGACACTAACACCGTAAAGCTACGAAACAAAGCAGATTCGGACCTATGTTGATGTAAAAAAAAATATTTTTACGTGGGGAATCTCCCCAGGAGAGATGACACATGTTTTTAGAAACACTCTATGTAGAGTAAACGCCACGAATGTTTGGGAGTGATTCATCGCTTGATGAAGTTAGAATCGACACGCGCGCTATCATTTTTACATTAAAAACGTAAATTTTTACCGCAGACGTAGGTTTTTAAAGCCCGGTCTAATCATCTGCCTGCGCTCCTCTTCCTTATTCTAAAATGTTAGCGTGATTGACAAAGACGATACTATATCGCGTTTCTTTGATTGATTCGTTTTTGTGCGTCAGTTCATTGGTGTGCTTGCAGTGCGACCAAGGGGGCATTCCATTTTATATTTATAACCAAATATATGTTTTGACAAGATTTTGACAGTTAAAACAACAAATTACAACAGATTATATATTGATTATTATATGACTTGAAACACCACGGCACTGTAATTAAGTTTTATGTGACCTTGAACAGATTAGTTCACATGGTAGCGACCGATGAATCACTGCCAAACATTCGTGGCGTTTACTATAATAATCTTCTTTGTATTAATTTTACATGAAATTTATCCTAAACTACTTACATAAAAAATCGTCCAACCACTTGGGCTGGCCGTGGAACTCCACTGCCACGCAGAACGTATTGAAGAACACCAGCATGATGACGCCCCAGTAGAACCACTGGCTCTTGACGATGTGCCGTATCGTGAAGCGGAACCGCTTCTCCGCACGCCAGAACCGCGCGCAGCCACCCTGACCTTTCGTCCTCGACTTCATGTAGCCGGACCGGCCGAAGCCTGCTAACAAAACTTGGATTTCAATTTTGGCTTGAGTTCTGGCCTGGTGTAAGGTCTAGTCGCCCGTGCATATGTGGTTTAGTTTAACGTTATAGTTTTATGCCCCGCAATGGTTTAAGGTTGATTCTCACTACATCTTCTGTTTCGATTCCGTATTTTTGATTGTATTCACGCTATACGTAAGCTTCCGTTCCGTATCAATACCATACTTTTTATTGTACAGGGTGGTCGAGATTGGTATGTTTTAACAGAGAAACCCTATTTTCTGACTAGATAGAGCAAAACCGACATAGATGTCAAGGGCTCGATTTCTGCGACACGTTTAATGGCGTAAACCGCCTGTTGATATTTTCACTGCCAACTGAGATACTTAAAAAAAATTTACCATTTGGAAAATTGCCCATAACTTTTGTATTTCCCGGAATAATAAAATTCTGTAAAAACGTTTTTAAGGCACTTTTTTAAGCACAATCCAGTGGAGTAGTTAGTTTTTTTCTATGCTTGCTCTTTTTGTGAGAAATAATGAAAAATATAATTTTTATATGGAAATCATAGTTGGCTATGAACTTAAAAAATGCTGGCGTTTAACCCTTTCCAACGATATAAAGTTATGGGTATCTATTTCTAAGAATGAGAGAAATATTAGGTTTTTTATCTTTATATCGAAGCGGCCCTTGATTTTGTGTTGGCCTCTTTGCTTAAGTATTTTTTATCACAATTTAATATTCTATATTATTATTTATCTGCATAATTAAAGACTTTTGAGAAGGTAAATTAACATTCTATATTAGTATTAGTAATTACAATTGAAATCTATGCAATATTCAAAGAACAAAACTAAAAAGTATTTTTTGAGTGACGAATATAGTTTTCTAAGTAACCCTGGCGTTTTAATTTTAATTGGTAATACTAATATAGAATGTTGATTTACCATTTCAAATGTCTTTAATTATGCAGATAAATAATATAGAAAATTAAATTGTGATTAAAAATAATTTTAGGCAACTAAGGCAACATATAAAATCATGGTCCGCTTCGACACAAAGATAAACCTAATATTTTTCTGATTCTTAGAAATACATACACATAACTTATATCGTTGAAAAGGGGTAAAGGGGTTTAGGTTTTTTTAAGTTCTTAACCAACTATGATTTCCATTTAAAAAATTATATTTTTTTGTCATTTCTAACAAAAAGAGCAAGTATAGAAAAAAACTGACTACGCCATTGGATTGTGCATAAAAAAGTGCCTTAAGAACGTTTTTACAGAATTTTATTATTCCGCAAAATACAAGTTATGGACAATTTTCCAAATGGTAAAAAATTTCAAAAAGACCCCGTATCTCAGTTGGCAGTGAAAATATCAACAGGCGGTTTACGCTATTAAACGTGTCTCAGAAATCGAGCCCATGACATCTATGTCGGTTTTGCTCTGTCTAGTCAGGAAATAGGTTTTCCCTGTTAAAACAGGCCAATTTCGACCACCCTGTACAATTTATATCGTTACGAAAGTTTTATTTTAAAAATTTCTATCTTTTGAAAAAGGTAATAGATTTAATAAAGAAGTGAAAGAATAAATAACTACCAGCAAAATGTTAACAGAGCTGGTACAAATGTAAGAACTTGATAACGCTGTTTCCGATACGTTTCAGTCTGTCCGTCAAAAAAATGTATGAAAGGAAAGGATACGGAACGGAAGGGGAACGGAACGGAGAGTGTGCATTGTCCTATTCATTTACATTATATAATATTTTATGTAAACGGAAGAGAGACGGAAGATAGCTGATACGCAAGGTATAATGAGAATCATCCTTAAAAACTCGTTATTTTTATTATTATTCCTTGTTGCACCAATATCAGTTAAACACGTTTTGGTTAAATTAGTATAAAGCTCTAAATGGAAAGATTAAGGAAGGAGCACCATACGATCGAAAAAAAAACGGCATCAAAGACGACTGGGGAATGACAATCGATGATAATTTTGACAAGGTCAAGCTCTAGGCGCTTACTGCCAGTTGGACTTACGAAGGTTGTTATTTATTTTTATATTGAGTACACACAATTTTAATTTTTAAACATAAATGATCGTAATATTTGAACAGTTTTAGATCCATAACTCTTTGATCATTTGTAGACATGGTGCAACAGGAAACAAAAAAATATGCCTTATAGTAGGTAAAAAAAATAAGTTAATCAAAATAACAGTTTATTTTTTTAGAATGTGTATATTTCAAATTCTTTAACATTTTACTAAGCTATCACTGCTAAATGATTTGTGTATATTTTATAGTGTTCTATTGTAAATTTTATTAAAACTAAGTTTGAAGGACATGATTTTTATTAAGAAAACATAAACTAAACATTATAGCTTGAATTCTCTGCTATAAAACAAAAAAATAGTATCGTTGATTGAAGAAATACGCAATATACACAACCTTATGTGCGATTTTATGGCACAAAACCTGTTCGAGATGTAGTTGGCGTTACCATCAGCCTGTTCGAGATTTAGTTTAGATCTGCGTCGCTGCGCGGTTACAGCGCACCAGATAAGGAATACTGTACCGTAGTTCTGCTTTGGGTCGACAGAGTGAGTGGTTGCCGGAGACAGTGTTGCCAGAACTACTGATTAAGTCGTAGACGGATTTCTATCATTAAACCAAGAACGTCGTCAGAGTTAGCTTGGAAATGAAAATCGCAAAGACATTATAAAGATAGACCGAACATCTCATTCATAAATACTCGTTGGTAGTGTATCAAACATTCCAATGTGTCAAACAAAGACAGAAGAGACAGAGAAGTCTAAAATTTCCGACCCCGGCAACTAGGCGCATTTGGATTGTTCTAATGGCCACTGGCGTATCGTTTTTTGGAACGAATTTAATTAGTAAAGTAAAAGTAAAGTAATTAGTAAAATTTTTACTCCATATTAACATACTACATTAACACTTTTTCATTAGATGAGTTTTGTTATAAGGTCTAATATAATAATATAATTAATATCCCACATATACTTATGTTGAAACGTTAGTAGGTAGTTTCGCTCCAACGTCGATATTCAATTTAAACTTTCAGTTACTTCTATATAAACTTTCAGTTACTCTTGAATATTTACAGGGTGACTCAGGCATCCGAAACAGTTTTATATTAGGTTTGTGGTTGGTGACTTTTTTTTCAATTTTTTTTAGAATATGGAGGCATTGGTATAGCACATTTTAGACATTTTTGTAATCATAGGTGGTCAAAACATATTTTCAAACTAAAGATGTAGATTTGCCATTAAATTTCCATTCCAAAAATACCTAGGGTTGCCACCTGTCCTTTTTTGAAAAGGACAGTCCTTTTTTGGAATAACTTGTTCTTTTGACTTTTTTTTATTTAAAAAGTCATTTTTATTTACGTATTTTCCCTGGCAGAAGAAGAGAACTTAGAACTTCCCGTTTAATCTCTGAGAAAATTACCTACAGCAAACAGAAATATTCTTTTTGTCCAAATTTAATTAGAGGTGTTATAAAACTTATAAATAAATTTTTCTTGTTTAGAATAGGCAACATTATTTAGAACTTCCCGTTTAGTCTCAAATGATAGTTTAGGTTTTAGTTTTACCTTTTTTGATCTTAAAAAGAACTTTTTGTAAAACTTGGAAAATAAGTTGGTTCAATAATGGTTTTATAATTCAGAAACTCTCTATTTATTTATCTAGTAATGCTAAAACACTCTATTTTAAAGTCGATTAGAGAAAATAGTATGATTCATTGGCAAGTAATGTAAACATTTACGATCTGGTAAAATTGTGATGTAAGAGGAGGCTTAGCTTGCCTACGGCGGTTCAGTAGTAGACTGGCCAGCCGGCTGTTGTGTTGTGTTGTGTTTTGTCATAGAGCTGATATTTGGGGGTTGATAGTCTTTTGACTATAAACGTTGCAAGTACTGTAAGGCAACGGGTCGTTTGACCGGAAGAAAACCTCTGGTGACGTCTTTCCTTCGAGGTTGGTCTGGAGAGTTTGAGGTCTCCCTTGTCTTGTCGATTGACACGATGCGGCGTTGGGGTAGAGAGACTAGTGAGGTACCCCAATTAGCTTATTCGATTGGGATGCGAATCTGTTTAGCGGCAGAGTTGCGTCCGGGAGAAGCCCCTATACTATTTCAAGTGACACTAGCTAGTTGTTGAAGATTATTAACCAATATATAACCGAATGATATTTGAATTAGATGGAAAATATGGAATGGGATATATTGAATAGAATATATCAGTGGCTAGGGGGCGGAGTACCCCCGGGTGAGTCTTACTATTTAACTATCAATTTTATCCAGATCAGTAAATGTTTGTTTTGTTATTTTCATGTACAATGAGAGAGTGCTTGCCAATGACCAACTAAATGGATATTTGAAGTGAATTTGCATTGTGAGACCCGGTTGAGTAAGCCCCAAAAATAACGATTTTACATTTTCAAAATTAGTAATTAGTAACGATTTAGTTAGTTCGCAATCGATAGCTTCCTGTGAAGTACTGTGTAATAGTTGTTTAATCTTGTATTATTAATAACTTCCTATACCTAAAATCAATATTTATTTTAATGAGAAAATTGTGTTTTTTTTGAAAATATAAGACAAGATTTTGACTTTCAAATCAAACTAAGTAGATAGGCGCAAATTTGAGATGTGGCAATGTCGCCTTCTCTATCTCAGTTGGTTTTTACAGTACGTAGTCAACCTCCGATTGTTTGATCGGGTTAAAATGCACAATGTGATATCTGTTCTTACTATATCTATGTTTAACACGAATAAATTTTCAATATATAAACGCGGATTTTTCATCCAAATATATTTTCGTCAAACGTGTTACACAAGATATTACACATTTTAATAGGGCAACCCTGTCGCTTTCAGTTCCACACCGTCTTCGATATGCCTTCGCTGGCCAAATTAGACAAAATAAGTGTTTCATGCGTTGGCCGCAGAACGATTGGTGTCTCCACCGTAAAGCACTTGAGACGTAAGGGGAAATAAAATCAGCCTTGTCACAAATTCGCCCATTAGGTTGCGTTATCTTCCCAATACTTTCAATCAACGACACTACTATAAATATGGCTTTGCTATGAAATATTTTATTTCAATGACACAAACCTTTGCTATTATTTAAGTGTATTACATCATTAGTATTACAGAAAATCAATAGTAGTAATAGTAGTAAGGCCAATATTTATAAAAATATTAGAATAAGAAAAATACACAATATCGCAAGTTTTTGTAGTTGTTTAAATAAAGCTGATCTACCATTCTAAAGTATAAAAAATAAATATAAAAAATTACGGAAATGTAGCTAAAAAGTTAGATTAGAAATAAATAACTATCTAGATTCTAGAAGTATGCTAAAATATAAGTATAAGTTATATGATTCTATAACAAATTCAATCTAAGTTCTATTCTAGAAATGACCTAAATTATCTATGCAGAGTCTTAGTCTACTGTACGGAAAGAATTGTCTAGATTAGAAGGAACTAAAATTTAAGTGCAAAACAAAACAAACGTAATAAGAAAAGCAACACAACTATTATAATAAGTGGGCAAAACATTAAAGCATTTAAAGAAGATTTACTTAATTTGTGAATGCGTTTTGGGGATCCAGCGATTCATAGAACTTTGATAATTAATATTACAGACTGGATTATTTTTAATTTGTGTTGTTTCACTTAATTTTGTGAAAAACACTATAATAAGAAGAAACGTATTATTTGCCCACTGTGTACTCTAGATATGGTAGTCTGTATAGTTTGTGGAAATTACAGTATATTGCAACATCATTTGAAGGTAAACACCATAAAGTAAAATTGGAAATGGAAACACATAACTTTGCCTATGACTTTGCTACAAAAGAAAGTTATAAACTGTAGTATGAAAAACAGGAGATCAAGATAAATTATGCATTCGCCAAGCCAAGAAAATATAACGACTATGTGGAAAAAACTTACAATTATTATTATCGTAATCATAGTAAATCAGCCAGGTAGGTAAAATAGAAATGAAAAGAAAACACTATGCCAAATAATCTCTTTTTATTTTGAGGACACATCAGCAATTATTGTTCTAAATGAACAGAGAAGGCCAGTAGTTCAATAAAAAGACCATATAATGAGCCATAAAAGGAAAATGGATAAGCAAGAATTATTCCCAACAAAGTGCAAGAGGTTATTGGTTTAAGGCTTTATTTATTTTGTTTTTGGTCTTACTTAAGTAAATATGTATTGATTGTTGGTTAAGGGTTTTATATTTATTTTGTACTACTTACTACTAACCTGTACAATGTGGTATTGTTTATTGTTAAAATTATTATATTGTATTGTTGTAATTATTGTATTTTCTTGACATAGAACAGCCATAAGTTTCTTGCATTTTCTTCTTATAGGCCGTAATCGAAACTGCAACATTCTAATAAAATTAAAACTATACATTTGTTTTTTTATTTCTAATATGTTACAGTAATTAAGCTAACAAATTTTCCCAAAACGTTTATTTCCCCATGAAAATGTGTTTCAATTTAAAAACTGATATTTTAATAAAAGATTTGAAAGTAGAATTTGAGAATAATGAGCTCTCTCCGAGTAAAGCTATGATGGTTCTCACTTATGCATCAAATTAGATAGTGATCATGCAATCTGCAAATGAAACAATTTTTAATTTACACCAATAATCAATGCAACTTTGACTAAAATCACTTGATGTAGGCAATATAGATATATTACCAAATATCAGCCATACACATTAACCACCTTCCTTCTTTAAAATGAGCAAATAATGACAAATTACATTTCGTAACATTAATGGTATTTGTATGTTTTAAAAATATGTGAATGCAGATCAGTTTTTAAATATAGCCATATTTCTAAAAATAGTCAAAAACTATAAAAAACGAAATGAACAACCAAAACAGTCAACTACTGTTAGCAATTTCGCATAATAAAATTATTGTCTGTAATAATAGTTCGATTCTCGATTATTCATAATATTCAAAATTCCCGCAAAACCGAACTCTCCGTGTAGGATCCGAATGCTTCCGAGTTTTTCGTGAGTTTTAGTGTCGTCTAAGGAATATTGTATCGTAGTTCTGCTTTAAGTCGGCAGAATGAGTGGTTGCCAAAGACAGTGTTGCCAGAACTACTGATTAAACCGTAGATTTGCGGATTTCTGTCATTAAACAACGAACGTTGCCAGAGTTAGCTATATATCTATATCGCTATATCTATGTTTAACACGAATAAATTTTCAATATATAAAAGCGGATTTTTCATACAAATATATTTTCGTCAGACGTGTTACAGATATTACACGTTTTAATATGGCAACACTGTCACTTTCAGTTCCACACCGCCTTCGATATGCGTTCGTTGACGGAATTAGAGAAAATAAGTGTTTTATGCGTTGACCGCAGAAAGACTGGTGTCTCCACCGTACAGCACTTGAGACGTAAGGGGAAATCAAATCAGTCTTGTCCCGAATTCGCCCATTAGGCTCCGTATCTTCTCAAGATTTTGTTGAGATTGCTATTATTTAAATATAATACATTATTAATATTACAGAAAATCAACAGTAGTAATAGCAATACCATCAATAATTAATAATTATAAGAATATTAGAATAAGAAAAATACACAATATCGCAAGTTTTTGTAGTTGTTTAAATAAAGCTGATCTACCATTCTAAAGTATAAAAAATAAATATAAAAGATTACGGAAATGTAGCTAAAAAGTTAGATTAGAAATAAATAACTATCTAGATTCTAGAAGTATGCTAAAACATGAAGTATGTTATATGATTCTATAACAAATTCAATCTAAGTTCTATTCTAGAAATGACCTAAATTATCTATGTAGAGTCTTAGTCTACTGTACGGGAAGAATTGTCTAGATTAGAAGGAACTAAAATTTAAGTGCAAAACAAAACAAACGTAATAAGAAAAGTAACACAACTAATAGCATAAGTGGGCCAAAACATACATGTTAGGTATCCTTAAATTGCTTTATGATGTATGAATAATAAAAAAATATAAATATACAGTATAATTATTTTGATTAAACAGTTAACCAAATTCTGATGTCATTTCTTATTTACTGTTACCGTCCAAAACCTGCTTGACCGTAGAAATTTCAGGTTACTTCGTATATAATTACGTTATTATACCGGGGGACAACTTAATTGTTAAACAGACAGCCAATTCTTTGTTTTTAATCATATAAATTTGGAACTTGTGTCGATATTTATGTAGAACTGGTAATAGTACCGTATGATCGAAAAAAAAAACGGCGTCCGTATTAAAAAAAATAAATTGGTCTATGTATCTCAGTAACTATTAGCTAATTTGAAAATGTAAAAATACTATCAAATAGCCCTGATAAAGTGGCTATGAGAATGTGCAATTTGTTTTTAGATTTTCTCAAAAGTAACGACAAGAAAAAATAAAATTGATTTTGCAAAAAAATCATTTTATTAATAAACTCAGCAATTCTTGAAAATTTTAAATTTTTTTTAAAAGCATGTTGGCGAACATCTCAAGGCGCAACTTTGCCCCGATTTTACCATGTTCGTATCTATTACGGTTTCCGAGATACCAATGATCGTACTCCGAATGTGTAGCACCCTGTATAGGCATTCCTGTCTATAGTGTTGGCGTGACTATATTTGATCTGGATGCTCTTTCCAGACTCCAGTTTAAGCATTCTGCCTTACGATATGTTGCTACCGATATGTAGAAAAGCCCGATACGTGATGTTATCTGTCTACCGCACTCCGGACATTCAAAAATCTCATTGCTTTGTTGCCTCTTTACTTTTTGGTTGTCGCTGTTAACTGAGTTTACAATTCTTCTCCATTGAGTTCTATTGTGAGCTGCTTCTTCCCACTCATTCCGCATGTTAATCCCCTTTAAGTTTTCGTGGAAAATGTCCTGGAACCACCGGATTCTTCAGAGTTGTCTAAGGTGTCTTTGTTGCAACTTGTTTAATGTTTTTATGTGTCGGCGGCCGGCGGCGGTACGGCATCCAGGTTTCGCTCCCATATAACATGGTGAGGGTTATACCCAAGTAATGATTATAGAAAACCCTGTCTTTTAATTTCCAGAATGCTCCTGAGGCGTTGCTAATCCTGTGCTGCATTTCAGGTAATTGAATTCCGCCACATATTCCAATAGTTCTTCTCCGATTTTTATAGCATTGTTGTGATCGTCCGGGGGAGTGCACATGATTTACCGTCACATATTATTATTTTAAAATCGGAAACAATTTTTTTGACATAAGTATTAAATATTTTAAATAAAAAGCAAAGAAATGGCGGTCTGTTTATCGATTTCGTTGTTAGATTTAAATTATATGTTTAAACATAGCTACAGATACTTTCAATTACTGTATTTTTTAGAATATAGAGCAATATATTTGTTTCAAACAATATAAATACATTTTGTTACTGTTGATTTCTTATATTATTATAATAAATTCAGTAAAATTAACTAAAATTTATATGCAAAAACTAAAAAAATTATCAGATTAGAACTTAAAGAATAAAAAAAAGCTTCCTACTTATTATGAAATGCAAAGATAAATAAATTAATAGACAATATACAGGATGGTCACAAATTAAAGTAAATATTTTGTGTACAAATAATTTATAGACGTAAAAGATTATTCTTTATAATTTACCACATATTTGAATTTTGAATATGTATATCTGTTCCGTCGATTTAAAAAAAATAGAATAATACGTTTTGTGCCCATCTGCTGTATATTAAAAACAAAACCAAACCAAATAAAAATATAAAAAAGTCAAGAATAATAATCTAATTCATATATTTTTACATATTTTTTCCAATCTGCTGCGTACCTTTTAGCTTTTTGTTAGATTCTGTAAGAAACACTGGGAATTAAAAATTAACGTCAGTTAATAGGGTAAAATAATATACAGGGCGTATCCAAAAAGCTCTTTACCAATTTTTTGAATTAAATTGCTGTTAAATTTGGAAATTTGGATTTAAAAAAAACATGATTTAGTTAACAATATGTAAAATATACCAAACCAAACCAAACTAATTCTACTGTGTTACATTAAATATGACAAAACATTATTAATTTGTGACTCTTGGTAACTGTCAAGTTTAACATAATATAAATAAATAAATGAAATTTAATTTGTACAGACAGAGTTGGAGGTTACAAGGTGAAATATAATAGCTATAAAGTTATAGTAAATATTATATTTATTACTATTTTAACAATATAAGATGACGTAATCACATCTAGGATATACCTTTCAGGTTATGAACTACAAGGCATCAATTTTATTGTTGATTTCAAGTATCATTTGTATGTCGGATTCCCTAGAGCTCAAAAGTAGTGATGGGAAAACCGATTAATTTCAATAATCGGGTACTCAAGTTTCAAGCGATTGCAATAACCGAGTGATCGCTCGAGCGAAATGTCACTCGTATTTACAAATACGGTTTTTCACCCGTTCCTTGTTGTAAGTACTCGTTAACGCCAAGTGCCAAGCAGTAAGGTGCGTGCGCAGTGATGAATGGCAAGTAGCAAGCGGCGAGCGATTCGCTTGATCGCTTGATTTAGTTTATTTCAAAGCATTGTCGATGTAGGTCGTAAAATTTTGTCCCTCAGATACGCTACGGATAAATATATATATACGGCGTCGTATAAATTTGCTACCTGCAATGTATGTAGAAAATTCGCTCGGCTTTTTATCGAGTATGTCACATTAAAATCGGATTCCAATTTATTTCATTCTAGGATTGCTTGCGTTCGTCGCTTGGTATTCGTCACTTGCATCGCTCGTTCATAATCGAGCAATGTCGCTCGTTCATAATCGAGCAATGTCGGTTATTTCAATAATCAAGTACTCGAACGAATTTTCGCTCGAGTTATCCCATCACTACTCAAAAGCTAAGGGCCATCACAAATAAAATTATGTCATCTTTTATATCATCAAAAGTAGCCAACTATTGCGGCAATCCCAAACAAAAAACACTATAAACTAGAAAACAGAGACACAATATACAAAAATATACAAGTATACATCTCTCTTGATTAAATACTTTCATCGCTATTTTGAACCAATAGTAGGTAGTAATGATAATTTGAACGGTATTTCTTTAATAAGTGGCAATATTAAAATAGGACAAAAACTAAAAAAAGTGGTTTAAAAATTTGGATAAAAAAAGAATAAATAATAAATGTGGCATAGTTAAAACAAATAATAAATAGATAAGTTAAAACAGACCAACCTTAATAAGGATATAAAAACATTTTTGGATAGCCCTGTCTGTCGAAAATACAATTATTTCTGAAATCATGCATAAAGTCCTTCTCTATGTTGTTACACATTAGAAACAATTAAAAACAAAGAGGAAATAGATACTATTAAGTCCTAACCTAAGATCTTAAAAGACAAAGAAAGTTTTTAAATCTTTTAGCTAGCTAACAAAATTATCTCTTTTATTTATAACGATTTAGAGTTTCGATAACTAGCTATTGAAAGTTGAGAAAATTTAGTTAGAAAAATATTCTTAATATCGCAATCCTCTTACCATCATCAGCCACATCCTCTTCTTCTTGTTCTTCTTCCGTGTCTGTGCTTTTACTTTTACCGATTTTCTTTAATTTCTTCTTTTTGGCTGCTCTTCTTCTCGCTTCCATTATGTGCATCTTTTCTTCTTCCGTTGTTCGCTCCTCAGCCAAGATTACTTCCTCTAAAATATCAATACAATAGATAATTAGATATTTACCATTAATTTATAACAAAAATAATTTTAGAATAATAAAATCAGCAGAATACAGTTGTGGTCAGGACCATTAGTGCTACAAAAGCAAAGTGTTTTGTTGAATAAGCAAGGAGTATTGTAGTGATTGGATGTTCTATTTAATACTACAGAAATAATACGTTGGCATGGTAAATACTGTTTACATCTCTATTACAAAAACCTACACCAATGCAAAATCTCAGTATAGCCCCACTAAAGTAGAAAACTTTAAAAATGTCCATCAAAATATGTTTTTTGGAGTGAAACATCATTACGCGCGCTGGGAGTAAAAATTCAAGGCCGTGACACACCAGCTACCGTACACATAGTGCACACACAATTTTTTTTATAAAGTTTCATTGAATTTAGAATCGACGGATATAAACTTCTTGATAACTTTTTACTCGTACACAAATTTAAAATTTAGCTAATCACAAAAATTACTTGATACTTTGAGATGTAGATCTGCCTTTGTTGTTAAAATAAAAAGAAACAACTCTTTAAAATGTAACCTATTTATTTATTTAAAATCTTTTTAATAAACTAAGGTTTAAGAATAATAAAACTATAGTTAAAAATTAGTTTCATTAGTGCTGCATTCATAAAAGTTTTATTTCTGCATAAAGACGTACCTTACGGTTATAAACTTTATCGATTCTGAAATAGTAACGAAAAATGGCTGAATTAGCGAATAAAAGTCGTAAGATACGGGGACAAACAGACTGGTACTTGCATAGATAAGATTATCCTCTAAATGTATTGGTAATGTTAAATACCGTCTACATATTTACTTAACCTTTAAATTATTTATGCTTATTTTTTTACATTTACTATAAATTGTTTGTTTTGAGTTGTTCTTTTCTTTCTTTATTTTAAATTTATGATAAATTTAGGTTCTATTGGGGGTAACTCTGACTTATATTTTTAAACGAACTCCTGATAATAAGTGTATAAGTGAAGGAAGTGATAAAAAATACCACACTGTCAATTGAGAGTGCTCTAGCAACACGAGGAAAAACTCTATTATTCAGCAGATAAAGCCACAAATAGAGATATATAGACACCAAAGACTCTTGCTAAATTGATGGAAATGCAGGTAGGTGAGTCTAAGGCTTGAGTGTTGATGTCAGAAATTTCTATATTTATCTTAATTTGCGCTCTATGCAATAATCTATAAGTTATATTGATATTAAAAGAATTCCTATCACAACAAGGAGAAAATCTGGAAAAATTTGATAACAAAATAATGACGTTTAAACAGTTATATTTAAACGTATCTTTGGTTGTCAGAAAAAGTATTGCGCATAAGTAAAATGCTACAGAGAAGTTGATTCCAATTGATTCTAAATTCAGTACAATTTGATATAAATAAGCGTAAAATATAGTATCTAAAATTCAATTTGTCAAATATCGAGTATACCATTTAATATTTATACATATGTGTGTTTTAAAGTTAATTGATATGGATATATCGAGTTTTCAAGCTAAAAGTAGAACAGGTAAATAAAGCATAAAAATAATTCGAGTCACTTGAAAACCAGCCAAGCAGAGTTTGGCATCATTATAGTAGAAAGTGAGAGTTGTTGTTTCAAAAGTTAAATAGAAATTCTAAATGTAGGTTGTCGTTAGAATAAGAAATTGGATTCTTAGCATATATTTCTTCTAAAATAACAGTTTTAAATGCATGAATAAATATAAATTCTTGTTTTATAAATAGTTTAAACTGGAATTACATTTTTTATTTTAAGACTTATTAAAAAAGTTAATAAATTTAACAAATATACAGGGTGCGTCTTAAATAAGTGCAAATATTTTTAGAGGTAGTATATGTCGACCTCAGAAACATTTTTATGTTTTTTTTTAAAAAAAATAAATTAAGAATTTATTGAAAAATATTTTAGATTTTTTTTAATTTTTTAAAGTTTTTGAGTAAAAAATTATAATATCTTCATAATATTGCAACATAGGTAGTAGATTAAATTTACAAGAAAGAAAACCCAGAAAAGATGCAGTGGTTTTCAATATATAACTAAAAAATTTTTTTTTTCTTAAATTTTCAAAGTAAAATATTTTTGAGTTACATATTTGAAAATGGGTAAAGAGAAAATATATTTCTTTTATCGAAATCTACCAGCCCTAAAAATATTTGCACTTATTTAAGACTTACCATATATATATATATACACTTGTTCATTCAGCTACAGGCTTTATTTAATAATTTTATTTTTAAATCATGCTTTAAACATAAATATATATATATATATTTCCTCTGTAGAGATTTAATATCACAGAGATTTCTAAAACACCTTGTAGTAATAATAGTGAAAAAAAATCTTTTGTACAAAACCTGCCGTTTCTGTGATGTGAATTTATAACTTAACTGTTCATAGCTCCATTCCAAGATATTAAACTTTCTCAGAAACTTCTAATGATAAAGATAACACTTTGTAGTAGCAGAAGTGAAAAAAAAGTATACGTACAAAAAAAATTGTTTCTGTGATATGAATTCATAACTTAATTGCTCATGATTGACCATTTATTATATAGAAATATTTATTTTTAATAATATAGCGAAATAACTGCAATAAATCTAATTTTTAATAGATTATAATTATAATTATTTTACTCTTTGTTCTCTTCTAAAAACGTATACGAATAAAAAATGTTTCTGTGATGTGAATTCATAACTCAACTGTTCATGATTAACCTTTTATTATTAAGAAATATTTTTCAAAATAGCTAAAATAAGTCTAATTTTTAATAGATTATAATTATAATTATTTTACTCTTTGTTCTCTTCTAAAAACGTATACGAATAAAAAATGTTTCTGTGATGTGAATTCATAACTCAACTGTTCATGATTAACCTTTTATTATTAAGAAATATTTTTCAAAATAGCTAAAATAAATCTAATTTTTAATAGATTATAATAACAATTCCTTTATTGGAATAGCTGGTATTATATGTTGTGTTCTCTTATAGATGTACTAAAATACTAATAACATTATTAATAACTGGTTTTGTATTTTCAATTGATAACTAGATAATATAGGGGATATATTCAAAAACTAGCATTGTACTATACTACTACTTGCCTGCTTTACATATCCACTGCACATAACCATTGAGTTCTCGTTCTAGTTGTGCTGCTCTTCTTAATTTTAGAAATTCCTGTCTGTTTTCTACTTTTTCTCTTTCTTTAGCAAACTCTCTAAAGATAAAGCAGTTTTAGCGATAATACTTAAAATGGTTATAATAAATACGACTTATATTCAAAAAATATTAAGCTGATGTTTAGGTATAGTATGGACACAACATTAATTTAAATTCTATGAAAATTTTAAATCAGCCAAATTATCACGATTAAATTTTATTAGAAAATTTCTTTTTTAGGTTTTTATTTAATTTTAGCTTGTGTCCCACACTATATCTAACTAGCAGAATATTGTGCACGAAATTTCTATATCTACCTCTAACTTCTTTAATAAGTTTATATACTAAATTATACGATACAAATATATCTATTTTCAATATAAACTAAAATACTGTATGCTCAAAAATTTGTACCATCAAGCCCAATTTCATTATCTGTCATTTTACAAATTTTAATTTTAGCCTTACAGCAAATACCCTGAGATAATTTATAAGTGTTATAAAAATAAAAAAACCTGCATCTGTTATCCATTTCAAATAATTTCCAAAACTTTCGTTAAACTGTTTCTTTGAGCGGGTTCTATAAAATTTAGCCCGTCTCTCCACTCTTAATCTTTCATTTGAGAACTCTCTAAATAAATAAATAAAAAAAGGAAAATATAGAACGCCTATTATACCCACTAGTATCTGTACAACTCTCAAAGAAATAAGTAAAAAAAGAGGCTGCATAATATATAAATGATTTTGGTTTGTAGTCAATTGCAACAGCGCTATAATTAAGATGATATGGAAAACCAATAATTAATTACCAAGTATTTTATAATGCCTTGCTATTAATAAATAAATAATCATATTAATGCTACTTAGCTGCAGTACTGTATTAAAGCAATAAACTATAAACTCATCACCAAAAAACTAAAGTAACTGTATATTTTGGTTTGGTTTGGTTTGGATTATACTGAAATAAACTATTATAGATATTGTGATGTTAGTTTAGCACATTAAATAAATAGTATTGTCGATAAATTTAAACTATAAATATTAGAGATTTCAATTTAGGTTTTTATACCGTAAAATATGGCAACAATGCAAAATATAAAAATTACAAACGTTGACAGTTGTATTAACAAGTATTTAAGAATCTCTCTAGGTTTACTTATTTCTTTAAAGTTTTGCGTCCATTGAATTTTATAAAATTATACGTATAAATATAAACTACTAAAGAAAGTTCTAAGTACTAAACGAAATAATAGATAATAGTCTAAGAGCTAGCAACGTTTTCGAGAAAGTATTTTAAGAAAGCTGGCTCTTTGATATATCTTTTACTATGCTCTCTGGAACAGCATGCGGCCCGTCGGGCTGCCGATACCAGTTGTGTTCACTACTGCGAATCAGAAGAAGATCCTATATTTTTTTTATTTAGTCCGTTAAATTCTAGTATTGAACATAAATCGAACAAGTCTCCAAAGCGGTGCGCGTAGAGTTTCCGAATACGAAACGAGGATTCAGAGTTCGAGACCAGGTCAAGGCAAAAACCTTTTTATTTTATTTTTGTTTATATTCTGATAGTAAAGTGTTAAATATTTGTTTTTTTTTGTATCGCCAGAATTATTTATTACTTTACTATCAGAATATAAACGAAAATAAAATAAAACAGTTTTTGCCCTGACCCGGTCTCGAACTCTAACTCCTCCCTTCATAGGCGGAACCTCTACGCGCTGAGCTATTAGTAGGAGGAGCGCAGACTCGGTCGGTTTATATTCAATACTAGAATTTAAAAGACTAATAAAAAAATATAGAATCTTCTTTCAATGCGCGGTAGGGAACGCAATGTTTACCGGCAGCCAGACGACCTGCATGCTGTTCCAGAGAGCATAGTAAACGATATAGTACAGGGTCCGGCAATAGTGTGTTGAGCATCTGTAGCTCCTAGAATAAAAAAACTTGGGAATTTTGTTTAACTGTAAACCTAAAGTATTTACAAGGATGTATTTCAGGAAAATATTTTAACTTCTATAGGGTGGCTCAAAAAAGTGTGAGTGGATTGGGATTATTTTTTTTTAAATGGAACACCCTGTATATTATTGCATTTTTTACTTCCTTTCAGATCACTTTACATAATCCTAAGATATGAATAAATATATTTAGATAGTTTCAGAGATATTCATAAATAAATAAAAAAATTATATTTTTCAAGCTTCAATAAAAAAAATATATTACAAATACAAGAACTGTCCTGAAATCAAAACTATATTAGGTATTTACCTTAGATGGTTTATACTTAACTTTAGTGTAAATATCGTAATCTTAAATCATACAGGATGTTCAAAATTCTACGCCAAACTTTCTAAAATATAAAATAATTTTTCTTTGTTTTTTTAAAAGGAACACCCTGTATATTATTTTTTTATTAGATGGAGAATTAAAAAATGAACATTTTTTGCATTTAAAGTATTTCAAAACTTTTTAATGGTTTCGCAGATACACGCAGTATTATTTCATATGGCTCTCTCAACGGTAAAATGCCAGAGAAAATTCATAGGGTGGCTTTGATAGAAATTTACCTACTATGGAAAATGCCATATGAAATATAAAACCGCGAATATCTGCGAAACCGTTAAAACTTTTGAAATACTCTAAATACAAAAAATGTTCATTTTTTAATTCCCCATCTATTGAAAAAATAATATAGAGGGTGTTCCATTTAAAGAACGAAGAAAAATTATTTTATATTTTAGAAAGTTTGGCGTAAAATTTTGAACCTCCTGTATGATGTTTCGATTACCATATTTATAGCAAAGTAAGTATAGATCATCTAAAGTAAATGTCTAATATAGTTTTGATTTCAGAACAGTTCTTGTATTTTTAATAATTTTTTTAAGAAAGGCTGAAAAATGTATATATAGTAAACGCCACGAATGTTTGGGAGTGATTCATCGGTCGCTACCATGTGAACTAATCTGTTCAAGGTCACATAAAACTTAATTCCAGTGCAGTGGTGTTTCAAGTCATATAATAATCAATATATAATCTGTTGTAATTTGTTTTTTTAACTGTCAGTCTTGTCAAAACATATATTTGGTTATAAATATAAACTGGAATGCCCCATTGGTCGCACTGCAAGCACACCAATGGACTGACGCACAAAATAGAATCAATCAAAGAAACGCGACATAGTATCGTCTTTGTCAATCACGCTAACATTTTAGAATAAGTAGGAGGAGCGCAGGCAGATGATTAGACCGGGCCTTTAAAAACCTACGTCTGCGGTAAAAATTTACGCTTTTATGTAAAAATGATAGCGCGCGTGTCGATTCTAACTTCATCAAGCAATGAATCACTCCCAAACATTCGTGGCGTTTACTATATTTTATTTATTTATTAACATCTCTGAAACTATCGAAATATATTTACTCATATCGTAGGATTATGTAAAGTGATTTGAAAGGAAGCCAAAAATGCAATAATATACAGGGTGTTCCATTTAAAAAAAAAATTATCCCGATCCACTCACACTTTTTTGAGCCACCCTATAGAAGTTAAAATATTTTCCTGGAATACATAAAACATACTTTAGATTTGCACTTAAACAAAATTCTTAAGTTTTTTATTCTAGGAGTTACAGATGCCCGACGCACTATTGCCGGACCCTGTATATTAAAGAGCAAGCTTTCTTAAAATACTTGTTTTCCCGACGTTGCTAGCTCTCGTACTAAAGGAGAATGTTTAAAACAAGTTATTGTAAGCAGTATCGACTTTTCATAAATATTTTTATTTTGCCGAAATAAAAATTGGATTTTGTTATTAATAAAACTAAATAGAAAAAACATTATAAAAATATGCATAGTAAATATATAAGTTTAAACTTCATTGAAAATAACAATATTTTGAATGAAGTATTTAATTAGATACAGTTTTTGAAAAATTACTTGAAATGTTCTAAAACCCCGTCTGTAAAAAGTAATATCACAGATCAAGTTAGTCTGTGGTAATATCAAAATTACTGAACAATTTATACAGTATGTCCCCGGGTTGTCTTTACAAGAGCAAAACTTTAGCTACTTTTTACGAAAAATCCATTCTTCATAAACATTTACTGTGTCAGAATGAAAAATAATAAACATGTTAATATGTTTGCACGTTTAATTAATAATTTTATGGCAACTTTTGATATAGAAAATTATTTTTTCCGTTCAATTCCTCAAAACCACGAAGAAACATAAATACTACCAGCTTGTCCGTAGCATTAAAGTAAATAAATTTTGTGCTGCTTTAATATTTTAAAATAGTAAAAGGATATGAAGTAATCAAAATTATAATAATCGTATCTCAAAAAATTATATTTAATATTTAATATATATTGGCCTAGAGTCTCCTTGGTATTTTTAGGATATAGGATTTTATTATTAGGGCTTTAACCACATTATATTTTTTAACGGTACGAAAATCTTTAAAAGTATTATCGTTATTAGACATTTTAGGACAAGCAAAAATCTCAGTGAAGAATGTCATTTTCCTCTTGTAAAATATGATACAGGGGCATAGAGTAGATCAGATAATTTTTCTCGTTTTAAACATAGGCTTTAGTGGGTTAAGTAATATGAAATACTTAAATATATAACAACTCACCCGCTGAGAACACCAAGAACTAAATTTAACATAAAAAATGAACCAAGAACTATTAGAGGCACGAAGTACATCCAGTTGTAGTAACTGCCTACAGCATCGTTCATCTGCAACAAATAGAATTATTATATTAGTTACGGACAAAATAAATCTATATATTTTGAATATTTTACAAAATTGGGGTATACAATTTCAGAAAAAAATGCTATAAATAAATTATAATTCAAAAAATATTGAAAAAAACAACAACAAAATGGTTGATAATATTTTTTATGTAGATTTAGCTATATCAAAATAATTGACAGCGAAAATTAAAATTTCTCCTGATAAAGTTGATTTAATTATAATGTGTTTGTGTTTTTTGAAGTAAACCTACTCTCATCATTGTAGCTCTAGTATCTAGTATCATTGTATCTCTCGAGAAAATGTAAACTTAAAACAACGGCCATAGAGGATAAAAATGGAACACTTTTGCGGGAGGCAGGGAAAATCTTAAATAAATGGACACAGTACTGCGAAAAACTTTACAGTGATGAATTGCTGTGATCTGGAAAGACAATACCCGGAAGACAACAAGGATGATGTAGAACCGAACATACTAAAGGTCATCATTCACCAAATTTTCCAACCATGTGGTGATAGTAGCCATACTTCATAAATATAGAAAATGTAGAGGAATTTGTATAAGTATCCAAGGAGGATGCGAAAAGGAAATATAAAAGTCGAAAGGCCACGGCACGAGGAGCCATGAGTAACCTCACAAAAATATGCAAAGAGCGTCACATTATTAGAAACAAATATCATGTTAAGGAAATCCCCCATATTCTTAATCTTCCTGTATGGAGCGGAATCCTGGATGATGAAAACATCAGACATATGAAGAATAGATGCATTTGAAATGTGGTATATCTGGTATCTACGTATGTTACGAAAATCATGGACAGAGAAACGCACAAATGCATCTATACTAAAGGAGTCAAAGAAGAAGAAGGTGAAAGACACATTGTCTACAATATATCGCCGAAGAATACTGAAATACTTTGGACACACTACAAGACGCGAGGGAGACAACCTAGAAAAATTAATAGTACAGGGAAAGGTAGAAAGAAAACGATAGAGAGTTAGATCGCCTGTTAGATGGATAGACCAAGTTAAGAAAATTACCAATACACCACTAGAAACTCTACTAACTGAAGCAATGGGCCGACAAACATGGAAAACGAGAGTAAATGGATTATTTTGGAAATACGTGCAACTTGTACGCGTATGCGCAAAGTAAGGTCCACGGAAAGACAAACCTATTAAACGTCTCATAAGTGCAATAAAGGTTTGGAAATGGCATGTCGTGATTTTGGAGACATATTTTTTAATGCTAAACTTATTGCGTTGATTTATCCACGTAAGTATATATGATCTAGGAGTAGTACACAAACGTAGTGTATTATCGTCCGTTGACGGGCTGGAGTTAAAAATATATGGATGAAACGTGGCACGAAAACGCTATAACCAATCATAGGCGTCGTCGGACCATCGTATCAACGGATAACGGACGCATGAAAATCAAGCTTAATTGGGTGAGCTGCAGGTTTTAACCGAGAATCAAAATATCTGAGAATCATAAAGTATTTTTTTCTTGGTACATATTCGACTATCTTGAACAAACTGTAAAAATCAGATCTTACCCAATATAGAATTGATGTCCAGCCTTCCATGGTGATGCATTGGAAGACTGTGAGCATGGCAAATCCGATATTGTCGAACGACGTGATGCCGTTGTTGGGTCCCTGCCATCGTTCCAAACAGACGCTGTTTCCGTCCCTACACCAATTGCTGCCTTGCGATTTGGCTTCCGTTTCGTTATCGGTATTGCAGGGCACTTCTTCCTCGTTCTCTTTTACTATTTGATCTAAAAATGACAATATTGAAAAATAGGTTTAATTAGAAATAGGACAGCAGCTACTAAATTAAATATGTTCTATAAAGTAAAATATACAGAGTGTTCCTTAATTACGTTCTAATATTTAAAGAGGTGATTCTTGGACCTATTTTAAGAAAAAATCTTCATATAAATGTATGTCCTAAATATTCGAACTTTTCAGATACAGGGTACAGGGTAGTATTTTTTTTCAAAATATCTTTAATGTTTATTGTTTTATTATAGTTTATTTATATGTTAATATAATGCTCGTATTCTACGCATCAAAATGCATATTTTTAAGTAAACAATATGTATCGGACGAAAAAAATCAAGATATAAAAAAATTGTTTAGAAATGAATGGAGATTTTAAAAATAATTTTTATTTTAAGAAAAGTCAGTGGTGTACCAATTTATTCTTCAAAAATATTCCATGCAAAACTCGTATGGACGGAACTAGTTGAAAAAATTAAATTGTTTATACACCAAAAAAGGAAAAATATAATACTTTGATGGATAGAAAACGTGTGTCAAGTTTAATAAAAATATCTACAAATAAAGTCAGAGATATTAGAAAAAGTATATTAGTAAAATTATAAAATTTTACCATCCTGTATCTCAGAAATTAAGATGCTGTCTCAAGAATATGTTCAAGAATCATCCCCTTCACCCTTAAATATTAGCATGTCAGTAAAAAACACCCTGTATACAGGGTATTTCAAAAAATATGTACTATCTGTCGAGGGGAGGAGATTCGTCACGTAAAAATGAGATTTATTTTTCATTAAATTATCAACATAGGTCGGATTCCGCGTTGTTTCGTAGCTAAAGTGTGTTAGTCTTAATATTTTTTCGGTTTATTATAATTTTCCTCCAAGTACTTTTAGTGTTTCGAATGAAATTTTCAAGGTAAAAGTTACTATAAATGCAAAAATTTTAAAGCTAAAAAGTGTCGACATATTCGCCAGGAACGTGCATATGGGTTATCACTACAATATTTTTCTAAAAAAAGCATGTATGCCACTGACTTTTTTTCCTTGTTAACGAAATAGTGTAAGCAGTTTAATGCCGATTGAAAGTTGTCTTTTGATACTTTGACGGTTTCGGCCTCCTTGATGAGATAAACGCAATTTTATTAATTTGCCCTGATTCAAGTCTAATAGTAACCTTTAAAAAAAATATCATTAACTTGCGAAAGTTTTAAATAAGTATTTATTCATTTCTCATCAAAAAATACGAAAAAATGTTCCTATGAACATGGATATGGAAATTCAATGTTAAAACTTTTTAAAATTAGGTTTTTTGTTTTAATCGTAAATACTATTATTTCTGTATTTGAAATTGCTGTAGGTTGGACTAATAGTAATAATATTTCATAGTAAATTAGGTAAAATATATAATTTATTAATTTTGTTTCCATTAATTATTGTGGTTAATAAAATTGTGTTTATCTTAGGAGCATCAAGGAGGCCGAATTCGACAAAATATTAAGAGAAAACTTTTAATTGGCATTAAACGGCCTAAAAATTTTTGATATCATCAAAATAAAAAAGTCATGGTTTTTTTAGAGAAATAGTTCAGTGATAACTCATATTATGCACGTCCCTGATGAATTTATCGACACTTTTTTAGCATTAAAATATATAGCAATCCAATAAAATTCAAAAATTCAAGAAATTATGAATATTTTACAACCTTTAACGGGCCCCCCAGAGCACCGGGCCCAAGGCCCGGGCCTTATGATAATTGCCAAGCCTGGCACTTATATTAATTTTACCCTCAACATTTAATTGGAATCACTCAAAGTAGTTAATCACTCAAAGAAAATTATAATAAATCGAAAGATTATTAAGACTTTGTAACACCCTGTAGCTATAAAACAAAGCAGAATCTGACCTATATTGATATTAAAAATAAGTCTTATTTTTACGTGAGGAATCACCCCAAGAGAGATAACACATGTTTTTTTGAAATATCCTGTATAGTCACTTGTGGCCCGCTATTTTAATTCAAAAATGTATTTGTTCCTATCAGATCTTGGATGCCATTAACGCCTCCTCTAAAAAGTCTAATACAATTTTTGAGTTATTTTTTAATGCCTCTTCATAAAAGTCTAATCCAATATTTGCATAAAACCATCTGGGGAGATATTATTTGACCTTTTCAAAATTTGCCTGAAATTTCCTATGTCCCATGTTCCGATGCACCACACGGTATATTTTTATTAGGTTAATAGCTTTTCCGATAACGTCAATACTTATTAATGCTTACCTATGTCGTACAAACTATAGCACGTTCTATGTAGTGCTCCCGAGTAAAATTCCAGCCCTATAATGGCGAATATCACAATGGCAAACAATACTAATAAACCTATTTGGAGCAATGGGGCCATTGCTTTTATGATGGACTTCAGCACCACTTGTAAACCTACACAGATATAAAAAATGGTTAGTACAGAGAACAGTTTTCTAAAAAAAGTATTTAAAATAATAGTTAGCTAATAACAAATAAACTTATCTATCAAGAAAATCGGTTTCAAATAATACGTTTTTTTGTATCCAACGAAAAATATAGTTATTTTTGCAGGCTTTTTGTATATTTTATATCGAGTTTCATTAGTGTACATATTTGTACTCTGTACTGTACATATTCAACTCACAAGAGATATAAATAGTATTAATTATTTTTTATTTGGTTATTACATTCAACGGCACGAAAAAGGGACACATTAAAATTTTGATGTATTTTAAATTTTAATATATTTTGTTCTAATGGACCAATTTTGATGATTTTTTAAAAAAATTGTAGCTAAATTATTTGGCTTTTTAATGTCTCTTTCTAAATTAAAAATGAAAGTTTCCATCTGTCAATTATACGAGGGAAAGCAAAATGTTAATATTTTGGTGAAAGTTTGAAACACCCTGTGGAATATATTAACAAAGCAGGGAATTTAAAAATCATTTTATATCATTTAGGTACATCTTTTCCCGATAGTTTGTTTTTTGATTCATTTCATTAGCTTTATTTTTGTTGGAGATATTCGCTACAGCAATTTTAACATTGATTTTGGGTCCTCAAAAACCCAGTTATAAAAATAGTGTTTTTTGTTTTCGTAATGTTACTGTCATTGAAAAACCATATTATTATTGTTTATTGACGTTTACTCTAGTAGAGATGGTTTTAAGTTCTGAAGTATCGGCTATTGTTTCTTTAACTGATCATGGTAGAAATCAACTTTTGGACTTAAAACTATATCTGCCAGACTAACAGACAATAATAATATGATTTTTCAAAGGCAGTGAAATTACGTAAATCATAAACACTACTTTATAGTCTATTGACTAGGACCAAAAGCAAAGGCATAGTTTTAATGCGAAAAATACAACAAACTGTTAGCGTCTTCTTCAAAAGCGAATATCTCCAAAAAAAATAAAGCTACTGAGATGAAATTAAAAATCAAACTGTTAAAAAAAGATACACCTAGAGGACAAAATGTTTTTTAAATTCCTTGCTTTGTTAACGTACTCCACAAGATGTTTCAAACTTTCACCAAAATATGAACATTTTGTTTTCCCTCGTATAATTGACAGACGGCAACTTTCATTTTTAATTTAGAAACAGATACTAAAAAGAAAAATAATTTAGCTGTAAATTACATAAAATCACCAAAATCGGCCCACCTGAACACAATATCTAAAACTTTAAAATACATGACAATCTTAAGGTGCCCGTTTTTAGTACCGGTGAGGTATATTTGAAGGAAAAGGGGAAAAACCAACGATGTTTATTTTATAAAAAAAAATTAAGCAATCAACTCGGTAATCAACTTAGTCTATTGAGAATATCAAGTCTCAAACACATGGTAAATTTTAATTGAATATAACATAAGATGTACAGGGTGAGTCAACGATAGAGTAAAGTCCATTATCTCATTTGTTTCGAGGTTTACAAAAAAATATTAAATATAAAAGTTATAGAGATGGTTAAGATACACATTTTAAAATTATTATACAGTATACAGGGTGCTTCAAAAAAGTGTGGCGAATATAACATATGTTTTTTTAAATGCAACATCCTATTTTTTATTTTATTTTTAGATTCTGCGTAAAATTCCATAACTTTTTTATATATATATATTGTTATATACCTAAAATTAATAGTTTTTGTTATATATTTAAATTTGTTTAAACAAATGTTAGATTGCAGTGGGTTAAAAAATTGTCAATGATGGCATTGATTCTGAAGTTGGACAACTAAAATTTGATAGGAGAATTTTATAGAGACATAGAAAAAAAACCTTTTAGTTAGATGTTACCGGGTGTTCAATATGTATTTAAGAATTTCAACTACTTAAAATTAGGGAATTTCAAATTTTTAAATGGTACACCCTATATATTATCATTTTTTCTGATAGATTTCACTAAACTCTTCAACTTTTATTAAGAATGTCATATACCTATTTTTATTAGTTTGCGATTTATTCCAATTTTTTCTATTTTTACCCATATTTTTAATACAATTGCGCTATAACATCATAGTTGTCATGACAAAAAGTAATAATTATCACAATTTCATGTCTGTTAAGCAAGTTAAGAACAAAATTTGAATTTCAGTTTAATTTGTTGTAATAAGTATAAATGGTAGAAATAATAGTTACAGATTTTCTTGAAATGAATTAGTCAATGTGATTGATATACAAGCTTAGAAAACCACATTTTTTGATTTTGTACTATATATTATATAGTACTTTGCTAAGTACTATAAGGGTAGATGTATATTATCTAGAAAATATCTTCAAGTGTGTAATGGGACGGTTTCGCGGCAGTTGTAATATTGGCTTTACCAAATGAATTATAAACCAGAATTACTACGAGAAAAAAACTTTACTGTATGTCGAAGAAAATTTATATATCAGTAGTCTTCAGCAATTAGGTAATCTAGTATTACCCTAATCTGTGGCTATTCGCCCCGACAAAAAATCCCAAGTGTCATCTTTCATAATATAGAAATACACCAAGAAACTGCGATTTAGTTTATTTCAGTAAAGTTAATTAATTTTAACTAATACCAGCAATTGTAACTAATTATGAAGCTACTTGTTAAAGGTAAGTAATAAATAGTTTTGTTTTGTCATGTCAACTATGATTTTATAGGCTAATTGTATTGAAAATATGGGTAAAAATAGAAAAAAATGGGAATAAATCGCAAACTATTAAAAATAGGGATATGACATACTTAATAAAAGTGTGTCACAGTTGTGTCAAATCTATCAGAAAAAATGATAATATATAGGGTGTCCCATTTAAAAAATTTGAGATTTTTTAATTTTAAGTAGTTGAAATTCATAAATATATTTTGAACACCCTGTATCATTTAACTAAAATATCTTTACATATATCTTTTTTGTCATCTCTATAAAACTCTCCTACCAAATTTACTCCAACTTCTGAAACAATGGCACCACTGACAATTTTTTACCACACTGCAATTTAACATTTGTTTAAATAAATTGAAATATTACAAAAACTATTAATTTTAGGTATATAACATTATGTATAAAAAAGTTATGGAATTTTACGCAGAATCTAAAAATAAAATAAAAAATAGGGTGTTGCATTTAAAAAAAACATATGTTACAGCCACCACACTTTTTTGAAGCACCTTGTATACTCTATAATAATTTTAAAATATGTATCTTAACCATCCCTATAACTTTTATATTAAACATTTTTTTGTAAATCTTGAAACAAATGAGGTAATGGACTTTGCTCTATCGTTGACTCACACTGTACAAATAATATAACGCAAACAGTAATAATTTTTTTTACCTTTAACATAATATTTGACGTAACCAGCAACATTAAATCAGTTTTCACTGTAAAGTAAGTTTCGTGACATCGTATGTCTTCCTCTTACCTTTTATTTATAATATAAACTCAGTTTTTATTTTTCTTGTGAAATAGTTTTTCCATAATTCGTAGAGTTATGATACAACTAGTTTTTGCTTCTCTATAAAGAAATATATTGCCTAGATTATATAAATTAAAAACTATGGAAAACTAAAGCATAAAACTAAGCATAAGCATAAAATGAATCCTTAATATTACTTATTTTAAAAAATAAAAATGTCTATAATTAATTAGTAAATTCTTATAGAGTTTGTATTCTTGCCACGAGCCCTCCTTTTATATTAATTATTCACATTATCACTCTTCAAATACGATCAAATACAATAAACCATAGATACACCAAAAGTTATTTGTTATTAACTAGCTATTCTTACAAAGAAGTTTGCATGTTACTTGGTTAATGTGTAAAAGCAGCTTTCAGTACTATTGCAAAATAAAAACTATCATAGATATGATGTAGTTAAATATTGCACTAAAGATTTCATTTGTATTATTGCTATTTTTCAAATTTAAAAATAAATAATTTTCTTTTTTTATGAATAATTATAGGTACCTTATGATCGAAAAATAAACATTGGCATATAGGGCCTTTGAAATGGCATTCGATAAACATTTCTGTAACGGGATTCATATATTATGTTGTTTTATAATGTTTACTTTTTCCTATAATATTCAGCCTGTATTTTTTCATCAATTGTCATTTCAAAGGCTACTGAGACGCATTGTTTTGTCGATCGTATGATACATTTTTAGCTATTTATTATCATGCTTTCTTAATAGTAAAATATAAAACTTTTGCATAAAAATGACTCCATTCTACTTGGATTTTGTTTGTTTTATACTTAACTAAATTACTTTAAAACGTTTATATATTACTCTATTACATTTATAGTATATTACTGCTATATACAATAATAGTGGCGGTTTAATGTGTTATGTGTAAATGTTAAAAAATAATGTTTATATGATAAAACAATTACTTTAATACTTTCCTGTTCGATAAATATTACCAAAAAACATAAAAACTCTATTTGCTACATGGGCATTCCATGTAGCATTATTAATATTTCATTTCAATTTAAAATTTTATGTATGATTTGAAATTTCAGATTCAATTATTATAATTATTTAAATATATCTTTTCTGTATAACATAATAATTATAGTAAAATTTATTCACTGGACTGGTATTAATCAAAACTGTTGTGTATGTTTAAAATATTTAACATAGTTAACAGTAATTTAAATAATTTATATATAAATATAATGTATGTACTTAATTATAGTGTATTGTGTTATAATAATACCTATATTTAATCTATATTAAAAAAGCTTGGCAACTGAGTAAAAAGTAGAAAATAAAATCCCAGTAGTACACTGGGACTAATATTCTAGTAAAAACTAGATAGAGAAGAATGTTAACAAAGGAATAGAGATAGTATCCGAAAAATCCTAAATTATATATATTAACATAAATGAGAGAAAATTCCAGATAATTTATTATATCTTTATAAGAACTTATTAAAATTGCATGAGACCAGGTAAAAAAAATAAGTTAAAAAAATATTTATGATATTGATTAACATATTTTATAACACGTAGTAATTTCACTGAATTAATAAATGTTTTATCAGTTCAATACGTAATTTGTAACGTTTGAAAAAAATAGCGGAGTAAAAATCATTTTTTGTGTTTCGCCTGTAATGTTAAACGTACAGGGCCCGTATTCTGTAACTTTGAAAACGCTAAGCGCTTTTAGACGCTCAGCGTATATGACGTTAATTTTCGCTGAGCGCGCACTTAATTAACGATTTCGGTATTTTCGTCTGACGCGCTTAGCGTCTTTACTGATTGCGCTGAGCGCTTTGAAAACGGTTACCTTAAAAGTTCGTTTTGCTTGTCAAACTGTCAGTGAAAATTAAAAAAATTGTGATTTTGTGCGTTATCTTGCTCTTTAGTGAAAATTACTACTTCTTCTACAAATTCCTTAATAAGTAATTGATAATTTACGACTTGGCAGCTATAAATATTCTTCAAAACATCGAAAATGCTGAGAAGCGACTTCAACACTTCCCTCGTATAATAAGAATAATGACATATCCATAGAAAAATAGCTTGACATAACTCAACAATAGGTTATGAAATTCACGTAACATTGACATTTTTCATTGTTACATCCGTCAGTTATCAACTTTTGACTATTACCTACATTAGAAATTGTGATGTTGCCAATATGTGCTCAACGCGTATCCAGAACACGATTCGCATGGCAACGAGAATACCAAAATCGACTGCCTTGCGTTTCGCTGATCGAATACTTGCGCTCACCGCTTTGAAAGCGTAACGTTTTTATGTCAAAGTTACAGAATACGGGCCCAGCCTCGCTACAAAAAGTATCATTTTTACTCCTAATAAAATAATATACTATTATTCATGCATTAGAGAGGGGAATCGACGTCAAAAAAAATCATTTTTTGACAGCTTTGTTTGGCGTTTCGCTTGACATACCTACTTGAATTTGATTTGAATTTTCGTGGAGTTATTGGCTTTTCTGAGTTTATTTTATGTTATTTATTGTTTATTTTATAATTCTACAAGGTTTAAGCAAAAATTTGGAAGGACTTTATTTAAAGTGAGATTATTTTAAATCTTCGAAATAGACTTGAAAAATAGTTATAAGCGATATCAAATAAACTTTCGGTTACGTCATCGAGGGTACGATTATTAAATTCATTGTTGCCAATCATAGACGTATTCGGCGCTAGGCTGACTAACTGGAATTTAAATTTCTCGCTGGTGCTTCAGGTGGTAGCTCTGTTGTAAAAAATGTAAAGGTTATTTATTTATTTATGTTCTGACATTTTGATTCGTTTTGACATTTTAGTTTTGTATTACGAGTTTTTGGTTTAAGTGAAAAACAACTAAAAATATGTAGGTGGCGCCCTCTACAAGTAGGTGTCATACTGTATCTTCGAAACGAAGATTTTAGGTCATAAATTTATATGAACTTTTTTACTTATTTTTATCTACAGAATATTTTAATAATTATTATTATTTCGGAATACAATTCTGATCACCCTGTATACTTCTTTCTTGGTCTTTTTGTTCAATGCGGCAAATATAAAACTTAACCTTTAAACAACTAAAAATTGGGAACCGATAACAAGGTATTCTGTAGAATCTATAGAATATGTTTTTATATATAGAATATTATATAATATGTTCTATATGCTATTATATATGTTCTATATATATATATATATATATATATATATATATATATATCATACCAAATATATATAGTCACGTGATATATATATATATATATATATATATATATGTTCTATATATGATCTATACTATAGATCATAGCACAGCGTTGCCCTCTTTTGCTTATTTTCTTTTAATCAAAATGTTTTAGAAAACAAAAATTAATTAATTATAAATATATAAAGAGTTATTATTTACATTAACAAAACTCCCCTCCTTTACGCACTTAAGGGACATAAAGGGCCACTACTACCGTTTTCCCGTGCTAAATATTCTAATAAGGTTGCGATAAGTTTTTTGCATCGGTTATAACACACTTATTATACTTTGCACTAAAAGATATTCTAAAAACATCATTGTTCGACTGCAAGTTTGGTATCACAACACAATTCATTTAAACCAAAAACTCGTAACACAAAACTAAAGTGTCAAAACGAATAACAATGTTAGGCAATAAATAAATAAATGTGGCAACTTGACCTTTTTTACAGCGGAGCTACCACCTAAATCATCAGCGGCAAATTTAAATTACAGTTATTCAGCGAGGCGCCGAATATGTCCATGGTTTGAAACATAATAGCGCCCTCGATGACGTAACTAAAAATTAATTTGGTATCGCTTATTAATAATAATATATATAATAATATATTAAGGTAATTTTTAAATATACAGGGTGAGTCTTAAATAAGTGGAAATATTTTCAGGGCTGGTAGATCTCGATAAAAGAAACATAATTTATCTTTACCATTTTTTAGATAAGTCCAAATTAACCGAGTTATGTAAGTTTGAAAATTGAAAAAAAAAATATTTTTTTTGAAAAAAATTTGAGAGCCAACGGATTGTTTCTGTATTTGCATCCCTTTTAGTGTCGTAACCATAAAGTAAAGCCGTAACTTTCTATATGGCCGTAACTATGGTAATATCAAAGACTAAGAATTTTTTTTTTGTTTCGTTTCTTTGACCTGTATACTATATATTTTTTTGTTTTCACTCTTGGCTTTAGGTCGTTGGGGTCGCAAAGATGTTTCTAGATTTTGTTCATTATTTTTTTATTTTGTGACGACGTTTCGACAGTATATGTCTTTTTCAAGCCTCTTTAAGTACATAAAAACAGTCAGTTAAAATCAATAAGATAAAATGTCAAACTAAAAGGTCTTACCTTGAACGTAGATTCTTACAGAGTTAAAATTTGTTAAACTGGACAACACAATAACACATATTAACTATTGTTTTTAATTGTTTTTGGACATTACACTTTACTATAGAGCACGTACGTATTTATCGTTTCAATACCCGATGTCTACTGTTCTTAGTGCGTTAGAGGATCGACAGATATATTTTGCTTAGATTTTTTAGGTCTTTTTTATCATTTACCGCGTTTTTGTTTTTTTGTATCTCCACCATTTCATAAAATTCTCTCTTTTTTTGGTGATTTTCTGTTTATAAAATTTTAGTTTTATTAAAATCGAATGTATGATTTTCTGTTGACACATGATTTGTGAGGGCGGTTACATTTTTTTTATCATACTTGTGCCCTTTCAGTCTATTTTCTAACCATTGAGAAGTTTGTCCTATGTAAACTTGGGCGCAGTTCGAACATGGAATTTCATATATAACATTGCTTCGTTTGTTTAACGGTGTTACAGATTTTAGTTTAGAGAAATTATTAGCTAACAAGTTATGTGCTTTATAACAAATCGTTATATTATACTTTTTATGTAACCCTTGTAATTGTTGAGACAACCCATTTACGAAGGGGAGCGCAATATATCGTATATCTTTTTTAATCTTTTTATTTTCTATTTGATTTTGATTGTTTTTTGTGTTTAAGAATTTTTGGAGTCTATCTTTGAATATTTTGTTTATTAGTTTTTGTGGATGGTTATTTTCTTTTAATGCATCTTTTGCTTTTTTTATTGCAGCATCTCTATATTCTGGTCGGATAGACGAATTGATCTGTCCGCCAAGCCAATTATCACCGATCTTTTTTGGTTAGCTGGATGGTTAGATAAAAAATTGAGATATCTTGAGGACCAAGTTTTCTTTGTATACCATTCGGTTTTTATGGTTTGATTGGTATGATGTAAAGTAATATCTAAAAAGTTAATTTTTTTATCGTTCTCTATTTCTGACGTAAATTGAATATGTTTATTATAGGCATTAAATTTTTCTTCTATATACCTAATTTTTTCTTTTGGTATAGCTGTTAGACAGTCATCAACATACCGATAAAAAAAGGGTATTTCAAAATCGATATCAGATAGAACTTTACTCTCCAAGTGTAGGACAAACTTCTCAATGGTTAGAAAATAGACTGAAAGGGCACAAGTATGATAAAAAAAATGTAACCGCCCTCACAAATCATGTGTCAACAGAAAATCATACATTCGATTTTAATAAAACTAAAATTTTAAAAACAGAAAATCACCAAAAAAAGAGAGAATTTTATGAAATGGTGGAGATACAAAAAAACAAAAACGCGGTAAATGATAAAAAAGACCTAAAAAATCTAAGCAAAATATATCTGTCGATCCTCTAACGCACTAAGAACAGTAGACATCGGGTATTGAAACGATAAATACGTACGTGCTCTATAGTAAAGTGTAATGTCCAAAAACAATTAAAAACAATAGTTAATATGTGTTATTGTGTTGTCCAGTTTAACAAATTTTAACTCTGTAAGAATCTACGTTCAAGGTAAGACCTTTTAGTTTGACATTTTATCTTATTGATTTTAACTGACTGTTTTTATGTACTTAAAGAGGCTTGAAAAAGACATATACTGTCGAAACGTCGTCACAAAATAAAAAAATAATGAACAAAATCTAGAAACATCTTTGCAACCCCAACGACCTAAAGCCAAGAGTGAAAACAAAAAAATAAAAAGACTAAGAAATTATATCGTGGGAAAATTTGCGGTGAACAGGCAGTTCTAAAAGGTTTTCGAAAAATATACAGCGAAATTTAAAAGAAAATACACGATTTTCGACATCTTTCTTTTGCGAAAAGACCCTCATAGGCGTGTTCCTGTGGTCGAAATACACCACCTTTGAAAATATTTGCACTTATTTAAGACTCACCCTGTATATAATGGGTTTTAAAATATATCAATTGATCTCCTGACCATTTTTGGTAAAAAGAAATATATTTCTGCACTAGAAATTTATATAAAATAAAGTAAATCTAATATAAAAATCTAAAAAAACACAAAGATATAGACATTATAAAAATCTCTATTTCGGGTCCCACTGAAGAATCATAAATAAAAGTGGAAAGAAAAAAAAATGTTAAATATAATAAAGCTAAATATGAAAAAGCTTCAGTAAATATAGAAAGAAGAAATTATGTTTATGTATTTGTTAAGTTTCTCGAGTTAAATCTATTTCATTTCATTTACGTTAATACATATAGATAGAGGAAGACGAACGAAGAAAGAGCATCTACTGCTAGAAGACCACCTGTCGCTAATTTAATCTACTTACTAGGGATGCCAGAGACTAGCTTCAAAGGTCTAAGTACTCGGATAGCTCGCAAGGTGCGGAGGTCCACGGCTATGAAATCTTGCGGGAACAGGGTGAGAAACCTAGAAACAAAACTAGCCTCTAGCCGAGCTACGAAAAAAACACTAAGGCTAAAACGTCTAAATAATTTACTATGATCGACTAAGTAATAAAGTCTTGTTGAGTACTAGCAATACTATCTGTAGTATTGTACCTAGTCTATAAAGAAAATGAACAAAAATGAATTTGGTAATTGTTTAACCTAGAAGCAAAATAAAGAGTTGGGCCTCTACTTATTCTCATAAAACTTTCTCATAAACAAGAAATGCCATTACAAACACTCACCTAGAAATTTTGATGTATTTTAAAGTTTAATATACAGGGTTGTTCACCACATACGACACGGAGTATTGTAGCTAAACGATTAGATTTTTACAAATTGTAAGTTTTGGGTTCGTTGAAGGACTATTAGAGCTACAATTTAAAAATATTTTTACAAGATACAGTGTCCCAAATAAGTAAAAAATATTATAGTTGTATTTTTTTAAATGGAACACCCTGTATATTATTCTATTCTTGGATTATACGATTGAAATAAAGGTAAATTCGATTAAGGTTTATCACACTTAAACCTTACCGTTTTTGAAATATTTTCAATTTTGTGAAATTGCAGTAAAAATTTTAGGTCTATAAAATTGTATTATACCATTTTTTACCCATCTCTTCAAGTTTTCTTAGAAAATACATTTTCTTATAATTTAGACCTCATTTCTCACTATACCCATGGAATATTGACATTTCAGATTTTTTATAGCACCATATATGTACAAAATGTACAGGTGGTAAATAATGCAATCCCATTGGTATACAAAAAAAAACGATTTAAATCTTTGTAAAAGAGTATACCAATTAAATATACCACCATTATCTCCGACTAAAAACACCAAAAATTAGTTAATTACATACTTTTAAATTGTTTTAATTGATAAAGTATTCTAAATAAATGTGGATTTGGCTCAGAAATCAATATAATAATATGTTATGAAAATGAACGTCTCTGTTTTTATAAATAAAGCATTCGTCAAAACATGAAACAAAATTTAGGTGTTACTTTTTACCACACTGTCTAATACACACACAAAATTCAGTTTTTTTTAGTATTTGGAGCAATTATTATTAATCAACGTAAACAGTCAATTAATCTAGTTTAAATACTGGGATCATATTAATTGGTCCTCTTTAACAAAAAAAAATTAAACCTTTTTTTATTTTTTAAGTAAATAAGCGAACTATATTGACAATATTAGTATCTGTACCCTTTGAAAATTTATTACATCTTTAAAAATAAGCTAAAATATCAATATTATATGGGTATAGTGATAAATGAGGTCTAAATTATAAGAAAATGCATTTTCTACGAAAACTTGAAGAGATGGATAAAAATTGGTATAATACAATTTGATAGACAATTACATTGCGCATCTGATTCACGTAAAATATATAGGGCGTTCTATTTAAATTAAACAAGTTATTGCCGTTTAAAGCTAGTAATTATTTAATATAAATTTTTGGACACTCTGTATAAGATAAATTAAAATAAAAAAAAATTAAAAAAAAAATAAAATAAAAAAAAAATAATAAATAAAAAATTTTAAATTGCAGGTAAAATTTTTATTATTGCAGCATAATATCTGATCAATAAATAATCTTCAGTAAATATTTAGTATTAAAAACTTTGATACCCTTGGAGAAATGAACCCTTAAAATTTTTACTGCAATTACATAAAATTGAAAATATTTCAAAAACGGTAAGGTTTAAGTGTGATAAACCTTAATCAAATTTACATTTATTTCAATCGTATAATCCAAGAATAGAATAATATTCAGGGTGTTCTATTTAAAAAAATACAACTATAATATTTTTTACTTATTTGGGACACTCTGTGTCTTGTAAAAATATTTTTAAATTGTAGCTCTAACAGTCCTTCAATGAACACAAAACTTACAATTTGTAAAAATCTAATCGTTTAGCTACAATACTCCGTGTCGTATGTGGTGAACAACCCTGCATTTTTCTTAGTGTGCTAATTTTGATGATTTTTTAAGCAATTTGAAACTAAATTATTTGGCTTTTTAGTGTACTTTTCTAAATTAAAAATGAAGGTTTCCATCTGCTAATTATACGATGAAAAACAAAATGTTGATATTTTGGTGAAAGTTTGAAACACCCTGTAAAATATATTAACAAAGCAAGTCATTTAAAAATTATTTTATCACCTAGATGCGTCTTTTCTTGATAGTTTGTTTTTTGAATCGTCTCAATAGCTTTCTTTTTATTGGAGATATTCGCTTTTGAATAATACAGCAACGATTTTAATGCAATTTTAGCTTTGATTTTAGGTCCACATCAACACACTTGTAAAATAGTGTTTATTGTGTTTCTAATCTAACTATCATGTCATTGCCAAGTCATATTATTATTGTGTATTGACGTTTACTCTCGTTGACATGGTTTTAAATTCTGAAATATCGGCTATTGCTGCTTTAATTGATCATGGCAGAGATCAACCTTTGAACTTAAAACCATATCTGCTAGAGTAACTGCCCGACAGACAATAATAATATGATTTTTCAAAGACAGTGCCATTACATAAATCATAACCACTATTTTATAAGTCTGTTGACTAGGACCAAAAGCAAAGGCATGGTTTTAATGTAAAAAATACGAAAAAATGTTAGTGTCTTCTTCAAAACCGAATATCTCCAAAAAAAATAAAGCTATTGATATGAGTCAAAACAACAAACTATCGAGAAAAGATACACCTAGAAGATAATGTTGAAATTTCTAGCTTTGTTAATGTACTCCTACTACATACAAATCAGTGTGTTTCAAACTTTCACTAAAATATTCCAACTTTTTGTTTTTCCTCATATAATTGGCAGATGGCAACTTTTATTTTTAATTTAGAAAAATACACTAGAAAGCTCAATAATTTAGCTACAATTTTCTTAAAAAATCATTAAAATTGGTCGACTAGAACACTATAATATATGAAACTTTAAATTATATAAAAAATTTAAGGCGCTTATGCATTTTTACTTTCTTTACATTAATTAATATTTACATTAAATTACTTAAATTTACATTTATTACGGTGTATTCTGATTGTGTTTTATTAGTGACAAAATCCTCTAAGGAGTTCGTAAGTTAAATCATAGTTTTTAAGTCGATTTGATGAGGGTGTTCGCAACAAGATTGAAGAATGAAGATTATACAGGGTGCTACAAATTCGAGGTACGAGCATTGGTATCTCGGAAACCGTAAGAGAAAAAAAAAAAGATAAAGAAGTTAAATTGGGGCAAAGTTGCGCTTTAGGATGTTCACCAAGATACCATCAAAAAAGTTTTAAAAATTTCAAGGATTGCTGAGTTTTTTGAAAAAAACCGGATTTTTTTGAAAATCAATTTTATTTTTTCCTGGTGTTACTTTTTAGAAAATCAAAAAACTAATTGCACATTATCATGGCTACTTTATTAGAACTATCTGATCGTATTTTTAGATTTTCAAATTAGCTGATAATTTGTGAGATACAGAGGTCAACTTAATTTATTTAAATACGGACCTACATTTTTTATTTCAGATTTTGAAAGAACTCGGTCTCATGAGTACAATGATAAGCCACACTTAATATTTTTTTTTTGTTTCGGACATTTGAACACAATTTAATTAAACTTATTTCAAGTCCGGCTCTGTTTTTTTAAATATTTAATCTATTCATCGTTACAATATTGGTAAGCTTTCAAACTTAACAATGACGTGGAGTAAAACATTGAATACGGATAATCAAATGCAATTAAATAATAAAAAATAATATAAAATTATTGGGCATTCCTTGACATCATTTTTAAAAGTGACAATACATTTCAACATTACAATAAAGAGTACAGAATGCATTCGGAAGTATAAGAAGAAGATATGTTCAAAGAGCTATAAATAAGATTGAACGAAAAATACATTAATTTGTGCATTAGGGACGGTGGTAACCCTTTCGAACATGTAGAGCATTACTAGTTTTAGAAACTAGTTTGTAGAAGTTGATTTATTTATAATAACTACGATTAATATTATGCATATTATTAGATCGTACACTGATATTTCAAAATCACAACAAAAAAAGTTATAAATAATATTTTTGAATTGCTGACCTGGGTATTATTTGTTTGAATCTTTCATATATCCATATTGTTGCGATGAATATAATCAGATTAAATAATTTAAAAACCAGAGTGGGACTTTAAATTATTTTAAATAATAATTAAATAGTTTTGTTATTGTTAAGGTACCTAAAACAAAGAAAAGTATCAAGTGTGGCATATCATTGTACTCAGGAGATCGAGTTCTTTCAAAACTTCAAATAAAAAATACAGGTCCGTATTTAAAAAAATTAAGTTGGCCTCTGTATCTCACAAATTATCAGCTAATTTAAAAATCTAAAAACACTGTCAGATAGACCTAATAAAGTAGCCATGAGAATGTGCAATTAGTTTTTTGATTTTCTACAAAAGTAACGCCAGGAAAAAATAAAATTGATTTTCAAAAAATCCGTTTTTTCCGAAAAACTCGGCAATCCTTGAAATTTTTAAAACTTTATTGATGGCATTTTGGTGAACATCCTAGAGCGCAACTTTGCCCCAATTTAACCATCTTCGTATCTCTTACGGTTTCCGAGATACCAATGCTCGTACCTCGAATTTGTAGCACCCTGTATATTTAAATATTGAGTTGTAAACTAATTATGAAAGTATATTAAATTATTTTTTTTTTGTTTTTTATTTTGATTTTTCCAGAAAATTGTTTCTTCCAGAAAAGGTTTATGGAATAACCCTTATTCTAAATTTATACTTTAAAAAGAAAAACACATTTACATTAAATATTATTAAAAAAAATAGCAGGTTTAGTCGTGACTAAGTTAAGAAAAAAAGTCAAAAAGTCAAAGCCTGATGATGCGAATAAAATTCTCGAAAGCTAGACAAATTGAAGAAGTAGTTTTATTAGGCTGTAGGGTGATTATTGACTGCAGCCTCACTTAAATTTTGAATTTTTTTTCTTAAATATTATTTTTTGTCAGTCTTCTTATTTAGAAACGTTATACAGGGTGTTTCAAAAAACATGTGCATTCCTCTCGTAAAAATAAGATTTATTTTTCATATTAACATAGGTCCGATTATGCTTTATTTCGTAGCTACAGGGGGCTAAAATCTTCATATTTTTTCAATTTATTATAATTTACTTCCAAGTGCTTTTAGCGATTGTTTTGTGGGTAAAAGTTACTATAAGTGCGACATTTTAATGCTAAAGCAGTGTCGACATATTCATCAAGAACGTGCTTGGGGTGTTGTCAATAGAATATTCTTCTAAAAAAATATGTGCGTCATTGACTTTTTTTCTTCTTATTAGCAAAAATGTGTAGGCCATTTAATGCCGATTAAAATTTGTATCTTGATATTTTGTCTTGTATTTGTAATAGTAATCTTTAAAAATTTTAATGTCATTAACTTGCCAAAATGATAAATAAGTACTCAGTGATTCCTCATAAAAAAATATAAAAAAAGTTTGTATAAACATGGGCGCGGAAAAGCATAGTTTCAAAGTTACAGGATATTAAAACTTTTAAAAAATGGGCCTTTTGTAATTATCTTAAATACCATTATTTTTTGGGGAATTTGCTGTAGGCAGCACTGTACGTGAGTGTGATAAATTTTAGATTTATTTATTTTATTTTTATTTTTTATTAATTTTATTAATTATAATAATTAATAAAAATTAATGATTAAAAAAATCACAAAAAGTGAGATCAAAATGGACAAAATATCAAGATAACTTTTAATAGGCCATTAAGTGGCCTACACAATTTTTCTACTAGGCAAGAGGAAAAAAGTCAGTAGCGCAAATATTTTTTTTTTAGAAAAATATTCTACTGATAACATATATGCACTTCCCTGGTGAATCTGTCGACACTTTTTTTAATATTAAAATAAGTAGCATTCATAGTAACTTTTACCCTCCAAATTTCATTCGAATCGTTTAAAACACTTAGAAGAAAATTATAATAAATAGAAACAAAAATGAAGATTTTAACCTCCTAAAGGATTCTCCACACGATAGATGGCATATGTTTTCTAAAACACCCTGTATTACGGAGTATAACTATATAAATCTAATTGTAATATTGAAGTTAATAAGATATAAATTCAAATTAAACGTAATATATTATTTAGCCCAAATCCATAGAACGGTATTTGAAATATTATTTTGTCTATTAATTGATGGCCAAGTTGCATGCAAAGTTTTACTGAAATTGATAAAAGCTTCATAATTTTGCTTCTAGTTAGTTAAATGGTTAATTTTCTAAGAGAGTCTAGAGTTTATTTCAAATATTGTATGTTATTCTAATCTATTTTGGAAAAAATGTATCTTTTAGTATAAGCTTAGGAAGATTTTTTGACACTTTAAAATTAGAAAAATCACTTGCTGTCTGTACATAAAACTAGAATAATATAATAAAAATTGTTAGATTTACATACGTTATGTTTTTATGAACTGGTATTTAAGTAACTGCATTCAAACCAGTCATATTTATATATTACTTCTTAATATTATTATTTAATTGCTTTGTGATAAATCGCGAAACAATATATATGATGATATATTATTTTTCCAAAATACACCTTTCTATATACAATATCTGAAATTATTTGAAGAATTTGATAAATAATAAAATATTAATTAAATATCCATCAGAAATTTGATAATCAAAACAAAAAATCAATTATATACTAAAATCTACTCAACTAAATCTATGACTAGTAACGATAATAAGAGTAAATATTATTGTCTATATACTATATTAATCTAGAAATATCCCTATATCTGCAACTGACACTCATTAAAAACACTGCTTAAAATTAAAACCAAATAAATTAGAACCAATCTATCCAAAATATCTAAAGTCAACTGCTCGAACGTCTAAGAGGTCAAACATATCCTGTAGAGTTAAGTATACCTATATAATGTACTATGTGATCAAAGAAAGACTGTAGGTGGGGAAGTTTAGGATTCATAGATACCTTTAACTAATTTGATAGTTAGTTTAAATAAGCTAGATAATGAAAAAAAATCTAAAAGGATCGAATTTATATAAAAATATTATAATGATGATGTCAATATCGCCTGTAGCATGGAAACTACAAAGATTATTTTAATTTTGTTTGCGAATTTCTTTTACAAAAAAAACGTATAGGTTTGGAAAAATTGCAAAGTTTATTGCTTACTCTTTACAATCTTGTAACAAATGTGTTTGAGAAATACACATCCTCTTTTCCTGTTAATTTTCTGGAACGAGATATTCATAGAATGGGATCTATTTTATAAAATGTATTAGGACAGGGTAATGAGTAACAATTTGTTTTCCCTAATGCATAGTTAATTAATATACCCAAATAGCATGTTCACGATTTGCGACCACATGTTTACTAATCAAAACGTTGGATTAGTTACAAAAAATAGTTAGCTCCGTACCTTGGGTATTAAAATAAATGTAAACGTTGCTGTAACGTTGTGCCGACGTTGAACTAGTACTAAAAGAAAGTAAAAGCTTCTGCGACGTCGAATAAACGTTGCCTTGTAACCTTTTTTGCTTAAGTGATCTTTAGGTGATTCAGACAACATAGTTACAATGTTGAGCAATAAAGAGATTTCCGACGTCACTTTCAGGACCTATTCCAACGTTATGCAAACGTCGTCTGTTTTACTAATTCCAACGTTGTTTAGATTTCCTTATTCTTACGTTGATAGGACGTCGATCCAATACCTTTTTGCAACTGTATTGAACCATAACCTTAAATCTTAAATTTTCATTTCATTGTTCTGTTCAGTCAGACAGTTCAGTGCTGTTTTTGTTTTTATAAAAAAAACTTAATTAAAATGGAACATAAGAAAGGTACATATAAAACTCCCTCGTTTATTTAGAATATAGAGGGCGGCACAAGCTAGACTCTAGAACGACTAAATTAGGCAATCTTGCGATTAGTATACTACCTGTTAAGGCTGAACTGCGACTTTATTAGTCCAGTATGCGACTACTCGAACTAGTCCATCTTAATCTCCAAAACAACAAAGTTAAAGCGGCCATGTTGTTGTATAAGAAAATGTTTCGTTCCTAAAATAGCAATTCCTGCTTTTTGAATACATTAACTTGAAATATTTGACCCTAAACAACACGCGGAAACAATTTTTTCGACTGCGAATAAATTATTCTCATTTTACTAAAAAAAAATCAAAAAATTTTTTAAAACTTCTTTAATTTTAAGGCCCATTAGTATTTTTCAAAGTAGAAACAATACATTTATCAATAAAGTTGTTTGCGTTTGACTTTTTTGCCTTGGGCAACGAGTTACAGAGTCGGTTAAAGTGTTTCAATAATTATGATCTTCAAACATCTTAAATACTTTTGTTTTGTTTTCCTTTACTGCCATCTGGCATATGTCTCTAACTAAATCATAAACATAATATTTTTACTATAATTATCCCAATTTAGGATAAAACGCGACTTAGACGCTATATTATTATAGTTTTGTATTTCTGTGAATTAGGATTTCAAACAACGTTGCAGTTTGTACTAAATTAGGCTGCTAGCCAAGGTCGGTATCCAACGTCGTTTCGACCCAAAAATTATTCTCCAAACTAGTGCAGACTAGGGTTGGTACGAAGTTGTGCCGACGTTGCGCCCCGAAGTTTGGTCGCGTGACACAACGTTGTCCCGACGTCCAAATGCTGCTTGGGTACTAAATGTTTTATTTAACGTGATAGACAATGATTCATAATTGAAACGAAAATAATATCGGATTTTTCATTTCGGACTTAATTTATTTTAATTTACCAAATGTCTCGTTTCAATTGTCCATCGGTAGAAAAAAATCATTTGTTCTTCTTCTTCTTCTCCTTCTACTTATTTGACTTCTATCTAGTCGATCTGCTAGTTTTAAGGTTGCCTCTGTAGAAGTCTTTGGAAGATTACTATTATTTCTTGGGAGAATACTGCCAACTACTTTCTCCTTTAGTTTTTTCCAAACTGTCTTTCCATCTTTTTGGAGGTCTTCCCGGCTGTCTCTTACCATGGGCTACCCTTCAAGAGCTATGCATGGTAGCCTATTTCCTTCTCTGCGTTTTACGTGTGCGAACCATTGTATTTTTCATTGCCTACCCCATCTCACTAAGTCCTGTATTCCATATTGTTGTCTGATATTTGTATTTCTAATTCTGTCTAATCTAGTCTTTCTTATTTTGGTTTTTAGGTTCTTCATTTCAGCGACTCTGTGGTAATATGTATATAGTGTTGTGATGAGTGCGGTTACTACTCTGTGGAATTGGACAAGGACGCAACAGTGAGAGCGCGGGAACGCAGTCGAGTTTAGGTTAAGTTCACGTTAAATTTTAGTTATGTTACCTGTACATTTACATGTACATAAGTTAATAAATAAATATAAATAATAAATCAACGTGTAATTAATATCACAAATAATACATGGCGCAGTCGGAAAATCAATAAGAAAATAAATAATGGAATTGAAACCGCCAAGTTTTGATGTTAGACAAGGTAATGCGGCTCACATATGGCCTAAGTTTAAACAAAACTTCGAGATATTTGTAAACGCATCAGGGATTGCTGCAGACGAGAATAGAAAATGCAATTTATTACTACACTGTATTGGAAGTGATGGAATAGAAATATATAATTCATTCGAGCTGAAGCAAAATGAGTTTACATACGACAATCTCATTACAAAGTTTAATGGGTATTTTGTGCCTTCTCCTTGCGTAGATCAATCTAACGTTTGAAAGACATAAATTCTTTACAAGAAATCAGAGAGCAGGTAAAAGTTTTGACGCATATGTAACTGATTTAAAAGCATTATCAGCAACATGTGATTTTGGGAAATTAAGAAACCCCTTGATCAAAGACAGGATAGTATGTGGTATTACAGACAATAAATTAAGAGAGAAGCTACTAGGAGAAGCTTATTTAAATTTAAATAAGTGTATTGATCTTTGCCACGCAGCATTAATTACGTTAAACCGAACCAAGAAAATTGAGTCCGATGCACTAGTACTAGTGGACAAGATACCGAGGGGTGTCTCACTATTGGAATTACATGTACATTTTCTTGGCAGTCGCTGGCAGTCATTGGCAGTCTTATGGCAGTCGCCTATAATAATTACATGGCAGTCATAGGCAGTCTTCTTCATAGTCATTGGCAGTCGCTCAGCAGTGGAAGGATATTTTGGCAGTACGTGTACATTTTTTACCGGAGTGAGACACCCCTCGCAAGATACATAGGAAAGAAAAAGAGAGAGTAAAGAGAAATGATAGGAAGCCAAGCACTTCAAGCAAAAATGATGGAACAATCCACAAAAAGACTCTAAATCAGTGTACCAGATGTGGATATTCGCACAAGATAAATGAATGTCCAGCGTAGAGAAAAGTGTGCAACAAGTGTAATAAGAAGAATCATTATGCAAAAATGTGTACAATGAAGAGAGCCAATGAAGTGAGGTCACAGAAACCAGAAAATGAAGATATGGATGAAGACGATTTGTACATTGGAACAGTGGAAAAAGCCAGTGAGAAGGAAGATTGGACAGAGGTGTTAGAGTTACAAAATAAAGACAAAAAGATATTTATAAAGTTTAAATTAGACACAGGGGCGCAGGCAAATATAATTATTAAGTGTAATTTAGATAAATTGTCTGATGTTATATTAAAACCATTTAAAGTAAAATTATATAATTTTGATGGGCAAGAAATAAATAATCTAGGCAGAATTACGTTGTTTGGGAATGTAAAAAATAAATCAGGGAAAGTTCGTTTAGATTTTTACGTGGCAGATACAACAAAAGTATGTTCAGCTATTCTTGGTTTAGAAACATGTAAGACTTTAAAATTAATACAAAGAATTAATGAGGTTAAAGAAAATAATATATTGATAAAATATTCTGATATTTTTAGTGGAATAGGTTGTTCAAAAGATACACATAACATTAAAATTAATAAAGACGCAACACCCGTAGTATTTAATTCAAGAAAAATTCCAATGTCAATTAAAAATGAAGTTAAATCTGAATTAGATAGGTTAGTACAAAATAAGTGAACAAATAAATCAACCAACTGCCTGGGTTCATCCCATGGTAGTTTTCAGGAAACCTAATGGCAAAATTCGTGTTTGTTTAGATCCGGTTGAACTTAATAAAGTAATTAAACGTGAGTTCTATCAAATACCAACAGTTGGAGAAATATTAACACAAGTAAATGACGCGAAAGTTTTCAGTATTTTAGATGCCAATAGTGGTTTCTATCAAATACCATTGGATGAGGCAAGCAAGAAATTATGCTGTTTTGCTACTCCGTTTGGTAGATATATGTTCTCAATGTTACCTTTTGGCATAGCATCAGCACCAGAGGTTTTTTAAAACAATTTACCAGTAATATATGCCTCCAGATCATTAACAAAATGTGACAGTGGATATGCTCAGATCGAGAAAGAGATGGCAGCAATAGTATTTGCATGTTTAAGATTTCATCAATATATTTATGGTAGAAAGATAAAGGTCGAAACAGATCACAAACCATTGGTTAGCATTGCTAAAAAACCTTTAATTAATTGTCTAAACAATTCATTAAAGGACACATTAACGAAGATGAATTAGATTTGAAAGAAATTGAAGCACATAATAATTTTTTGCCAATGTCTGATACAAAATTCAAAAATTTTCAAGCTGAGACTAAAAAAGATTTGGTATTAAACGAATTGTTAAAAATAGTCAAAGATGGATGGCCTGAGAAAAAAGAAAATTTAAAAGAGGAACTACAGAAATTGTGGAATTACAGAGATGAAATAATTGCAATAAATGATGTTCTGTTTAAAGGACAAAAAGTAATAGTACCAGAGAGTCTTAAACAAGAGATGTTAAAAATTATACATTATAATCATATGGGTATAACAAAATGTCAATTAAGAGCAAGATCATCTTTATATTGGCTTAATATCAATAGTGATATTGAGAAATATAATTTAAATTGTGATACATGTTTAAATTTTCGACGTAGTAATCCAAAGGAACCTCTTATATCTTCAAATATTCCAGTTAAACCTTGGGTTACAGTAGGTACAGATATATTTAATTTTAAGGGAAAAAATTATATTATAGTAATTGATTATTTTTCTAAATACATTGAAACATCTCTTTTAGAAAAAATAAATAGTTTTTATACTATAAGATCGTTAAAGTCATTTTTCGCAAGACATGGAATTCCTAAAATCTTAAGATCAGATAATGGAACTAATTATAGTTCAGAACAATTTAAAGATTTTGTGAACGCTTGGGGTATAAAACATATAACATCAAGTCCAACACATGCACAGTCAAATAGTATGGTATAGCGTTGCATACAGAGTTTTACACAAATAATACAGACTCTTAACATGCTTTTGGTTTTGTTTGTTTCCTCTCGGATTTCTATGCCATATGTCATTATTGGTCTGATGCAGGTCTTATAAATTTCATTTGTTAAGATGTCAAAATACATTTTCATGTTTTTGAAACTTAAGAACATAGAGTTAGTTCTTTTGGACAAGATGGTTAGTTTTGATGTCAAATATTTATATATTAACGTCCTCTTGGAGGAAGAGTCAGCCATCATCCAGAGTAGAATAAGGGCCGACATAACATCTTCTGAAAGAACTTTGCTGCTTCTTAAGGGACTGACGAAGATGTTGTTCAAAATAATGGTTTGCTTCAGTGAAAGCCAATTAATAGTGAATAAAAACGAGTCATTTCATTAATAAATTTATAAAATGACTCGCGAAATTTACGAATGAAAAGGAGATAAACTCTGTCTGCAGTTTCCCAATGCTTTTGTTAGTAGAAATGGAGGATGTATTGATACAGCCCTAGCGAAACAAGGTATTGACAGGCTATATATAGAAACTCTCGCCAATATGTACAAGGAAGCCAAATCAAAAAAGTAATGCTATATAAAACAACCCCAACTGGGAAAGAAGTACGACAGGGAGAGGCAATATCCCCAAAGATGTTTACAGCAACACTAGAAGAAATCTTCCGTCAACTGGATTGGACCAAGAAAGATTTAAGATTCGCTGGTTACATAGTTCTAATTGCCAATAGTCCTGAGAACTACAAGCACAGATTAGGGGTCAATTACAAAGTGGGTCTCAAAATAAATTGAGCAAAAACTAAAGTAATGTACAACGAACTAGTGGAAATAAAAGACATTCTAATAAATAACACAACACTGGAAATAGTAGAAGAATATGTAGTATAATTGGGACAACTAATACACAGCTCGGGATCTTTACTACCAGAAAACAACAGAAGAAATAAATTAACATGGAGCAGTTATAGAAGAAACTTAATCATATTTAAATCTAGAATGCCACACTTAGATACACTTTTAAATAAAAGAAAATATTCTATATATGCATGCAAAACCTGAACACTTAAAATGGACATCATAAGGAAACTACAGGTCGCACAACGCTCAATAGAACAAAATATGCTGGGAATAACCAAGAGAGACCGTAAAAGAATAAAGTGGATACGACAAAAGACCCAGGTAATAGATGTCGTCCACTGAGTCAAATCCCTCAAATAGCAATGGGCAGGACACCTGGCAAGAAGAACGGACAACAGATGGATCACAAAAATTACAGCATGGTACCCACGTTGAATCAAGAGACCTAGAAAAAGATTGAACCTGAGATGGGACCATGATATTAGGAAATTAGCAGGAATAACTTGGGCTCGTATAATAAACAAGAATCGGCCTAACTACAAAGAAAGTATTTAAATATGTGAAGGAGGCTACACCATAATTGGAAATGGTTGAAAAATCTGAAAATGATGATGATGACGACACTTGATAACGGTCATTGATACATCTGACCTATACTTTGTGTAAGTTAAACTAAATTAAGCAAATAAAAAAGTTAGATATTCTCTTAGCCTTAATAAACCAAATAACATATACATAAAAAAAATTATGTTTTTTATTATATGAATTAAGAACAGAACTGCACCAACCAACATTTTCTTCGATCACACAGTACCTATTAGATCTGTATCTAAAAAATCAACTGTCTCAGAGCGATAAAGATGCTGCTGCTACGTAACAGAGAGTGTGTGGTAGGGTTTATTTGCGCGGCCCGACGATGATGCCGCCGATGAAGGCGACGTTTCGACCCTTACTTGGTATCCTCGACACCAACTTGAGCGGCCGCAGCACCCGAAACGACCTCAGCATGCGCAAGTCCACGTCCACGTTGGCCTCGGCGAACACTGTCATCGACCTGTCGAGATCAACACACACAAAACACCGGTTACCATATAAGTAATACTCCTATAAGGCTAGTAAAGACTTTAGACATCTGCCAAGATATATATGATATAAACTAAGGTAGAAGGAAGATAAAGGCATCCAATTTGACCTATCAACTATTATATGCTCTAATCACGTGGTATATTTTCCTTAAAGCTTAGTTGAGATGTGGTCAAAGTATACTTGAATCAACTACATTCAAACGATGCGCGCGTCTCACTCAGTAATCACTCAGGTATCAACCGATTTCAAATCAGTTGATACGGTCCAAACAGCATTCAAGTGAGAAGCGCGCAGTGTCCAGACCAGACCTAAGTCGGGTTCAAGCTAGTCGCTCCGAAACGAACACAAGACTCGCGAATCGCGAACTTTGAAGCAACATGTTTTTTGAACTTCTTTGCTGGCATTTTTGCCCATCTACCAGCGTGCTGCTCAATGGAAGGGGAAGGGGGGTCGTATACAAAGCCGGACAGCGGCACAGGAAATGCAGAACCGTTTCCCCTTCCTTCGGGTCCTTGCAGCTTCTGCAAACTTCGTTAAAAAGGATGCCCATACTCGCCGCATGTTCGCCAATTGGTCAGTCTCCCGTATATATCGCCGTAAGCCTGGCGATATCTCTACGCGACTTAGTTATGAGCTCTCCCGATATCTTAAGGCCGTATTTGGGCCAAATTTTTCTGGCTGTCCTGTAGGTGCTTAAAGTTTTCCATCTACTGTTAGCCATAGACAGAAATTGGTGATAAATCTCTTTTTTATAGTATTGAGGCGAGTAAAAACTTCCTCTGATGCGTCTAGTTCAAGGCAAGATCCTCGCCTTGAAAGTTCATCAGCGCGTTTATTCCCCTCAATGTTCAAGAATCCTCAATGAATCCAAAGCAAGGTTATATCATACCTACTTGTCATGTAGGATAACTTGTCGTACGTTTTTTGACTATTTTGGAGGATGTGGTAGATGAGTTCAGCGCTGACATGGCTGCTTGGCTGTCAGTGTTTATTGCAGTTTTCCGCCCATAAGGTGTCTCCTCGCTCAACCATTCGCAGGCCTCCCAAATTGCAAATATCTCTGTCTGGAAAACACTTGATCTCTCCGGAAGCCGGTAAGACCTTGCGATGTCAAGACCCGTCGAGGACACCACCGAACCTACACCTGAATCCATCTTGGATCCGTCAGTAAATAGCGCAATCAAAAAAGTTCTTGCCAAGTTCCAACCTAAGTGTCAGATAGTCTGATGGTCCAGCAGTAATATCTTTCGGTAATCTTTCAAGAATACTGCTGTGACCGTAGAGTTTCTCCGTCCAGGAACCATTTTCTCTGAGCCTGATTACACTACTACAGGCCAGATTTTTAATATGAAGATCTAATGGGAGGAGGTTTTTTACATTTACAGAATATGTGGGCACATTTAGAGAATATGTGGGCGTCGATCGTAACGCTCCTGTAATGCACACACACGCACTCCTCTGTACCTTTCCAAGCTTGGAAATATTGGTTGTCTTCTCCAAAGCTGGCCACTATACCAGTGATCCATATGTGAGAATTGGTTACTATGGCAATGCATCTGTATATACCTGGTTGATGAAGCATCCGGGAAAGCCTTTCACTATAGGCAGGTGGCCGAGTGCGTCGGCTTCGCTTATGAAAAAGCTCTCACAACAAGCAATATTATAAATGCATTCGGATAGTGTGGTATACAGGGTGTTCCAGGCTGAGCGTGCATTAGAACTTTTTAGAGAACCACAATATTTAGATCGGAGATTTTTTGCACATCATTATTTTACAACGAGATCTATCGATTAAAAATATTTTCAATATGGCGGCATTTCCGGAAATACCGGAAGTTGAGAGCAACTTTCTTATTTTAAATGGATGTCCCCATTTTTTATTCCATACTAAATTCTCTGTAAAATTCTATGAATATTGATGTTAAACTCTCTATACTTAACATTAACTGTTTATGAGAAAAAAAATATTTAACATTTTTGGACGAAAAAAACTACCTGTCAAAAAAATTATATAGCCTAAAAGTCAAATTTAGTGATTACCACAGCCACTGCAATATAAAGAGAAGATATGTGGCTATCTATTTCAAAAATTAAATTGTTCAAATGTCATATAATAATGGCAGTAGCTGTCATGGAATTGAACGATTAAAAAATTATCATACATAATTGTTTTCAAATGAAAACCTAACCGTAACATTTTACAACCCAAACAGATGTAATTTGAAAACGTTTATTTTTCTTAATTTTATCTAGCTTCCTTTGACATTAAGTGTGAAACAGTCAGACAATTTATTTCCATCTGCCAGAACACGAATTATTTGAATTTCCTATATTATAAATACTATAATAATAGCTCCCGTATATAGCGTTTAACGCCTTGGGAGTAGCAAGGTACAGCTTGCTATACTAGAGCCGTTCGGTATACAAGGAAGGTAATGTGGCTAGCACTACGCTTCAACCGCCTATTATTACCTCAGGATTGTGAATCCCAAGTACTCATTTAAAAGGTTGAGTCGACTTAGGCACCCAAACTATTTTTATTTTAATAAAAATATTCGGCTGATGAAATGCCGGGTGTGGGAATCGAACCCACACCTTGAGATTGGTAGACGAGAGCCTGTACCTCTACGCCACCGGGCACCTTTATTATTTTATTTGGATCTTACGATTTTAAGGAGTTATTATAAATACTGCCTGCCTTAAAAGTTAAAAAAAGTGTATATTTATAAAAATATATCTCGTGTTTTCGCTCATTAGTGATATCTAATATAGTCTATAAAATGAATAACTTTGAATTTTGACCGTTATTTTTTACCAACATGGCAAATATAATATCCCTCTTCAAAAAAGTTACTGATATTCTTTAAATTGAGTGCCTGAACGAATCAGATAGGTAACTCTTTTTACTTTCGTGAAATAGAAAAGGAAAATAATAAACAAGTGACAGTTCTTCCTCTTCTTGCAAAAAATCAACACGAAATGGCATAATTATGTCAAAAGTAAAATGTCATCAGCTTTGACATTTCTAAATATCAGACCAATACCGTCTCTACTGTGAACAGCCTCGGAGCGAGATTTATGACGTCACACTAGTTAGATACTATGGATTAATAAATATATTGTAGAATACATGGAAAGCAATTATTCCTCGTATTTTGGTTTGTATTTTAAAAGTGATATAGTTTACATAAAATATACATAATATAAGTTAATAAATACAATATATATACTTATTTATAGTAATAAATACTTTGGCAAATAAACTATGAACTATACAAATGCAGCAAATGTTTTACAATATACAAATATGTGGTCATCTTTTGACAAGTTTATATTAATTTATTAATTGCAGTAAACATTATGTGGCGTTAGGTTAGGTTGTGAATATTTTATATGTAATTTTTTGGATTATATTCACACTATTTTTTTCATATGACACAACACTGATGAAGGCTATAATGTTAGCCGAAACGTTTTTTTTTAACTAAAAGAAATAATGAAAAACCAAATGAAAACTTAATCAGCGTTTTTCCCGAACGTAAATCCCAAGAAAATCAAAAATTTTAGAATAATTTTACAAATAGAATGACACCGATCTTTATTTCATAGCCATCGCTGACGCCTTTTTTTCTATGATATTGTATTATTTCCAAATATAATTTTTCGAACATTGATACTTGCAAAATATACATATAAATTTTGTGCATGCAAATAATAATACATCACTATTAGTAGATATTGAATGTTTTTTGTTAAATTAGATCGATTTTCAAACCCCAAAATTTAAAATATATTTTACATTTTACCCATTATCTTATGTACCTATTCATTATTTGTATATTGTAAAACACTTGTTGCATTTGTATGGTTTATAGTTTATTTTGGGTTAAAAGTATTTATTACTATAAATAGGTATATATATATTGTATTTATTAACTGTATATTATGTATATTTCATGTAAACTATATTATTTTTAAAATCCAAACCAAAAATACGAGGAATAATTATGTTTTCCATGTATTCTACAACATATTTATTAATTCGTAGTATCTAACTAGCGTCACGTCGTAAATCTCGCTCCGAGGCTGTTCTATTAGAGACGGCATTGCGTCAGCATGGCCGCAAGTCGCTAACCTAATAAAATTAACACTAGAAAAGCCCGCGGGAACTGTCAAATTCAAAGTTATTCGTTTCACAGACTATAGTTGATATTATTAATAATATTCCATATGATCTAAAAAAAAACAGCCTAGTTGGCTCAGAAATGATGCTGCTTTTTGAACAAAGCGTCACAATATGACATGGCCAGATTATTGTTTTACATCACTTGACATTTAAAGTCATAGGCTAATGGTTATAATCAAGAAAAATATACGCTTTAAAACTAAATCTTAAATAACTTAAAAACGATTTATTTTAGGTATAGGAACAAGTATAGTCAAAAAGTAACGATTTAAAAAATCTTTTTACTAGTGAAATAAAAAAAGCGGGTTTCAGCTATGACAGCTGCGGCCATTATTACATGACATTCGACTAATTTAATTTTTGAAATAGACAGTGGCTGTGGTAATCACTAAATTTGACGTTTAGGCTATACACATATTTTTGACAGGCAGTTATTTTAGCTCAAAAATTTTAAATATATTTTTTTCTCAAAAACGGTTAATGTTAGATATAGAGTCTTAGACAAGGAAAGAGAGGGGACGGCTAACACGCATATTCTCCCGTGATCGGTTAGTCAGGCCAAAATTTGATCGGCGGCCATACTTTGGTGACAAGATTTCGAGGTGACACCGAGAGAATTTTTATGTTTTTTGTGACAACTGTTTTGTTTTAAATTTATAAACTGTATTGTTTAGTATGGTGAGATGTTCAGCGTATGGCTGCAAAGGCCGAAGCGAGAAAAAAGTGGCTGGAATTACATTTCACAGGTAAAAATCGATACACAACTTTTGTTATGTGGTCATAAAATGTACATTTTTTCATTAGAGCAGTAAAAATATGTAAAATGCTTTTAATATGTTTTGTACCACTCCAAACCAAATTATTTTTAATAATTCCAAGTAGTATTTTGAATATCCTTTATTATAATTAATATTTGAAACTATAAATAATGCTACTCAGCATGGATTTCTCCAGTGGCGTAGGGAATTATAATCAGAGAAATACAATTTTTGCAATAAACTTTTTTTATATATTTTACATGTTAAAAAATGTATAAAGTATTGTTATCAAATATGTAAAATAATTGTAAACTATAAAAAAAAATTAAAAATTCTAGTGATAAAAAATCTATATGTATAGTTGTTATATAGAACTTAAATGTACCTGCCAAGATTTTACCACAATTTAGGTGTATAATAATAGTCTCAGTGAGTAATTAATAAAAATTTAAAAATAAATAAAATAACACAAAGCTTCTAGAATTGTTTATTTTTTTGTGGAAAATTAGAATATTCTTATGATTGGAGGAACAAATATTAAAAATTACATTATTCATTGAATCCGTACGCAAGTGTGAAGGGGAATGGCTAGATTCATTATTATACCGTATGGTCGAAAAAAAAACGACGTCCAGTTGGCTTGTAAATGACGATCGACAACATTCCCCATATAATTTTACATATAAAATGACAGCGATCTTCATTTCATAGCTATCTCTGACGCCGTCTTTTTTCGATGTCGTTTTGTATAGTTTTTATGTCATTTTATATGTAGAATTATATCGATCGTAATTTACAAGCCAACTGGACGTCGTTTTTTTTCGATTATACGGTATAATAATGAATCTAGTCAATTCCCTTCACACTCGCTTACGGATTCAATGAATAATGTAATTTTTAATATTCATTTGTGAAATTGTCATTTCCAAACAAACAAGACGCCGTTTTTTTCGATTATACAGTATATATGTATATACACGTTTAAAACATATGTTATTACATTATTTTTTATTTAATTATACATTATACACACGTTAATAAATAAATAATTGTCTTGATAAGCAGTCCACTGTGACTGTTAAATAAATTTTGCATTATCGACTTAGATATTCTATTATTATAAAGGTGAGACTATAAAATACAAAATTGTATATGCATTACTCAAAAATGAACGATATATTAGTTTACGTTTTAATAAATATTTTGTACCCTCTAGGTACAAGCTAATTTCTAATGCTACACCATTGGAGAATTTCGCGTGGTGACAACTTGCCTCACTTTAAGCTGCCGTGTTACCTGTCCCCGCTCTTTCCTTGTCTAAGTATAGAGTATTAATATCAAAATTCATAAAATTTTACGTATGTATTTAAGTATGTAATAAAAAATGGGGGCATCCATTTAAAAATAAGAAAGTTGCTGTCAATTTCCGGTATTTCCGGAAGTGCCGCCATATTGAAAATACTTTTAATCGGTAGATCTCGTTGTGAAACAATGATGTGCAAAAAATCTCCGAGCTAGGTGTTGTAGTTCTCTAGAAACTTCTAATGCACGCTCAGCCTGGGACACCCTGTATATCCATACAATGCAGATTTCTTCACTGATATCGACTTCTTACCCTCTTCTAGTAAAAATCTATACTATACATAGAAGTGAAACGTAGCGCTATCATACTGCAATTACATGAAAAGCCAAAACAATTTTTATGGCAATATATATTCTCATAAAAATTTGTTTTTATTTATTTTAAAAACCCAATTTAGTTACTTCGAACTATTAACGACTGAACATCGATGTTAATATCGATGTATCGGACCGTTAAACATTAACATTGATATTAAAAAATATCGAATATTACTGGTGAAAAATCGATGTTTTTAATACATCGATAAAAAGACCAACACTAGTATAATGCGATATGCAATCTATAATGACGATCGGTAGTTGTCGGTATACCTCCCTATTTGTCTCTCTTGCTCTCTCACTTGAATACGGTTTTTTATTTCACAGTCTTGACAGATGAATTATTATATGTATTATTAGGTACCTATATACTAGCCTTATATTTGTATTACATTACTAGTATTACTTATATGCCGGTTACACTAGTTTGGAACAAACTCTCGTCTCTGATTACAGTCAAATGGCGATCAAAAAAGTTGGATCTTACGATTTTAAGGAGTCTGGATTATCATATTGAAGTGCTCAAAATCTAAAAAGTAAAATTAGTTCTAGGGCCTGTTTTGGTTATTGAGGGTTGTTGTTCGCATTTCGACAATATTCGGTATACGTATTTGATTTTTACTCTAATATGTATTAAATTACTCATGTATATTATTCCTTCTACCGAAATGTTTGCCAATGCATTTAGATTTTTTTACGGTTTTCATTATTCCTGTTTTCATTCTTTCAATGTATTACATTTTACAATTTTTACTCTTTCAATGACTTATAGGAGTTTCAAGGACTTTCAAGGATATTAGGAGTTATTAAAAGCAACATTTTCAAATATTTTCTCTAATTCCTTCTTGCTGAAAATACCGGGTGCGTCTCAAAAGTGGCTCGCCCCTATAACTTTTTTATTTTTTTATTTAAAAAAACGAGATTTGGTATGTTAGTATAATATGACATAAATTAGGATTGATTGACGTATTCAATAAAATTGTTTTCGGTCACTTCCTGTTTCACCGGAACTGACTACAACTTTTGATTTTTAAATGGCACCCTCAGTATTTTTGTACTATATTCGAAAGAAAATGACACCCTGAATAGAATGACATATCAAATGTCAACTTTTGACATTTTCGCATATGGTGTATTAGAAATTATAACTTGCAGTTCGCAACAAAAACTTCACTCGAAATTCCACGTGCGCGATATCAAATTATTCGTAAAAAATGCTTTTTCCAAATATGCTAAAAGGTCACCCTCGTTCCATTTGAAAAAATTGATATATGATTAAAAATACGATTTGAGCATTTTCTAACTGGTCGACGATTAAATCTATTTTTCCATGGCTCCTTGATTAAGAATTAGTGTTTTTAACATAGCCATGGCACTTTAGATTGAATTTTAAAATACAATTTTTTATTAAGCGAGAATGTCAAAAGTTGACATATTATATGTCATTCTATTCAGAATGTCATTTTCTATCGAATAAAGTAAAAAAATACCGAGGGTGCTATTTAAAAATCAAAAGTTGTAGTCATTTCCGGTTAAACAGGAAGTGACCAAAAACAATTGAATACGTCAATCAATCCTAATTTATATCATATACTAACATACCAAATCTCTTTTTTTTATCTGAAGAAATAAAAAAGTAATAGGAATGAGCCACTTTTGAGACGCACCCGGTATTGCTATTCGGTTTTCAATATTTGAGCAATAACCATAGATGTTATATAGTTTACAGCTGGTTAAGGCTTTTGCTTTTTTTTCTCTTCTGATGTTATATAGTTTACAGCTGGTTAAATTTTTTGCTTTTTTTCTTATTGAAACTAATATATTTTCCTTATTAATTGCAGAGTTTCTGCCGATGTTAAAGGAACCGGAATGCTCACTAGCGCTAATTCAACTTTGACTGTTTTAGATTTAGAATTAAGGAATTCATCAATATCAATAGCGTTTGTGTCTCAATTTTTTATGAACTTTGAGACGCAATCGGACTAGTTATAGTGTTTCCGCAGTCAGTTGGAATAGGGTGGAACACTTAATTTTAGCACTGTCTTTGTAGCTGGTTATAAACGGGTTTAAATTTTAGCAACTAACTGCTCCATAACAATTTTTATTGGCTCAAATACTGAGATTAGAAATTGTACCGTATTTTTTCAGCTTCAGCGCAATTTAACTCTAGATAATATATTTTTATTTTTTTTTTCTTGTAAAGAGTAATAAAAATTGTGAATATTTTAAGAGCATTGTAGAATAAATATTGTAATAAATCTATTGCAATTGTAATAAAAGTTCGAAATAAAAGTTTTGTTCTGTAATATTTTCTGACAAATTTGATTTGTGGCTTCTAGCCCAATGTATATTTATTTTCTTAATGATTATCAAAATTACCGGTATTTGAAGACGATTTGCCGATAATGTATTACCGCGTTTTTAGTATATTTCAACCGGTAAATATATCTTGATTTGTCTAAAAATTTAATTTATCTCAATTATTTTATTTTATAGTTATTTAATAAATAAAGTTTGACAGAGAAATGATGTTGTTTTTATTTTTTTATTTATATTTTATTATCTTAGTTAGAAATTTTTGACACTCTACAATTATTTATGATTGATTTCCCATGTCGGCAATAATTATCAGATTATACATTTATTTAATAGTTTTTATTAAGTCTGACTTTCATATTTGACAAAGATAAAATATGCCCAATGGAGTGCTATTGAACGCCGAACTGAATTTCATAAATAATTGGCAATAAAATAGACCAATTAAAATCAATATGTATTTCAGTTCCATGATATTTTACAATTTATATTTCAAAATTGTTTTGAGGTCTCACAGAATAAATGGACTAGATATTAGAGAACAACGGCATACGGTCGAGTCCGGCCTACAAACACGTAAACGTTTACGTATGCATGCACATTTCTTATATTTTTCTATTTTTTATACACGTAAAAGATTCTTTACGTCTACGTATACGTGCCAGCAGCGGCCGACTCGACCGTATACCGTTGTTCTCTATTATAGCATTTTAAAACAAAATGTTTTTTCTATTATTTTTTCATATAAATCGCAAGGCAAATCTTTAGTCAAATTCTCATAAATTGCTTATTATAGACAAAATTTCATATATGGTTGATAATATAGTTTGCCTTAACTCATATTGTTCATTAAAAGTTCCATATTAGCAGTTCAAGGCAAGAAACTCTTATATAATTTTATTATATAACTAAAAACTGCAAGAAATGTATTTTTCATTATATAATTTGGGCGAGCCGAAAAAAACCTTTATTTACTATCGATAGTTGTGCCTCGGTGGTACGAAAGTACTACCATTGCACACAGACCGCTACCTCGCGATGCGGGACTTAATATCTTACCGCTACTTTACGACAAGTCGTATTTATATACTCTGCGCTGTGCTCGACATTTTGTGGAAACGACCCAAGCTCACCTGATGATGGGGTAGGGCCCCGAAACCGATAGTGAGAGCAGGTTGATCCACATTATGTCGAACACAGCGTGGAATTAATTTCTATATTAGCAGTTCAAGGCAAGAAACTATTATATAGTTTTATTATATACCTAAAAAGTGCAAGAAATTTATTTTCTATTATATAAAGTATATTAATAGGTATCAATTTCGTGTTAGAGCGTATTTTTCGAACTTCTAAATAATTTACTGCAACTAGGTATTTGATGACGACTCTCGGGAAGCAGCAGAGAGACTACTGGCAGATTATGGTCCAGGTACACTCAAGTCGGAAGTGGAAAAAGCCATACAACAGGCAAAAACAAACAACACTCCCGGACTAGTGATGTGTCGGTTTTTGAGTCACGCGATTTTGGAGCGGTATATTTTTGTAACGTCGTGTTTCACAACGAATTAGGAACCTGTTAATGAAGAACGACGATCATAATAACGATAAAGCTATATATTATTTATACTTTGCAAATAAATTAGTTATAATCGCTCTTGGAGTTAGCTGGAATCGGAGTAACCGCATAGTGCCGTGTTTCGCTCCTGCCGTCGGGCGTCGCGCTCCTAGGGTCGCGATTTTGTCGGTCGCGAACAGTAGTAATTGGAACTGGTAAGTACGTAGCGTCGCACGATCTCGACCACATCATCTGTTGCGAAGAGATGTAACTGGCAACCACCTATACCGCGACGTATTTCGCTCCAGTGCCAGTAGTCGCGCGACTGCTGGAGCGCTCGTAGGGTCGAGTTTTAATCTGTCGCGCTTTGGTCGGTCACTGTTGGCGTTGATGCTTCAGTTACAATGGTTAAGTTACTTTCGAGATCGCGATTTTTGGTAGGGACTAGACATTTTTTATTGATAATAAATACATGTTAGGTACATTAGACAGTTACAAACAAACACTTTTACAAAAATAAGAAAAAACAAAGAAGAAATATGACCAAAAAAAGGAAATTTGTAAAGCTTTCAATTGATTAAAAATATAATGTCTATTAGAATTATATAGTCTGCAAAGAAAGAAAATTACATTTTACTAACGCACGGGAATAAAGTAAGACTGATTTTGTTTTGATTATCTGGCATGAATATTTTACTTCTAACTTTTCCACCAATAAGGAATATACGTAGATAAAACATACACGTAGATAAAAAATTAACATATGGCGTAGGTATTGAATTAATCATTCAAATCATGTTACTTTTTATTGTTTAAGCTAAACTATTTCTAAAGTAAACAGATTTTAAGAAAAAAAAATAGAAACATATAACTATCTTAGTAACGAATGAATGTATTTTAATTTAAATTCTAACGGTTATAACGTGCATCAGATGAATATCTAAATATTATTCGCAAAAATATAAAACTTATAAAAAGCTATTCTTCAATCTGAAGAAAAGATGGCGAATACAAAGTATTGAATACCAAAAAATTATTATTTTTTTTATTTAACAGTTTTATTTTAAAAATTAAAAGCTAACATAACAAATGTGTAACCGGTATTCCCATCACTATCGCAATACACTCTCCGCTCACTCATTACATAGGCTACTTGCAAATTTGTCGAATTTTTATTGACGGGGCGCATCGTCCAATTTTTACGAGAAACTAGACCCATTACTAATTTTTACGAGAAAGATCGATTAAAACGGTAGCAGACCGAGCTTGGAGAACAGTGTTTAATTTTTTATTGTTTTTCTTCTCAATATTTTAATTTTTATAAAGAATGTGTCCCATTTACAAAACTGATTTGGTATTTTTTAAATTTTTGGATAAATAAGTAACGTTTTCGAAAATATTTATGGCCTATGAATTACCCACTAACAGATAATTTCGTATCCCCCCTTACGAATGCCCCGTAACTACAAAACGGATAAACGTATTGTATAAATATAATTATAGAAAAGTTTTCTAACGAGATTAGTTAAAACTTGATTAATAATATTTTTATTAACTTCTATAAACTTCATATGTATATCCAGAATCCACAATCAAAAATCGTAAGTATCCATTTCTTTTTCGTTCCATTATGTAATAAAGAAACCTGTTTTACCGGTATTCTCTCTATGCAACAAATCCTGTAAAAAAATTGTTATGTGTCTTTTGTATCCATTTATACAGAACTCCAGTTACGAACATCGTAGTGCCATATCGTAATGTTATGTCATTCTCTAGAAAATATTGCAACTTACCCTGTAAGTACCACAAAGAAATCCATGATGTTCCAGATATTCCTGAGGTAGGAGCCCCGATGCAGGACAAACCCTAGAGCTAGAATTTTTAGGGAAGCCTCCACGCAAAAGATTCCCAGGAAGTAGACTTCCGTTTTTTCCTAGAATATAATAATAATTTCATGAATCACTCCTAAAGTAAAAGTAATATACCGTATGATTGTATGATAGGCTAGGAAATAAACACCAAAAAATACCGCAATTCGGAAAAAAATAGTGTCAAAGAAATTATTGTTTTAAGTGGTAGAATTGACCCTTAAAAGTAACATACCAAAAGTCCCCAGCCCTAGACCTTGTGCGTTAGCCGTGGGGGGAGGGGGAAGGGGTGAAAAGGGCCGGTTTATATATTTTTTGTTATTATCTCGAAAACGAAGCATCTTAGCGAAAAAAATGTTCTATACAAAATGAAAATAAATTCAATTGTTTACAAAAAAGGTCCTATTCATTTTTTCGCTAGGAGCAGTAGTGAAGAAGTTTATCAACTTTCTTGCAAAAAAAACCTGTCACAAGCACGAATCCAGTTGCGCCAGAATCTGTCCTAAGTAATACATTTTGCCGGTGCAAGACTGGTTGCGGAAGCCGTTGCGGGTGCCGTAAAGCAGGCATACCCTGTTCGCTTGTGTGCAGCACTTGCCGCGCTTCGTCCTCCAATCATCGGCGTCAACGGCGACGACGATGATGATAACTTTGACGATGAACTCGAACAATAAAGTACTTGATATTGCCATATATAAACTTAAATTCTTATGTATATACTTATGAAAAAAAAATTCTGGTTTGTGTTAATCTTCCACAATACACAGTTTCTTCCACCTACTCGTATTTTCAAAGTATTATACACCCTAACTACTGCTCACAGTGAAAAAATGAATAGGACCTTTTTTGTGAACAATTAAATTTACTTTCATTTTGTATAGAACTTTTTTTCGCTAGGATGCTTAGTTTTTGAGATAATAACAAAAAAACTATAAACCGGTCTTTTTCACCCCTTCCACCTCCCCCCACGGCTAACGCACAAGGTCTATAGCTGGGGACTATGTAGTATGTTACTTTTCTGGGTCAACCCAACCACTTAAAACAATGATCTCGTTGACACTATTTATTTCCGAATTCATGTTTTCGTTTCCTGGCCTATGACTATGTGTTATCTGTGCTATGACTGAAAAAAACGGCATCAAAGACGGCTGAGAATTACAATCGATAATAATTTTGGCGAGGTCGATCTCTAAACGTTATTTACCAAAAATTGACATAAAACTTGTCAAAAATTAGCACTAATTATGGAAATATTAAAAATGGATAGAACGTTTTCAGACACACAAATCTATTTCCAAAAAAGTATTTTTTTCTCGAATTAATAAAAATAAATTTCAATCTTTTGATTTTGGTTTTGATTTTCTCAGTTTTCAAATCAAATCTTTTGAAAACCAATTGACAGTAAGCGCCATTAAAAAATAAAGAAGAGTACGGGCCAAGGAAATTACGTATAGGTCTTGACCTTACCAAAATTATCATCGATTGTTATTCTCCAGCTGTCTTTGACACCGTTTTTTTTCGATCGTATGGTACTTCTTTATAGAGAAACCGAAATATGCAGTGCATAGAAACGTCGTTGCAGCCACCCTTAAACGTATTTTCTTAAGGCATTTGTATATTTCATTAAAAATAGCATTATTTTTCATAAAACATAGCAAACTACTTTGATAGAAATACCAAACGAGTCACTGTAATTATTTTTGTTCGCAACCCTGAACAGTAAACTTCTCTGGAACAGGCATATTAAGAACATTACCAGCAAAGCCACAGAGGCTCTCATGATATGAAGAAGTCTGGCGGGAAATAGATGAGGCTGCGCCCCTAACAGTTTGCGCAGGATGTTTACCATGTTAATAAGATCCATGATTACCTATGGAGCAGTTGCTTGGTTCACAAAACTAGAGCAACGTACAGCAAGGCAAAAACCCATGCAAAGTACAGAGACTGGCATGCATCTGCATCACAGGTGCCATGAAAACATGCCCAACAGCAACAAATCGAAGTTATCCTTGACCTAACACCACTGTACATTATCGTCGATAGTTATGCCAATACGACAATAATTAGAATCGTCATTGACGGAAACAATACTGGGAGAATTTTCAGGTCAGGGACCTTGAAACACCCTCATAAAGAAAATTCCACTTCTCCAACTCCCAGTGGATGACATACCAAGAATCTACAACTTTGAGAAACACCTCACTGTAGTATTGAGTAATAAAAGGATTGGAAGGCAGAAACGTTTGATCAGCATGTAAAAGACCATACCATAACGTGGTATACTGATGTTTTCAAAACCAAAGTAGGGACAGGGATAGAAGTATTTAGACCGAAAACTAAATACTCCGTATTAATAGGCACCTACCACAGCATCCTACAGGCTGAAATCTACGCTATCGAAAGATGTGTAAAATTTATCTTATATAAGGAACTGTCGAAAACAGGAAATATCCATTTTATCCGATAGTCAAGCAGCACTAAACGCGATCAACTCAGTAACCATTAATACGAAATTGGTTAAAGAATGCCTAGAGAAGCTTAAAAAAATAGGCAAAGAAAATAAAGTCCTCCTACTATGGGTGCTTGCTCACCCAAGGGATTGAAGACAATAAAAAAGCAAATGATCTAGCTAGAAAATGAGCGGACACTCTACTAACTGAACCAGAACCGTTCTGTTTTCCAAGCGGAAACCAACTAAAGGCGGAACTGAGGAACCTGGAAGACTCCATCCGTAACCTGGAATGGGAGTCCTCCAACGGGCTAAGATACTCGAAAAAGTTCCTCAGAACTTACGACCGACAAACCGACGCAACCGTTCGTGCCATGAACTTTGGTACGGCTGATGTCGAGGATGGAGAGCTGGCCTCTATGGAGCCGTCTCAGAAACTGGCTTTTGTTAAAGCTCTGAGACTGTATGATGAGTTATAACTCGTTATAACTCAAAAAAGGAGAACACACAATAGATTTGTCAGTGGGCGGTGATTCCCCTCCTAAACATTCTACATTCTAATTCTGAAACACCCTGTGTATTTCAAAATAATTTTAAATTATGCATTATGCCTCCCCACACGCATCCATAAATTCATTTTGTTTCAAATTCTTTCCGTTTTCGTATAATCAACCGAGACGAATGAAGTGGGTCACCTTGTAGATGTCTATGTTAAAGTAATTTATTTCGGAATTCTTACACACAAAAGCGATAAAATAGTACAAATTATACTTACTAATTTTTGAGCTAACATGGTTTTGTCTGCACAAGGTAAGTGCTCCTCCAGTGCTAAGACCACACAGTTAGCAATGATTGTCGAAAGAACAGCGTATTCGAAGGGAGTGATCTATTATTAAGGAAATATTCTGAAAAAAATGTTCTTAAAAATTATATAAAACGAGAATTTCCGAATATCGTTATTATTAGATTCATTTTTAACATCATTAATTCGATATACTCATTCAACATGACCTCCCAAATTGGCATCTAAAAATATTTGTTTGCTTTCGTATAAACCGTTTGCAACAAAATAACATGTCTAGACCTAAGTGTTTTCTGAAGTGTCCCTTTGAAAAACGTTGTAGAATAACCATCAAAACGAAAAAAAAGTTTGCATAGCATTAGCGATATTTCAAGAGCCGTTTCAGATCGAGTAAACTAGGTCAACACTTTTTTCTCTGTCCACATCCACATTTACATCGGTTCATAATATGTATATAAAGGGCGGAAGCCAATCGGGAATAGTTAGATATAAACCATAGGCGTAGATGTTGGTTTATTAATTACTATAAGAAATTGAAGAAATTAATGTCTATAACTTTGTGGCGGGTTTATTTCTTTAAAGAAGTCTGGATTTTTCACCACTGGAAAAGAAATCCCCAAAATAAAAAGTTTTTTTTTCAAACGCCACAAAAGTGTTAGTTTTTACGACGTGATTGACAATATAAAAAAGTCATTTTAAAGCCTAGGCAAAGAGTAGATAAGACAAGAGACGACAGTTCGCGCGGTACCTTTCATGTTTGAGTGGTAGGGAGAGTGACCTCGTCTCGCTTGTCCCTTTAAATTTTCGTAATTTTTTCGCGGGAAATTTGAAATAGTCTATTATTAAAACTTGCCTGTATAGATTATAAATAGTTCCTGTATGGGTAAAGAAATAAATAGAAACGAAAAAAAAATGAGTTTCCTAAATATTATATGAAATAAATTATAATTAGAAACATATTTGTCGGGGAATAAAGATAATAAAAGCAATATTTTGTATATCGTTGGTAAACAAGACAAAGTGACCAAGTCGATTTGTAAGAAATGTTTTATTTACGTGTATTTTTTTTACATATGGACTTGAACAAGTGTAAAATCACAGTATGGAGTTTATGTACAAAAAAAATAGAGTTCTCAATTTTTGTTTAAATGTATTGCAAGCTTCTAACCATGTCTTCGATCTATGGATTACATTTAGTTTAATAACATAATTATATAGTATATTTCTATAAAATTACTTTTCAGGATCCTTTGGAAAAGAGTGAAATATTATGTTTGTCGAAGAATAAGACCTATTTTTGCAGTCTTTATAAGCACACACATTGCCACCATCTCGTCTTTTCCTGCTACTCGTGTTCTATTCAGTATTCATATTTAACAATATTTACAAATTAGTACGCAACAAAAACGATACTAAAATTAAACCTTAAAAACTCTCAAAACGATAATATATCGAAAAACTCCGAAAACGCACTTTAAAAAGGCAAAAATGCAAGAAAACAACTAATCAGATTTGTTTATGTTTAAGCCTGATTAGCAGAGCTGATTAGCGTCCTAAAATCATAGGTTAGATTCTTGTTAGATTAGATAAAATACGCCGTTGTCAGATTTTGAGATTTTATCTGTTTATCTTTGAAATCGATCAACTTATTAGTCATTCTGTTTCTTTGATATTATCAGTACATTGCGAAAAAAGAACCTAAACCAACCTAAACTAAAAATTTACATTTCAGTATTAACATACGTTACTTATATCCTTCTTATAATATTAATTTATTTTCAGAAAATCTTGTTTATTTTTCAAAGAAATATACTTGGCAACAGACAAAATGGGACTTGATGGGACCTTTAAATTTTAATATATCTGCGTCTCTCTCGCGAAATTCGACTTCTTTGTTCACTGTCGTCTCTTGTCTTATCTACTCTTTGGCCTAGGGTGGCCTAGGCATATTACTTTTATGCCATTTTACGACTAAGCATAAAAGTACAAAAATATGTTACTAAACCAGCGATAATTAAACTGACACAAAGTGTCTAATTCAACGAGCGTAGCCATAGTTTCTCGATATATACTTACAAGGTATTACTTTGGAATTACTTTTAATAGTATATTGTTTTATTAGGAGTAAAAATTACACTTTTTGTGGCAAGGCTGTACGTTTGACGGACGAGCGGTAGAGAGGCTATTGAGTTTCTCCTTGAGTATAGTCCCGCCCAAATGTTTAAGTAATTTCTCTTGCTATTATGTATGTTACAGTGAAAGTCGGAAACTCAGTGATTGTTAACATTCACTAGGAAATGCTAGAAATTACGCATTGGACCAGTGAATGGGTATGGTGGTATTTTAAATTTGTCGACTTTTCCTAGTAATTTCTAACATTCACTAGTGAAAGTAATACAGTTCCCTAAAAATTTAAAATAAGCACTATTGCATTCTTTCGAGTACCCAGTTTACCTTAATTTTTCACAGAAAATTTCTTCCATAGGAAAAATACCGCACATTAAGTACTTTTACAACGATAACAAAACAATTATACATAACCACAAAAAACAAAGCGAATTTATGCCAGATGTCTGTCAACGTTGCCAACGTTTAGCCCAATTTAATATTATCCGCGCTAACTGAATCTTTCAAACTCACGGCTATTATCCTATCATTATTATAAATTATTCTCCCTAAAAATATTCTCCCTCATTCAGTGTTTGCTTATATTATCAGTCCGTCAGTTATCTATCCAATAACGACAGTTTTATCTATTTACCTGGCCTTTCAACGTTGAAGTTGAATTGTCAGAAAAAAAGTATGTTTTTTGGGTTCACGATAATTGCCAAGTTTCACGATAAAATTACCAAGTAAATGCATTATTTGTGTAAATCCTCAAAAAATTATTGTCCATTCATTTCTTAGATATTTTTATAAGTTTTTAAGTAATTACGTTTGTATTTACCCAAATATTTGTAAAAATGTATTTTTTTTACTTACCTTTATTAAACTCTCCAACTGTACTGGAATTAGTTTATTATACATCGTTCAGTAAAAATAATATTGTAATATTTATGATTGTAATGTTTTCTTTCTCCACGCTAATAAAAAACTATCAAAACTACAATTAAACATGTCATTGTTTGGTATTTTATATGGGGGCTACAAAAAGTTTTTTATAATTTTCCGAAAAATGTTAGAACACTATACTTTGGATGGGAGTTCAATCAAAATCCGTTCTTAGTGAATGTCTATATCCCATTAGTACTAACTATACTAATTTTCAGCTCAATATGCCGTGTAGTTTTCGAGATATCGTGATGAGTCAATGAGTGCCAGATCGCTTTTATACAGGGTGAGTCTTAAATAAGAGCAAATATTTTCAGGGCTGGTAGATCTCGATAAAAGAAACATTTTCTCATTACCGTTTTTCAGATAAGTCCAAAATAACCGGGTTATTTTACTTTAATTTCCAAAAAAAAAATTTGATTCAATTTTGTAAACATTAGATATTTTCTGGGTTTTCTTTCTTGTAAATTTAATCTACCAATTACCTATGCGGTCATATTGCCAAGAAATTATGTTTTTAACTAAAAAAAAACTAAAAACTAAAAAAAAATCAAAAATTTCATTTTTTTGCGAAAAAAACTCATAGTCGTGTTTCTGGGGTACCCCTAAAATTATTTGCACTTATTTAAGCCTTACCCCGTATATATAGATAATAAGCTACTTTAGAATTAAAATGACAGACATTATGCCAGAGTATTTTATTCCTGTCAATTTTTAGAAGTCTTCTATTGAAACAGACTAAACCTATATTTTGTGAAAAAAAGGCGTCAAGTTAACTTGTGTGAAGCGACAATCTACTATAATTTTGCTTAAGTACAAAAAATCATCGATCAGTTTTACCTAAAATAACTTGACACCCTATTTTTTTCGTTCTTACAGTATTTCTAGTCATACAAATGACAGTTAATATTATTGAGTATTATCAGGTAAGTTGTAACAACTTAAATATTTTTGTAGAAAGAACATATTTTTCATTTACCAAGGTTTCAAAAAATATTAAATTAAAAGTTTACGGATAAAATCGAAAATACGAACCAAATACTTTTATTCGTAAATATCTGAGTTTTATATGTTTGTAAACACATTTACTAATTGACCCCGACGCTGTGTGGGAAGTCCCTTCCAAGGGAATAGCGACACATAAATCGATTTTATGGTTTTCTCTAGTTTTCCGACGATGGCTTTTGTGCATTTTTGCTTTATTCGCATCATTTTGTTCGAGAGACATAAATGCATTATGTGTTTACGATGATATTTGAATAGTTCCAGATTACTGCTTGTCCATAAAATTGTATATTTAGCATAAAATCAGAAAATATGTCTGCAATAAAGAATAGTCGTTTAATAATATTGTTTTATTGATAAAACTTAAAAAAACTCGATATAAGGTTTCTGATTTGATATTTTGAACCCTATTCTTTCTTTTCCCACATTTTAAAAATATTTTAGTCAATACCGGGTGTTTTTCGAAAGTATTGTTTACCCCCTACAACGTTTTTATTTTTTCAGACAAAAAAAAACATATTTCAAAAACGTCACTTCTTGTTTCAGTGGAAATGACTACAACTTTTGAATTTTATATGGTACCCTCGGTATTTGTTAACTTTATTTGATGCAAATGACATTCTGAATAGAGTTTCATCTCATATGTCCACTTTTAATATTTCCGTTTAAAATACCGGGTGCGTCTCAAAAGTGTTATTTTTAAGATTATTTCTTAGTATTTCATTTCAAAAAATTTGTTAGAATGACTTAAATTAGGATTACAATTTGACTCGAAATATCAAGTATGTGATACCAAATTATTCTTAAAAAATCCTTTTTCCAAGTATGCTAATGAGCCACCCTCGTTCCATTTAAAAAATTTGAGACATGACTAAAAATATTATCTGGGCATCTTTTAACCGGTCAGGACAAAACATTAAAAACATTAGACGACAAAATCTATTTTCCAAGGATCCCTGATTAAAAATTAGTGTTTTAAACACAACCATGATACTCAAGATAGAAATTTAAAATACAATTTTCTCGGCAATTTTGTTTTAAGCGAAAATGTCAAAAGTTGATATATATGGTATGTCATTCTATTCAGAGTGCCATTTTCTATCGATTACAGTAAAAATAATAATAAATATTACAGTAAATAATAATAATACCGAGGGTGTGCCAGTTAAAAATCAAAAGTTGTAGTAATTTCCGGTGAAACAAGAAGTGACCTAAAACAGTTGAATATACGTCAATCAATCCCAATTTATGTCATATATCAACATACCAAATCGCGTTTTTTATCTAAAAAAAAAAATAAAAAAGTTATAGAGGTGAGCGAGCTACTTTTGACACGCACCCGGTATAAAATATGTCATTATGGTATTTTTGGAATTGAAATTTATTGGTAGATTCAATGAAGTAAACAATATATAGCATTCCATTTAATTATTTCAAAAAATATGTTTGGCTCACCATGTAAATTGACAAAAACTACTTTTGTAACTGATTGAATTTTTAAAGAAATAATATATTTAGTGGAGTGCCCAGAGGCTTTTACCTCGGAATTCAATTACTGTGAATATATTAATGTGAAACCTTCTGTATTATGTTTTATAGATAAAATACTAAAATGTTTACCAATTTTTTTTTGTTGCTTTTAATTTTTATTTTAGTAATTTTAGTAAATTCTTAATTATTTCCTTCTTAATATTTTGATTTTTTTAATTTTTTTTTCTAAGTAAATTTATTGAAATAAATAAATCTAATGCATAAGCTATACCTATTGTGCTTATATTCTAATCATTGAAATTTTGATTGAAATCGAATTTTACAGTGTGGCGCGTCATATACGATGCGGTTTTTGCAAGGAGAACAAAAGTTTGTATTGAAGTGAAATTTTGTGAGCTTATGTAAGTCAATTTAAAGCATTTTCTAAAATTATGTAGAGTTCTATAGGGTGTCCCCAAAAAAAGTTACACATCAAAGTTATGTTTTTTGTAATGGAACACCTTGGATTCTAGTAAATAAATAAAGGTTTGTTTCATTAGAAAAGTATATGACTAAAATGTATAATTTTTGAAATACATTCACCGGCACGAAAAATGGTCATCTTAAAACTTTGATGTATTTTAAAGGTTCATATATTTTATTTTAATGGGCCGATTTTCAAGATTTTTTAAGCAGTGTGTTGCCAAATTATTTGACTTTTTAGTATCTTTTTCTAAATTAAAAATAAAACTCCCCATCTGTTAATTATACGAGGGAAAACAAAATGCTGATATTTTGGTGAAAGTTTGAAACACCCTGTGAAATATGTTAAAACAGCAAAACATTTAAAAATCATTTTATCATCTAGATACATGCTATCTCGATGGTTTGTTTTTTGGTTCATCTCATTAGCTTTATTTTTGTTGGAAATATTCGGTTTTAAAAAATGCACTAACATTTTTTCGTAATTTTTCTATTAAGACCATGCCTTTGCTTTTGGGCCTAGTCAACACATCTAGTAAGTTCTGTTCCCGAAGGACATAAGGCCTTCTTGACATAAGATTTGCTTCATTTAATCTTCTTCTTGTAGTCCGTTAGTTAATACGGTCCTTAAGTGCAATTCATTATTATCAATTTGAAAATCTGGCAAACGGCGGTTTCTTAGCGATAAAATTACAGTAAGCCGATCATCTCGATTAGAAGTTCTCACACGAAGGTTCCTGGACGTCTAGATTGACGTCCTCATGGACGTGGTCATAATTCAAAGACCGTTTAGTCTATCAACAAGTATATCAAAGACCACATACTCTATGGTATTAGGGTATTTTTGGAAATCAGAATTTTATAGCAAATTCACTGAACTAAATAAATGATAGATATATATTTGACTCACCCTGTATATCTATAAAAATATTCTTGAAATGTGAACTACCATTAAACAAATATTTTGTAAAAGGTTTGGAGTGAAAATCTCAAACAGGAATCCTGTTACAGAGCTTTTTCCGGAATACGGAGCCATCTTGTATATACATATACATTTGTATATGTGTATTTATTTAAATACTAAAGTGAAAGCAACGAATTTAAATGGCTAAACTTTGTAATATATCTTATTAACAATACAATGCAAAAAGTTTTATAAAAATTCGTTCACAGTAAACGAATTCCGAGGTTTGTATCCCGTAAGGGCTTAAAGCACTCCACTAATTATATTTAAAGAAAAACAAGGACAGTTAAAGAATAAAAAAATACAGAATAAAAAATATAGATATTTTTGTCTCATTTTCATCATCCTGTATAAGAAAAGACGCTAAAAAGTGCGTTTTTATTAATTATTTTTAAAAATAATATTCATTTAATTTTGAATCTTTTTGTTATCAACAAAATTTTCTTGTCATTACAAGAAAAAAGTTAGTAAACGTTAAAAAATTATTAAAAACTATAAAAATAGTAAAATGCCTAATTAACTTTAAAAAAAATCTAAAATAACGTAAAAATATCTTACGATTCTTTTTTAAAATTGACAACACCGCAAATGTTCCTGCTTGGACGATGAGACAACGTTGCCGATAGTAGAAATTTGACTCTCTCAACATCGTAAATCAAAAACAGTTTATGTTTATAAATTAATTTAATGTATCACTCCTTATTTTCCAAATTTTAAATATTTGTTTATATTTATATTACATGATTTTCAAATAAAGAAAAAATATATGATTTGTATTTGCATTTTAGAAACATCACTCGCGAGAGCGCATAGCATAAATTTAATGTGCAGTTTGGCAACTATGCCTGGCATGCAGGAAAACAATTACTTGCAGTATCATTTCAGTATTCGTCACAGATTAAATTCCAAAACGTTCTTTTATTTCGACTTGACACAATATTGAAATTATTAGATGTTGTTTATATTTCTTTGAATATTAACTGTAGTTTAAAACATAATTTTTCCTTGATTTTACTGTTTATACATGTGTTTTTTACTTAAATAATGCAGAGCAAATTAAGAGTATCTAGGAAAGTTTTAGCCATTGTTGCCACGTTGAGTGCATTTTCAGTAGTCTCCGCTGAAGTGAAATGGGAAGATGCCAAATCTATATATGAATTCACAGCCAAAGATATTTATGGTAATGATGTATCCTTAGAGAAATACAAGGTATAGTAATTCCAAGATTGTTGGTAGTTTATATTATGAAGTTCTTAATTTTTTAATTAATTTTACGTATGATCAACAAAATATTCAACATATTTTTTAATAATAAATATTGTCAATAATACAGACACCTCCTTTTACATTTTTCTTTTTATAGGGTTCAGATCAATTTAATGTGTAGTTATTATAAACACATATCTTACCGTTATCTGTGACTATAAACAACTTGATTAAAACTAAATTACGTTCACCATTTTGTCAGTACTCGTTTAATTTGTCATTTGAAGTGGACAAAACACTTTCCCGTCGCCATTTTGTCATTAATTGATTAGTTTTTACCAAAATATACAGGGTGAGTCTTAAATATGTGCAAATATTTTCAGGGCTGGTAGATATCGATAAAAGAAACATATCTTCTCTTCATTGTTTTTCAAATAAGTACAATTAAATAAAAGAGTTATTTTATTTTGAAAATTAAAAAAATATATATTTTTTGTTTAAATAATTTGCCGCCGTGTTAGTTATCAAAATATATCAAACAAGTATTTTTTTCTAATTGGGTATGCTGATTTGATTGAACAACTAACACACTGTATATATTTGAATACATTTTCGTTACAGGGCCACGTGTGTATAATAGTTAACGTTGCGTCTGAGTGCGGCTTTACCGACGTGAATTATGAACAGTTGAATTATTTATACGACAGGTATGGAAAGAGCAAGGGCTTGAGGATATTGGGTTTCCCTAGCAACGAGTTCGGAGGTCAAGAACCGGGAACCAACGAGGATATTATCAACTTTGCTAAATTTAAAGGTAGGTACTAAATGCCAGGAAAAAAAACAAATTAATTAAAGAAGTTTTAGGCATAAATTAAGTATCAAGTAAAATTCAGCTAGCAACTAAAATAAAAGCAAAAAAAAATCTTTAAATTTCAGACTGGTTTCTAAGGTTTATTAACACATGGAGGAGCAGACATACAGAGAGTAACAATATTATGTCAGAAACGACGCGACGTTGTAAATTCATTTTATCCCATTCAAAATAAATGGCGAAAATACCTTAGACTTTCTATGCGCTGTATGTCCATTGGCGGTAGACAAACAAACAGAAGTATGTCCTTTTGTGCTGTGGACATACTGCTGTTTGTTTGCCAAAGCCAGATGAATAGTGTTTTTCTTTGTACTACAACTTCTCTATTTTTTGAATAATACTACTTAAAATAATGAATGTAACTATGACTAGGGACCATGTAGGTAGAGATACGGACCGTGGTAGCAGAAAAATAAAGAGAAATTTCACGTCCAAAGCACAGATTATACAGATTATAAACTTATCGTCAAAAGCATTGTTTTTCGTGGTTCCAATCTTCGAAGTCGCGCACTAGTTAGGTTACTAGTTTGCTCACATAGCACGCCCACTTATGGCCTCTAAAATTGAAGGGACGCGCCGTCCATATAGGCAAGCTCGACGGTGCCAAAGCCCTAAAGGCGTCTGCGGTCACTGACTTTAAAAAATAATAAAACTATTGGAACTTATCAACAATTTAAAATAAAATTTAAGTAATACTTTTATCTATGAACGCCAGTGGTGAAAATATATTATCCACCAATGTCGAGCGCCGCGCCGTTGGTCATTGGAAATTTTGGCTTAATATTATAATATTGGAGAAAGGCGCCTACCCTTATTTCGCACGACGCGACGGCGCCGAAAATACTTGTCGCGTCTCTGTAAAATTGGGCACAGCGCATGACCGGCCCAGTTATTACACTGTTTAAACGAGTTTATTTTTGCGCACAAGAAATTTTACTCGTTTGCTCATCGTCATAAAAAACAATTTTCGAAAATGAATTTCCACGAATTGTCCCAGGAATTAGGGACAAGATTTTTATCTGTATACATGTAGTATACTTAATCTGTGTCCAAAGGACACTCTATTTTTTATTTTTATTTATTATTTTTTTATTAATCTTTTTTTCCTATCTATTTTTTCACAGATCATCAAAACTAGATTTTTCACATGAAGGTGTACAATTTTTATTATTTTTTATCCATGCTTTAAGTATACTAGTTTTTCGGGAAGTTTCTTGCAAAAAGCGTGGCAGTTTTTCTTTGTTTGCCAAAATTCGAAAAAATGGATAAAATGCCTCTAGAAAGTCTGCTCCTCACATGTTTTTTTATACAGGGTTATTTACAGTTAACGAAACGTTACTACGTAGTTTCATCTCGATGGAATTTGACTTTCGAAAAATCCGTTTGCCAAAAATAAGCTTTTTACGTCAAGCAGTTTAAGCAGAATCGTGGTTAAGAAATTACCTAACTTTTTGGACCACCCTGTAGGATTTTTAAAAAAAATTTAAAATATGTAAAAAAACCAAATAAATTATGCTTGTCCAAGCGTTTTCCCGAAAGACTAACCGTTTTTTTAATAACAATTATTGTAATATTTGAGGGGCGTTTTCACGCTCTTGGAATTTGAAATTCAAGAAACCCCTCCTTATCGAACCTCTACACCCCACAGTCAATCCGTTTGCCAAAAATCAGCTTTAAACGTCAAGCAGTTTAAGCAGAATCGTGATTACTCAATGGTCATATTTTATGAAAAACCCGGTATAAATTTATAAAAAATTTTAAAATATGTAAAACAACAAAATAAAATATACGTGTTTAAGAGTTTTTCCGAAAAACTCACCGGTTTTTAAATAAAAAATATTTTAATATTTGAGGGATAGTTTCACCCCTTTAGAATTCGAGTTTCGAAAAATCCCTTCTTCGATCGAACCTCTATACCCTAAAGTCAATCTGTTTTCCAAAAATCAGCTTTTTACGTCAAGCGCTTTAAGCAGGATCGTGATTCATCAATGACCAGATTTTTCGAAATACCCTGTATACATTTTTAAAAAATCTTAAAATATGTAACAAATAAAATATACGTGTTTAAGCGTTTTTTTCGGAAACTTGACCGTTTTTTAAATAAAAAATATTGTAATATTTGAGGGGCGGTTTCACCCTCATGGAACTGAAATTTCGAAAAATCCCTTGTTATCGAACCTCTACACCCTAGAATCAATCTGTATGCCAAAATTCAGCTTCTTACGTTGAGTGGTTTGAGCAGGATCGTGATTAATCAGTATGTCAGTCACTTAAGGATTTTATACAGGGTGGTCCAAATTATTGTATTCCGGAAACTTCTACACCCGAAGTAAAAATGAAACTTCTACACCCTGTATCTCCGAAATTAAGCATTTTTGGACATACATATATACGAACATTTTTACTTATTTCTATCTGCAGAATATGCCGCCGAAGTTTCCGGAATACAGTTCGGATCACCCTGTATATTGGTATAGATAAAGAAAGAATTAAGTCAGCTGTCGAAACAGTTATAACTTAAAATGAAATGACTTAAGTCATTAAAGTGAGTTAAATAAAAAAACTTAAGTTTTCTGAGTATATAACTTATGTATCTTTTTATATGTATATTTTTATAAAATGCTTTCAGTTAACCAAAATATGCTTTCAAAATTTAATTGCAATACAAACTACTCCTTGCATGCTTCCGCATCGTACAAGATGCACCACCCTATGTATTGTAACCTATTTTCCTTTGTCAGTTAAGAAATTTACTTACTGAATACTAAAGCAAAATAAAACACTAAATTACTACAATACACCAAAATACTTTTACTTTTACACTGGACGCACGTTTCGCTAACCATGTAAGTATCATGTAAGTTTTAGTCATGTGCTGATGATTAAAACCGTAAGTCTTAATCATCTGCTGATGATGCTAACATGGATACCGAAATGCGCGTCCAGTGTAAAAGTAAAAGTGTTTTGGTGTATTGTGGTGATTTACTGTTTTATTTTCCTGTTGTAACACCAATCGTTCCAACTGTAATACTGAAAACTAATCTTTTAATGTTGCAGGTATTAAATTTGATTTATTTTCAAAAGTAAACGTCAACGGAGATGATGCGCATCCATTATGGAAATATCTGAAAGCCAAACAAGGAGGATACTTTGGCGACTTCATCAAATGGAACTTTACGAAATTCATTGTTGATAAAAAGGGACAAGTTAGAGAAAGATTCGCGACCACAACCAATCCTAACGACATGGTGGAATATTTGGAAAAGTATTTTGACGAAAAAGTTGATTCAGAGGATGATACCAAAAAGGAACTCTAAGTGACCATTTGTAAATTTATTGTTTTAGTGACCCCATAACAAATAAGTTGTTTCTATTTGTTTGGATGTGGGTCAAAATAAAAACGGTTTTTAACGGTGCTTGGTCGAGATTTCAACAAATATATTGTCTTCCCCAGGACTTACTTATATTTTAAACCTTTTGGTAGATTTCTTAAATATATTTAAATCTAGGCAATACACCATTGTCGTTTTTTTTTCACTTTCTTCGAACCAAATTTTGCCAATGTCTAAAACTTTGGTAAGTATACAGGATGATTCACGGCGATAGCACGTTAGACGTTTTTGGAGAACCGGTAATGGATTTTTTTTAAAAATTTGGATTTTTGTATAAAGGCACCTGCTCCAATCCCAAATTATTTTCAGCACTACAGTGTTGCCGCTTGATACTAAAAGTGATAGCATCTGTTACTTTAAATGGAACATCAGGTTAGGTATATTATTATTATTAAAAAATTCACATAGGTGTTTCTGGGGTTTCCCCCTAAAAATATTTGCACTTCTTTAAAACTCACCCTGTATTACTAATAATAGGTTTTTAGGTATTATTTGGATATGCCATATACAGAGTATTCAAAGAGTTACTATACTTCTAATATATATTAGATTTTATTATCATTAAAATATAACATACCAGTCAATTTTTTGTGTATAGGTCTGATCTTTCCTTTATAAAACAGTTTATCAAATTCACTATTAACTACACAAGAACTGTACATAAATTAAATTCGTAAAAAGGCAGTACCTATACTGTGCAATGAACAGGCAATGATATTCCGAATAGAATGACATATCATATGTCAACTTTTGACATTTTTGTTAAAAAAATCGTACTTTAAATTTCAATCTAAAGTTTATTGGCTGTGTTAAAAACACTAATTTTTAATCAAGGAGCCGTGGAAAAATATATTTGATTGTCTAATATTTTTTGTGTTATGTTCTGACCGGTTAAAAAATGCCCAAATCAAAATTTATTTCAAATGGAACAACGGCGGTTCATTAGCATATTTGGAAAAAAGCATTTTTTACGAATAATCTTATACCACATACTTGGTATTTTGGGTCAGATTGTCGTTATGAACTATGAACCGCAATTAACAATTTCAAATAAACCAAATGCGAAAATGTCAAAAGTTGACATAATATGTTATGCCAGAGAGAAACTAATAACTAAAGTGAGAGGACTTGTGGAATAGGGCATTTCGTAGACAAGTTTATTTTGTCACCGCGCTTCCCAGACGCGCTTAGCGTTTAGGCGGTCAAAAATGGAAGTTTTCAACTTTGCAAGTTAAACATTTGACATGATTAATTAGATTGTCAGTAGCTTTTTCTATTTCTTAGCTCTAAAAGGAGATAACTAAAATCTGTTGATAATCGGAGTAATAAATTGTTTTTGAGTGAATGTGCCTGTTCTTTTAGCTTGTAAGAAGAGATTATTGTCATTATTGATTATTTAAGGTTCCACGATTATTCGGCATTTTGGTTTTTTAAGGTAATTATTTTAACATACCTAATAGTATTAGTGAGTGCACATAATAAACGTACATTGCTAATTTACATAAGCATAACCTATAGAATAAATCCGATTGTAAAAGTAAAAGATCACGTTCTTTTCTGATACCTATGGAACGACTAAGTATTATACCTGGTATTATTACCAGTAATACAAATTATTTTCTTCAATTGATAGGTTCTTGTTATTGAATAAAGACTATTAAAAACATTGAATACCTACGGGATACCTACTGATACTCTGTGCGAGCTCCCAACCGTGCTTCCCTGTTCACTCCCAACCAAGTTAGATAAAAAAGATATTGAAGATTGCAGCCTTGAGTTGGAGTATGGCAAGGAGTACGGAGTTAAACAAATTATTATGTTCCTACACAGTATTTTATTTATAGGTTTTAATGCTTTAAAGTCTAATAATAATTTTCGTTGTCAAGAAAATAATCTAAAAAAACTACGAAGATTTCTTATTATAAACTTGAAAAATTAAGGTTTCGGTTCAAATATACAAATTTTAAATTATTGACGCAAGTATATAGGTATGAATGCAACCTACTATATCGATAATGCGCTCATAGTTCGGGTTAGACGCCAAAGGCCGCGCCACTAACACAGTCTTCAAAAATTAACGTTGATCGGTCTCTCTCACTTTAGTTATTAGTGTTCTCTCTGTGTTATGCCATTCTATTCATTAGTGTTATGAGTGTCATTTTCTATCGAATAAAGTAAAAAAATACCAAGCGTGTTATTTAAAAATCAAAAGTTGTAGCACAAACTAAATTATTATTAATTAAGATTAATAGCAAACCAAATAGCAAGTAACCAAAATCAATTGAATACATCAATCAATCCTAATTTATGTCATATACTAACATACCAAATATCGTTTTTTATCTGAAAAAATAAAAAAAGTTATAGGGGTGAGCCACTTTTGAGACGCACCCGGTATTGTATTTTAAGATAGCATGAACATTTTAAGATCTCAGGTAGAAATAGAATACTTAAAAACACCGTATGGTATAATTACCTACAGAGTTTATGGACACAATTTTTTTAAAAAACAGGTCGTGTTTATTATCCCTTAATTCGCATACGTTATCATGTTTTTATTTCTCTATTTCAAACAGGGCATGTTTCTTTATTCAACAGGTAAACGAGAACAAAGACTCGCTCGTGCAATTATAGATGTGTATATCTGATATAACTTCTGCAAACATTCATGTTACTCGGTCAGATTGATTTATTCATGCCCGGTTGTACGTTTATTTTTCATTTCACTGCAGTGGAAAGAAATGTTTTAATTTGTGTGGGTTGACGATAAAGGGCAATTTTATTGCCATGTTTCTAAAAGATTGATAAAACCGAATGACTAAAAAGTTTTTTAATTAAAATATACAGGGTCTGGCAATAGTGCGTCGGGCATCTGTAGCTCATAGAATAAAAAAAACTTGGGAATTCTGTTTAAGTGTGAAACTATCGAAATATACAGGGTTTAACAAATTAAATATTACAAAAACTATTAATTTTAGGTGTATGACATTGTATATAAAGTTATTGAATTTTAGGCAGAATCTAAAAACAATAAAAAACATATTGTTAGAAATATGATTATATATGGTGGGCCAATGGAAACTTTCCACCCCAATTTTTCTGGTTTAAAATTAAAATTTGGAAAAACGCTTGGACACGTCGATTCAGTTTTCAAGAGGAAAAAAATATCATAAAATCACTTTCACACCTACAACCCACAAGGCGGGGGCGGTGTTACTCCTAAATTCTTAAATGGAAAGGGGGCCGAGTGATACCTCATGTGAAAGGTCTTTCAATTTCCTTTTTAATGATAAAATATCATGTACTTTCGTTCAGTAGTTTTAGAGATTTATTGATTTAAATTAGATTTTAATTTATCAGTTAAGTGGTGAAAAAAAAAGGTTTTTATTTTTTTTTTCTCTCTCTGTATGTACTTTTTCGCAAGCTGTGTATACTAAAAATTAAGCTTTTAAATAAAAAAGCTTTTAAAAAAAAGCTCTGTTTTTTAATATTTAAATTTTTTAAATTTATTACCTTTTTAAAATTTCTAAAAAGCTTTTTTATTTTCCCGGCCAAAATTGAGCTTTTTTCACTTATTCCGAATCGAAAGATTTTTGGGCGTGGATCGATGTAGATTGATCAGTTAAAAATTTTAATATACACATACAGTTTGCCAAAAAAATATATACAGAGAGAGAGGGAGAAAAAAATAAAATCCGATTTTTTCACCACGCTGATAAATTAAAAAATCTACTTTAAATCAATAATTCTCTAAAACTACTGAACGAAAGTACATGATATCTTATATCATTAAAAAGGGAATTGAAAGACCTTTCACATGACGTATAAGTCGGCCCCCCTTTCCATTTAAGAATTTAGGGGTGGCGCCGCCCCCGCCTTGGGGGTTATAGGTGTGAAAGTGTTTTATGATATTTTTCCCCCTCTAAAAATAAATCCACGTGTCCGAGCGTTTTCCCAAATTTTAATTTTAAACGAGAAAAATTGGGGTGGAAAATTTCCATTGGCCCACCCTGTATAAACAAAATTGATTTATTTTTCGGAAGATAAGCACGGACCGCTGTCGGTTGCGCGAGTGTTATGAGACACTTCAGCACGCTCGTTTGAACGCTGTCTGTGTTTATTAAAGTTTCCTGCAGTATTATTTGTGATTTGTAGTTGATTAAATGTGTTGAATTGTAGTCTATTGGAAATGTTTTGTGTCTTTATTATTTAAATTCCAAAAATATGTTATATTCGCCACACTTTTTTGAAGCACCCTGTATACTGTATACTCTATAATAATTTTAAAATGTGTATCTTAACGGTCCCTATAACTTTTATATTTAATATTTTTGTAAACCTCGAAACAAATGAGATAATGGACTTACTCTATCGTTGACTTACCCTGTACTCAACGCAGTGGCGTTTACAAAAAATAACTTTTATTTTCTATACAGGGTCGCTGTTATGTATGGAAACGGTCGATTATTAGGTAAAATATAGGAGGTACCGCAAAAAGTTAAATGCAAAAGTTATATGATTTTTAAATATCTATTAGCGAGTAATAAATTTAAGTATACAGGGTTATAAGTCGTGACTCATCAAAGTTTCATTTTTTAAATAGAACCCCTTGTATACTATTGCATATTTCAATTCTTTCTTCGATTCTAAGCAAAAATCGAAATACACACAATGTACCTCAAACAAACCGTTTACGAGTTACTCACTTTTGAACATATCTATTTTGTATTATTTCATAATTAATTTTGATATGTTCAGTTTCATTTAACGATGCTATTCTGTCGAAACTGTGCTAGTTAATAATATTTGACATTATTTCTTAAGTTAGCATTTAGGTATAGATGTATAAAATGAGATTATATGAAATCTGGAAATTACAAAATTTTCGTTTAACATTTCAATTCTTCAATTTATGTAGTTTGTGTATTACGATTATTGCTTAAAATTGAAGGAAGAATTGAAATATGCAATAATATACAGGGGGTTTCATTTAAAAAAAAATTAAGTTTGACGTGCCACAACTTTATGACCGACAGTGTATATTTAAATTTACTAGTAGTAACAACAGTATCACAGTTTCATCAAAATGGCATCATTAAATGAAACTGAACATATCGAAATTAATTAAATCAAATTGTTTAAGTGATATGTTCAAAAGTCAATAACTCAGAAACGGTTGGTTTGAGGTACATTGTGTGTATTTCGATTTTTGCTTAGAATTGAAGAAAGAATTGAAATATGCAATAATATACAGGGGGTTCTATTTAAAAAAAAATGAAACTTTGATGTTCCACGACTTTATGACCGACCCTGTATACTCAAATTTATTACTCTCTAATAGATATTTAAAAATCCTATAACTTTTGCTTTTAACTTTTTGCGGTACCTCCTATATTTTACCTAATAATCGACCGTTTCCATACATAACAGCGACCCTGTATATCTTTTCCAGAGGTAAAGAAAAACAGATTTTTTTCAAGAAATAAACCCGTCACAAATGTACAGATTAATAATTAATGTAATTCATCTAATAAATTAAAAATTAATATTTGTGTACTTTTTTGTGGGTTAAAAATCACTTTTTAAAAACTAATTTTTCAATATCAACAATCATAAAGGTGTATGATAAAAGGATATGGCCACTCGATGATGAACCTGGTGTATCTCCTGACGACGTTCTCCTCGGAGAAGAGGAAGAGCGACGAGGAGCCGCCGGGGTGGGGGGCCTGCTGGCCGCCCATCGCGTCAGCTGACGAGCCGCCCGCCGCCCTGCTCAAGAAGCTGGCCCCCGCGAACTTCCTGCCGCCCGCCGCGTAGCCGCCCTGTTCGGCCTGGAGTGCCGCCGCCTCGTGGGCGGCTGCCAACCTGCAACAAAAAACAAAACAAAAATGATTAAATACAGACGGAGTGAACTGACTGAATAGAACGGTAGACTTAGATTGGGTAAAATTAGATAGGGTCAAGTGGTGAGACCAAAAATGAGACATTTTTTGAAACTGTTAGTTTTTTCTTAGTTACAACTTACAACCGAGGTTATAACCATTTAAATACAAAAGTATTTTTGAAGTGAAACAACTTTAGATGCGCTGGGAATAAAAATTCAAAGCCGTGACACGATACGCGGTACATCAGAGCGAGAGGAACAGTGTTCATCGTGAACACAAAATCGAAATAAAATCTCTGCTGATAAACATAGCGAAACAGTTTCGTCACATTTTTGATACATATGTTTCGTAACATAAATCGCTTTTTGTTTCGAAACATTTTACCAAAATATGGTTTCGCTGCATAAGTTATAACAATAAAGATCTCAGTGTCACAAATTTTTCGAACCTTTTAAGATACAGATGTAGAAGCTTTTAAGATACATTTACAAAGATTGCGTACCCGTTTTGTGCCTGAAAAGTTTCCTTAATTTATTTGATATTTTGTCAAATATGAGAACATAACCATACTTTATTGTTTGGATTTTGTTCTGCAGTTTTTGCATTTAATCATTTTCAAGTTTTTATAGTACTGTAATTAAAAAACAGAAGGAAGGACATGGTGAGTACAAATACAGATATTTTTCTTATTTGATTTTACAATGATTTATTATACGCATTACAGGGATGATTTGTTTTAGGAATAAATGTAATAACAGCCACAATATACCCATACCCAACAGAAGATCGAAGAAAAATGTTACCAGCAAACGTTTTTTTCTCTTTTTTTCCACAATGGAATACATGTTTGTATGTTTTAATAGTGTTATAATAAGTAAATAAAAATGTTTTAATTATTCTGACCAGAAGTTTTGATTGGCGTTGTCGACAGGTGACTAGTTTGAAATTAATACACAGACAGCGCTAAATCGAAACATTTTGGAAACAAGGTTTCCATTTATTGTTGATTCATTTTTGAAACACGACTTTTTCTCTTTTTAGACACAAATATGATATAATGTAGATGATTTGTGAATTGACAATTCCATGTTAATTTTATAAAAAAATGAATTAAAATTCCAAAATGATATATTAAGCCAAAAAAATATATGGCGGAGGTCGACATTGTTAATGGTTGTTTTCATTTTGTAATCCACACACAGACATAGACTGTCTTAGTTTAATATTTCGTTTCTTTCCATTTACAAATAGTGGCTGCTGCAAACAGGAGCATCTTGGAAACAAATTGCAAAAAATGTTTCGAAACATTTCTTCTAAAAGTTTTGATTTCGTATGGAAACATTTCAGGAAACGACACTGGAAACACACTTAATAAAGCCATATAAAATACATAGGTTCGAAAATGTTTCCTATTTGTGACATACCGTTTCCATTTTGTGTCAAGAAACTGAGACACGTTTATTAGAAACATTACATAATGTGTCCAACATGCTACTTGGGAAAAACAGCATACGGCTTAGAAAAAATCGTCCGATTTAAATGGAATTTGGTATGTCGATAAATTGAACCAAGGCCAACTTGGCCGTGTACCACACGTGTCACTGTGATAATTAGTTTTGATGTAAGAAACGTCAAAAGTTGATGTCGTCCGATCGCGACCAAATTTGGTGAGTAGGCTATGTGAGAGTGTATACGGTTCCACCCTGCAAACTTCGATACGACGCTTCGTTTACATCTTCATCAGAATTTGATAATGAAGAAAAATGTTCGGTATAATTGGGGACGGACTACAGGATGACGCCATCGACGTTTCGAACCGATGGTTGAGTTAGAAAATATTTATAGCAAAATTTACGTAGGGGTGGGGGTAGTTTTTACGCTTCCCGTACTTTTTATTGATTTCTGTGAAAGTTAAATGTTAAAGCACTTACCAAAACATAGACACAAAAAAAAAAATTGAAAAAGCTTAAAATATCCGAAAAAATGTGTTTATGTTTTTAAAGTTTGATGTCCTCTAACGGACAAACGAAGCACTTTTGTATAGAGGTAAATTGGGTCCAAGGAATTTATTTTAATTCTAAAAGTATGTAGTAGTTCTATGTTCACGGAATATTTGGACACCCTATATATTCCCTAATACAATTTTAGTCTATTTTTAATTGGAAAAGCATGTAAAAAAGCACTAATTGAAGCTTAAAAATCCATTCTAACCGTTCCAAAACATTCATCTCTAATCGGACGTGCGACGAAATCAACCGATGTAGTAAACAGACGGTCATCCTGGCCCACGTTCGCCCACAGATTCCCATTCAATCTTGGCCGGCCATAAATCCGGACGGAAAATGGGGCGTCATCGGGCGCCCGACGTCCTCCTCGGCGACCTCGGCGTCGGAAAAACGACGCGGCCGCCCGGCTCCGGGACTCGGCGACGGCGACGCTGCTGTCTCTTTCCAAGAGCTGGGCGCTTGTTATTGGGCGACGAGTTCGCACTTTTAGAGGCATTAATAAATTTCTTAAGTTGTAGATTAAGATTAGGATTAACGTTAAGGTACGTCCATAGTGCACCGGCTTTCCGCTTCCCGCTTTGTTTTTTTAGGTAAGATTTCGACAGACGATGACAGAAAAAAAGCAGGTGACGTCCATACAAATCCATTTATTGCACTAACAAAACTTTCTAATATTTTTAAGTTAACTATGTATGGGTTTATACAGGGTGGTCCGAACTGTATTCCGGAAACTTTGCCAGCATATTTTGCAGATAAAAATAAGTAAAAAAGTTCGTATAAATATATGTCTTAAAATGCTTAGTTTCGGAGATACAGGATGTAGAAGTTTCATTTTTATTTCGTTTGTTTTCTAAATAATTTCTGAAGTAACGTCAATATTTGGATGAAAATTGGTGGTATGGGAGTTTCTTGACATGAGGAATTTGATTTTGATATCAATATAACTCCTACTTGTAGATGTCGCCCCTACATATTTTTTAACTGGTTTGACGAGAAATAACTTTTCGTCTGTACCTGTATAAAACTACTGAGTAAAAAAATATACATTTACGTAAAAAAGGCCTCTTGGTAAAAATCGCTGTATAAAAAAACTACTGAGTAAAAAATATATATTCTCGAGTTTCTACGTAAAAAATGTTTCTTACTATCTTACTCTCTTATAGTCAATACATGTCATGATTGGCAAAAAAAGACCGTTTCAAAAAATCATCCCGATCCATTCACACTTTTTTGAACCATCCTATAGAAGTGAAAATATTCTCCTGAAATACATACACGTACCTGCATACTGTAAGATTGCGCTTAAACAAAAGTTTTTTTATTCTAGGAGTTACAGATGCCCGACGCACTATTGCCGGACCCTATATAAAACTCTCTAATCATATTCTTTTTATTAAATATTGGTTTATTAATTTAATTACATTGTCTTTCTTATCTCACTCACAGTGTAATTAATATAAGGTATCTTGACTTTTTGTGTACTCTATATTTCTGATTTCATCTACGCGAATCTATGGTTTGTTGACAATGTGTGTTTGGAAGATTTCTCCTGTTTTCCAAGATTCTAGCTTTTATTGTTGTTTGGCTGGTTACAAATAAATAGTTTTAGATAAAATCAGACAAACAACAAACACACCATTGGGTTAAGTCAATAATCAAAATTAAATGGATCACTTAGTTTTCATATTTGTATACCTTGTTATACAAAAAGGTATTAGCAATTAAAAGGTACATAATATGCATTACACATAATGTATAAAAAATATAATATATTTTACATACATTTACTGTACTTCTAGGCTAACTGGGGATATAAAAAGGCATGTAAGAGGATTTAAATTATTTCTGTTTATACACTCAGATGCAAAAAAAAACGCAACGGAAAACTTTTTCGTCGAATTTAGTGTTACAAAAGTGTTAGATTTTTTACTTTCCCCCTATTTTTATGATTTCTTTACCATACTGTATATAAATCCGCCAATTTTAATTTTTAAACTCATTTTATTATAAACTTTAGCATTTGACTTATTTTTTTTTAATGTTTAGCTTAGTTTTTAATCACCATTAAATCTTGGTGCTATTTGAACCTCCTGAGTCTCAATATTTCTAAAACTAAAGCTTTGTCGTATAAAAACTCGCTGCAGCCTTTTGTACTTAACAACACCACCATTAACGTCGTAAAATCTGTAAAATTCTTAGGGCTTGTTGTAAACAATTCTCTAAAATAAGACATGCATGTCGAAACGATAAAATGGGACACGCTTTGTCGAAAAAATTAAGCTCTGCCTCTTTTGCATTAAGATCTGTTTCTAAGGAGCTTAACTTGTCGGTGGCTAAAACTATTTATTATGCACTTTTTGAGTCGCACCTCAGATATATCCTCCCATTCTAGGATGCGTGTTGCGCGACTCAATTTGACCGCATTTTCAAGCTCCAGAAAAGAGCTGTTCGATATTCACCGGGACTAAACAGCAGAACTCATTGCCAGGACTTTTTTAAAAAATTCAAAATATTAACTCTTCCTTCCTTATTTATATTTGAATCTGTTTGCCTAATACGTAAGCATGTATCAGCTTCTCAAGAAAGGCCATCTCACACTTATCCACTCAGGAACGCGGAGAAAGATCTTTATCTACCTACCCCACCCACACACAGAGTTAGTTAAAATTTCAATATTATACAACTCGAAAAAAATGCACAATCACCTGCCATTTGAAATCAAATCCATAACATGATTTTCTTCATTTCGCAGAGCATTGAAATCTTATTTACTAGACAAGGCTTTCTATGCCGTAAATTACTTATATTTTGATAATCGAATTTGATCTTGTAAACACTGGTCTAATATTTGCTATTACTATTTATATACATATATTTACAATATTTACTATAAACTTTCAAAATATTTTTGAATCTTATTTATATTTTTTTATTCTTTGACATTGTAAACATTTATAAATGTTTATTTTAAACAATAAGACTGACAATGTAATTTGTATACTTGTTTTGTATTCTCTTTTGTTTGTTTGTTTGTTTCCTTTGCCTTTGGCTACAAATTGTAAAATTTTTTGACAATAAAGGCATTTATTTATTTATTATACAGGGTTAATTAACGGGTTGGTTTTTTTCATAATTATTGAACACTCTGTACAATAATTTCGTGCTTGCTTCATCCACGTTACCGTAGATGGAGCTAAGAAGGCTTAGGTAGGGTATATCTAATAAATAAACAAAAATACGAGTAGCGGAAAAAGCTTACATATATGCTTATTCTCTGCATTAAGTTCATCAGACTGAAGGGAACAGCCATTCGACGACCGGTTTCGGAGATTTTTCTCCATCGTCAGGCCGACTTTGCTGTAACCCTCGATCAGACCAACGAAAAGCAGAGAATAGTATTTGAGTACAAAACGTACTACCACGTCATATAAATCACACGGCAGGCTAACTCTGCCCAGATCCCATTGTTTAAAATTTCTATAAAATTTGACCTTGAAATCACCATTATGGGTGCCGAGTCAGGGCCGGATTAAAACGTATTAAAAAATTTCCCAGAAAATGAACTATTGATTAGACAGGGTCGTATTAAAAAAATACTGTAATTGACTGAAACTGAATTTTATTTACACAATACTTTTATCCCAAACAAATGAATCGTTAACCGCGCATACTCCTCGAAAAGCAAAAATGAAAATTCAATTAAACATTTAACTGTAGAGAATAGACAGTTAAAATTAAAAAATATGCCAGGAGTTACAAACAAGAATTAAAGAAATACCCAATAAAATATCTATTGAACAATCTAAAGAGGCTACGTACAAATTATGTCCATCAATGGACATAGCAAATTTTGTTAATATTCAAATTGCACAAATTAACAAATCAGCTAAGGGAAGAAAAGTAACTGATGAATTTAAATATAAATGTTTGGCTATAGACTTTTCCAGACCAAAAATATACAAGACGCTCTTGACAAACCTATTTTGCCTTTCACGTCCAGAGACCCAGAGACACTAAAATAATGAATATATGACATCGACATCAAACCTGGCTTAGAAATTCTTAATTTATTTGAGACTCTGAAAAAGAAAAGTTGAAAGTTTCGATGAACCGGATGAACTTAATCGATATTGTGTTCTATGTATTGATGATATAATATGAATATCAAGTGCAATTTATTTTATAATAGTGGTCGTGATAATATTGTAGGTTTTGAGGACCAGAAGGGGAACAGAGAGTTTAAACCAGCTCGGGTGTCTAATGTTGTTATGGAAAGAGTAAGTATCTTTACCAATGGGAAGCAGTCCCTAGCTTATTTTACACGCTTTTATTTAACTTGCTTTGTATGTATGTTTGTTCGGGGCAAATCTTGTAAGCTAAATTAGAAGAACTTCCTTTCATTGTAGGAAATTGAAATTTGGCATGTAGTTACAGTCCCGATGACCCGAATTTTTGACAGCTGTCAAAAAAATTTCAAAGTTGTCCGATTTTTATAAAAATATATATATAGGATCGCCATGGATTAAAATGATAGAAAAAAAATTGAGCTGTCAAATTTGACTGCTGTCAAAAAAATCTCAAAGTTTAGAAGTTTATTTTTTTTTATTAGAAGAACATTTAAAAAACTTTGTGTCCGAATATTACACACTGGTACTGAAAATTGCCAAAATGATCCGGCAAACATCTTATTAAAAACGGCAGACCTTATTATAAAAAAAACGAGACCTCTGTTCTTTTCTCTCTGAATTGTCATGAGCCAAATACGTTTAAATTACCTATACGGTGGGTACCGCTTAAATTCCTGTCCCGATGTTAAAGGATGGCTATAGAATTTCAATGCATTTCCTACATAAGTCTATCCTTGTGTGGTAGGAGGTTTGACTAAACAAGGATGAACCTATGTCTTGAAACCATTCGACTCGATTTTCTGTCCTCCTTCAATACTGGGACATTAATTCTCTCATTGCTCTTATGGGGAGACCGCGGTATAGGTAATTTAAACGTATTTGTCATGAGCTATCCATAAAAATTAAAAATAGATACAGATAATCAGAAAAACAGTAATTTAGAAGTGAATCTTGTTTGTCATTTTGCAGGATACCTAATAATAAAAATTACTTTGAATGCCGTAGGCAATGATTGAGTATTAAAACTAAAAGAATTTCGGACTTCCATTGTACTACTAAACTACAAAAACCAAATATATCACACAATAAACAAAAATAAAAAAACAAAATATATCACTCAAGAAAAGAATGAAATAAATTAAGCCGCACGCTACTGACTCAAAGCTGCCGTAACTGTATGTTGTCAATGACAAATACTACGACTGACTACGACACTGGTTAATTTCTGTTGCTGGCACCCATAATGGCGGCGTGCGCAAGGATATGCGCGTAGCGTTCCCGCCAAGGCGAGTTGGCCTGCCGTGTGATTTATATGCCGTGGTACTACTATGGCGAGAGTGCTAGATGCTCTATACGCCATCTAGCGGTAGCTGTGAGAATCACAGATCGTACTGCCAAAATTAAAACCAGCGGCCTACTGGACTTGCTGGTTTTAATGCTTGCTTCATCCACGTTACCGTAGATGGAGCTAAGAAGGCTTAGGTAGGTTATATATAATAAATAAACAAAAATACGAGTAGCGGAAAAAGGGGCCTAAAAATCTCCGAAACCGGTCGTCGAATGGCTGTTCCCTTCAGTCTGATGAACTTAATGCAGAGAATAAGCATATATGTAGAGTTTTTTGGCCTCTTTTTCCGCTACTCGTATTTTTGTTTATTTATCAATAATTTCGTGTTTAACTTTTTCTAAAACACCATTTTTCGACCATGTCTCCTGAGCATTTTGTTTTTTGACTCAAGTCCATTGTTTTTTGACTCAAGTCCCTTGGTTAATTTGTAAAAGCGAAATGAACTTGCCACCAACAATTTGCAATTGTTTCAACTATCAATACTTCATCAATCAATCAGCCATGATGTTCGCCGGCGCCCGTGCGCCCCTTATTGACGAACCGCCACTGTTATCAAGTGTAATTTTTCAATGCAGAAAATGGCAAACTGTTATGTTTTCCAGCAAATAGAAAGAGCAACGGATGTGTGTAATGGAGAACAGTTTAATAAGCTAAAATAATATTGGTTTTTAACTTGATGAACGATGATGATTCCCGGTTTGGATGTGGGTGTAGAGTAGTATAATGTAACTATTGCGACTCAATATGCAGAGTTGGAAAATACACAGTTATGAAGTTCGGAAATACTCGCGAAGTTTTTTACGGAAAACCGTTTATTAAAACTGCCTGAGGATTTTTAGCAAATTTTTGATAAAATTGAAACAAGCAACGTCAAAAACAGAGATAAACAGGTATAGAACATTATATTTAAAATATGTTTAGAATTTCATGTTGAAATAAATAATCTACTGTATGTTCCTGGATTGTCTTTGAGAAAAATGTGTGCATTCTTCATAAAAAAAATGCTTAAAAATGTCTATACACACCTCTGTGGAGGATTCATCTCTCCAAAAAAGTCCTATGGGTATTTCTTACAGTGACGAAATATACAGAGGAATATTTTCTTGTTCTAAAATGGGTAATCTGGTTTACATTTTTCCAAATTTCCAATACGTTTTAGAGAAAATTAAAAACAACATGAAAAAATAGTTGAATTTTCCTTTCCATAGTTGAAAGTCTTAAAAATCTAATCTTTTTATTCAAAGTAAAAATCAAAAGGCGCTTCTAAAAGTGGCTCACCCCGATAACTTTTTTATTTTTTTAGATAAAAAAACGAGATTTGGTATATTAGTATATGTTATGATTGACGTATTCAATTGTTTTTGGTCACTTCCTGTTTCACTGGAAATTACTACAACTTTTGATTTTTAAATGGCACCGTCGGTATTTTTTTTTTACTTTATTCGATAGAAAATTACATTCTGACTAGAATGACGTATAATATGTCAACTTTTGACATTCTCGCTTAATAAAAAATCGTATCTTAAAATTCAATCTAGAGTGCCATGGCTATGTTAAAAACACTAATTCTTAATCAAGGAGCTTTGGAAAAATATATTCGATCGTCTAATGTTTTTAGTGTCTGTCCTGGCCAGTTAGAAAATGCTCAAATCGTATTTTTAATCATATCTCAATCTTTTCAAATGGAACGAGGGTGGCTCATTAGCATATTTGGAAAAGGCATTTTTTTACGAATAATTTGATACCACACACTTGGTATTTCGAATCAAATTTTGGTTACGAACCGCAAGTTATAATTTCAAATAAAACATATGTGAAAATGTTGACATATATGATATGTAATTCTATTCAGAGTGTTATTTTCTATCAAATAAAGTAAATAAATACAGAGGGTGCCATTTAAAAATCAAAATTTGTAGTCATTTCCGGTGAAACAGGAAACAATTGAATACGTCAATCAATCCTAATTTATGTCATATCCTAATATACCAAATCTCGTTTTTTAACTGAAAAAATAAAAAGGTTACAGGGGTGAGCCGCTTTTGAGACGCACCCGGTATATCAATAATAAAAAAGTATTTCCTCTTGTAAAGACAATCTGTGGAAATATTGTATATAGATTTCAATTTAGAATAGAATTTAAAAAAGGATTAAATATACAGAGGGTTCTATTTAAAATAAGAATATTGGCAGCCATTTCCATGAAAAACCAACAAAGTTGAAAATATTTTGAAAGGGGAAAACTGAACTGCATTTCAAAATATCCATCATTTAAAACTATTCTATTATTATAATCTTAAGGAACATCAGAAAAGATCAGACGAATAGCAAATCTTCTTCTTCTCTCCCCCCCTTTCTCAACCCGGATTCATCTAATCGTCTCTCCTATCCTTTTCCATGTCTCCCTATTTTGTGCTACATTTAACCACCGTTTACCTCTGCCACTTTCCTAATGTCATCCACCCAACGTTTTTGTGGACGTCCTACACTTCTTTTAGTTTGTCTTAGCCTCCACACTGTTATTCTTTGCGCCCCTCTGTCTTTATCCAGTCTAGGAACATGGCCAGCCCATTGCCATTTCATTTCAGCCACTTCCTGAATTATATCGGTAACCAAACAATATATAATTGAAACGACTCTAAGAAGCGTCGTAACAAAATCAAGATTGTTAATATCGAAAACAAGATGAAGAGTGCATCTACCAGGTATCTTGAGAATATTGGAGAGACGAAACGTCACCTAAATGTACGAGTTAACGAGTGCAAAAAATATGATACACATGATGGCAAAAACATGTACAGGGTTGGTCAAATTCGACGCTTTTAAATGGAAACACCCTTTTCTATAGGAGATAGACGAAAACTAATATCAGTGTCTGAGCTCAATTTTCATCAAAAACATGATGGTGAAAACCGCACATCAATATCTGTTACCGTTTCGGAGTTACGGGGTGTTTTTCAAAAATGTGCATTTTTAACAAATCGCTGTAACTTTTTTGCTATCGAAAATGTTGTATTTCTATAAAAACATTTCCAAAGCACCTTTTTACCTAGAATTTAATGGTTTAAGTATAATTTTTTTAAAATTAATAATTTAAGAGTTATCAACAGAAAAATTGATTTTTTATTTGGGACACCCTCTATATTTTTAATTAACTGAAAAGAATTTAAAATTACCTTTCCAAAAATATAGTACACTTTGTATTTTGTTATAATCCCCTTCGAAATACAGAATTTTTAAAAGTTCGCCACTTTTAACCAGTGGGCTTTGGACCCTTTATTGATGATATGCCCTTAATGGAACTCGAAAATATATTTTTCCAGCAAGACGACGCACCGCCTCTGATAGCTGAAGCTATCAGCAAATTTTTGCATCCAATTTCAAGAGTAATTGAATAGCCAACCAAGATTCCAGCCGTTGGCCGTCGAGGCCGCCTTACTTAGTGCCCATGGATCTAATCCTATCGATATATTTACGGAAAAATAAAGGTTCCTTGTTCTTCCGTATAATCTAGACAAGAATTAGAATTACTTAGCAGTTATGAGAGGGTATCTTTCACCCCCACTGAGTTAATGAATTCCGCGAGAAATGTTCAAAAACTGCCCCGTCTGTCCATAACAGAAGACGGTCGATATGTCGAACACCTATAGCAAAATCTCATGTCTTGGTTTGCTATTTATTTTTCTTGTTATTAGATATAGTTTAAATGTGATATAGATAGATATATAGATATAGTTATAGAATTCTGCATCTCTCATAGCAAATATTATTTTCGTTTTAATTGATGCTCACAGCTAGATTTTTTTGCATTACAGCCGGTGCCGTTCAAAGCCTACTCATTTAAAGCGGGCGAATTTTTATATACTCTATATCTCGAAGAGGAATCGAGCAAAATATCAAGTGTGTTATATTTTTGGAAAGGCAATTTTAAATTATTTTCAATAAATTAAAAATATACAGGGTGTCCCATATAAAAAATAAAAATTTCTGTCGATAATTCTTAAATTATTAATTTTAAAAAAATTATACTTAAACCATTAAATTCTACGTAAAAAGGTGCTTTGGAAATGTTTTCATAAAAATACAAAATTTTCCATAACAAAAAAGTTACAGCGATTTGTTAAAAGTGCATATTTTTGAAAAACACCCCGTAACTCCGAAACGGTAACAGATATCGATATGCGGTTTTCACTATCATGTTTTTGACAAAAATTGAGCTCCAGACACCGATATTAGTTTTCGTCTATCTCCTATAGAAAAGGATGTTTCCATTTAAAAGCGTCGAATTGGACCCACCCTGTACATACAAGAATATGAAACAATATGATCGGGTATTGCAGTCAATGTTTAAGCCAAAAAACACAATATAAAATGGTCGGCAGCTCAGGTTGTCTACAAGGAACCTCGTTGTAAAAAAACATATATTTAAATAGATCGTTCCTTATATCAAGGAACAATAACACCTATAGCAATCCAAGTATGGAAATTTCCAAAATTTTACAGCCATATCAAACGTAGTAATGCTGGTATCCTTACCAAACAGGCTTACGCTTAACTGCATCTGACTTTTTCACAGGTTAGTGGAGTTCTCTTTCATAAGCTTAGTAGTTTTAGGACTTAGATAGCACTTAGGTTATAGTTATTTGAAAACAGATAGTAGGCATTCTTTTTATGTTTTCTGACGCAATATCCGTTTTTTGACTGAGCAGAAAAAATGTATTTTTGCAAAGAAAAAACAAGAAAAAAAAATATATAAACCATCTATTATTACATCGATAATAATACATCCAATCGATACAGCGAGGAAACTATAGAAATTGAATTAATTTTCGTTCTAAAAATAATACCGGAATTACTCGTGTCCGATAGCGTTGGTGGTGCATCTGCGGACTGCAACTCCGTAACAGAAAATCGAAAGGGCCAATCTGAGACCAAATTGATTTGGGCCCGACGAATCCTACCTTTTATTTAGCTAATTCCGGATATTTACGAAGTTTCCTTCAAAATCGGAGTTGTTTTTCGAAATTGTAACTCACTTTTTTCGAAAGTTTTTAAGTTATAGAGTCTGTTCATTTTATCAATAGTCTATTATATAGGGTCCGGTAATAGTACGTCGGGCATCTGTAACTACTAGAATAAAAAACTTAATAATTTTGTTTAAAACAAATCTAAAGTATGTACGAGGATGTTTTTTTTTCAGGAAAATATTATAACTTCTACAGGGTGACTCAAAAAAGTATCAGTGAATCGGGCTAATTTTTTTTTTAAATGGAACACCCCGTATTTTACTGCATTTTTGGCTTCCTTTCAGATCACTTTACACAGTCCTAAGATACAAGTAAATATATTTCGATAGTTTCAGAGATATTAATAAATAAATAAAAAAATACATATTTTTCAGCCTTTCTTAAAAACAAATTAAAAATGCAAGAACTATCCTGATACCAAAACTATATTAGGTACTTAGGTACTTTAGATGGTCTGTATTTACTTTTTTATAAATATGGTAATCCTAAATAAATCATACAGGATGTTCAAAATTTTACGCCAAACTTTTGAAAATTTAAAATAATTTTTCTTCGTTTTTTTTTAAACGGATTAAACGGAACACCCTAAATATTATTCTTTCAATAGATTCGCGGTTATATATTTTATATGGCATTTTTCATAGTAATTTTTTATGAAAGCCACCCAATTATTTTTCTCTCGATTTTACCGTTGAGACCCTATAAAATAATACTGCGTGTATCTGCGAAACCATTAAAGATTTTGAAATACTTTAAATACAATAAATGTCATTTTTTTAATTCTCCATCTAATAAAAAATAATATAGAGGGTGTTCCATTTAGAAAAAAAAACACAAAAAAAATATATTTTAGAAAGTTTGGCGTAGATATTTGAATATCCTGTATGGTTTAAAATTACGATATTTATAGCAAAGTAAGTATAGACCATCTAAATTAAATACCTAATAAACAAATTTATTCATATCTTAGGATTATGTAAAGTGATCTGTAAGGAAGCCAAAAATGCAATAATATACAGGGTGTTCCATTAAAAAAAATCTTTTCAAACTACTCGGTCGAAGAGTCGAATAAACAATGGAATAATTTTCACTTGTAAGTAACTATACCATACGACCGGAAAAAAATGGTGTCAAAGACGGCTAAGGAATGACAATCGATGATAGTTTTTCTTAGCCCGTACTCTTCTTTATTTTTTAATGGCCTTTACTGCCAGTTGGTCTCAAGAAGATTGTAACTTATCTTTATACAGGGTCCGGCAATAGTGCGTCGGGCATCTGTAGCTCCTAGAATAAAAAATTTGGGAATTTTGTTTAAATGCAAACCTAAATTATGTACTAGGATGTATTTCAGGAAAATATTTTAACTTCTATAGGGTGGCCCAAAAAAGTATGAATGGATCGGGATGATTTTTTTTCAATGGAACATCCTGTATATTATTGCATTTTTGGCTTCCTTTCAGATCACTTTACATAATCCTAAGACATGAGTAAATATATTTCGTTAATTTCAGAGATATTAATAAATAAATAAAAATTATGTATTTTCAGCCTTTCTTAAAAAAATTATTAATAATACAAGAACTGTCCCTGAAATCAAAACTATATTAGATATTTACTTTAGATGGTCTGTACTTACTTTGCTATAAATATGAAAATCGTAAATCATACAGGATGTTCAAAATTCTATGCCAAACTTTCTAAAATATGAAATAATTTTTTTTCGTTTTTTTAAATGCAACACCCTGTATATTATTTTTTCAATAGATGGAGAATTAAAAAATGAACATTTTTTGTATATAGAGTATTTCAAAATTTTTAACGGTTTTGCAGATTTTCCCAGTTTTGTATTTCATATGGCATTTTCCACAGTAAATTTTCATCAAAGCCACCCAATGATTTTTCTCTCATATTTTACCATTGAAAGCGCCATATGAAATAAGACTGCGTGTATCCGGAAAACTATCAAACATTCTGAAATATTTTAAATACAAAAAATGTTAATTTTTTAATTCTCCATCTAATAAAAAAATAATATACAGGGTGTTCCATTTAAAAAAACGAAGAAAAAATATTTTATATTTTTGAAAGTTTGGCCTAAAATATTGAATATCCTGTATGATTTACGCTTACCATATTTATAGCAAAGTAAGAATAGACCATCTAATGTAAATATCTAATATCGTTTTGATTTCAGAACAGTTTTTGTATTTTTAATATATTTTTTTAATAAGGGTTGAAAAATATGTGTTTCTGATTCATTTTTTAATATCTCTGAAACTACCGAAATAGATGAATCATTGATCACACACATGATCATATCTTAGGATTATGTAAAGAGATCTGAAAGGAAGCCAAAAATGCAATAATATACAGGGTGTTCCATTTAAAAAAAATAATCCAGATCCACTCACACTTTTTTGGGCCACTCTATACAAGTTAAAATATTTTCCTGAAATACATCCTAGTACATTCTTTAGGTTTGCACTTAAACAAAATTCTCAAGTTTTTTATTCTAGTAGCTACAGATGCCCGACGCACTATTGCCGGACCCTGTATAGAGTAAATATTATTTTTAAATAATGTTGCTTCAAATTCAAGAATAAATATTTTTTTTGTAAATAGATTTGTGTCGTTCGATCCTTTTTTAACCTCTCTATAATTATTGTTAATTTTTGACATTTTTCATATCAAATATTATATATTTTTCTTGTCTTTTCGCAGTTTGATTCACGTGTTTCAGTAGCGTATCTGGTAAGTTCGTTGATATGCTCATTCGTTAATCTTTTTATTAAACATGTTACTAAACATGAAGCCAACATGGGTCCGGTGAACTATCCTGACACACGATTTTTGCATTTTTCTTTTTTTTATCAAAAAGTAGCCATTTTTAGTAGTAGTTTTAAATAAAAATAAATGGGGATTATGCACAGAATTTTAAAATATTTTAATTTAATTTTAGTAGTTTTATCTTTTGCCAACATTTTAAAATAAAAACCAGAAATAATTTGTATATTCTCCTTTTATATATTATTAATTATTATTATATTATATTCACTTTTGAACAACAAACTAGAACTAGAACAACTACTATTTCAATTTGGAAGTAACTTTCCATATAAATGAGGATTACGCCTCTTATATTCGACCTCCAATTCATTCAGTAATTTTTTAATAAAAATATAAGTTTTGGCAAACTATATTATGAATCCAAGATTCTAATTTATTCCAAAATTGGCGATCGAATGGTGATTTCTATACAGTTCGTACCAATTGAATTTTTACTCACGTGATTAATCTTGACCGGCACAGAGTTTATTTATATATTTTATTTTAACCAAAATAATTTAGGAAACAAAAATAAATTAATTATAAATATATACAAATATAAACAGTTATTATCTACATCAACAAAACTCACCTCCTTAACAGCACTTAAAGGACATAAATGGCCATTACTACCGCATTCCCGTTCAAAATACTCTAATAAGTGTTTTTGCATTAGCTGTTAAGCTATCTTCTACACTTCGCACCAAAAGAGGTTCTAAAAAGAACAATGTTCGACTCCAAGATCTGCTAGAACAATTTTTTAAGCTTAAAATATCACAACACAATAATTCATTTAAATCAAAAACTCGTAATGCAAAACTAAAGTGTCAAAACGAATGACACTCTCAGGAAATAAATAAATAAATAAATGAAAACTTGACATTTTTAACAATAGAGCTATCACCTGAATCCCCAGCTGAAAATTTAAATTCCAAGGGAATCTTCATAAGGGTCAACGGAGTGAATCTATCAACATTCGGAAGGGGGTGAGGCGGGGTTGCATCCTGTCGCCGTTTTTTTTTTAATATCCTCTTAGATGATATTCTAAAGAAAAAAATTTCTAGGAATCATCAAGAAATATGGTGGACTCCCTTTAGCTTGTTATAAGATCTCAGTCAAAGAATATACCTAGCTAGAAAAAGAATGGTCTCTGCCATACTGAAAAATGGTCTTACAGAAGTGACGCCATCTATTGAGTAGGGCTTGTTTTAAATGGATCGAAGCGCGGGCTTTTTAAATGAGCGTATTTATTGAATTTTACTCTAAAATAATTAAATTTGATTATTAAATCTTATTTTTTACTCAAATTCAACAATACTAATAAAAAGAATCGTTGTGATGTGTAAAAAATAAGATTTAACAGTATAATTTATACAATTAATAAATAAAATTAAAGCCAAACATGTGTAAATATTATTTATTATTTTAAAGTTTTTATTTATAAATCAAATATTTAAACATCGTTTATTATAATAAAACAAGACCAACGTAATACGCCCAAAGTTTTGTAAATGGAGTAAATATAAATAGGAACTTAAATGATGGTAGAAAAAAAAGACTTACATTATATTTTTAGGGCCACAACCAAAAGGAATTGTCTAATTAAAACACATATAACAAACATATACAAACTAAAATATATGGGAAACTGAAATTGAGATCTTTGAAAGGACGTTTTTACCGCAACCAGTTATACACAAATTTATTAGTTCTGTGACGAACCACCGGTCGCGCTTAAGGCGAAAATATTTAGGCAGTTCAAATCAAATCAAGTCAGTTCTAATCAAATAATATGGTACCGTCAAAAATAGAAAAAAGTTTTACTGGAATTTTAGTGATTATTTAAACTTTTTATTAAAAACAATGATGGAATCAGACCGTAAACCCTTTCATAAGTATGTTGTTCCGATGCCGGATTTGTTTTCCAAAAGACATACATTCTCGAAGAACGATCCTACATTATTTCAAAAGTGATATCAAGTGCGAAACCTTAAAATGGAAAATACAACACAGTAAGATATTTATAAGATTTATAGAGTTTGTGATTTACATTTTTGGAATCAAGATCGTACCTGGAATAAAAAGAGGTTTAGAAGTTAATTCTAAAGTTTTTATATACACCAGTTCATATGGGTAAGTATATGCATTTAGTTAAATAAAGAACGTATTCAGATATTTTGATCTAATAACATTAAAATAATCTTTTAGATGATCAACCTACTGGTAATTTGGTGTCCAGTGATGTCGATCCAGGTACAAACCCTGTATTTAAAGACAAAAATTTGTTGTAGAACTTGTTGGTGGACCAGTCTGTTGTTTGTATTAGACATGTACTGTTACCTGAGATAAAAGCAGTAACTGAAAAGGGTAGGTACCTACACCGTAGGCCAAATTAATGTCTCAAAATATTCAGTAATGAAGATGAACATTATTTTAAAAAAAAATATCATATCAACTTTATAACATGAGCTTAATTGAGCTGTAAATAAACAAGTTATGGCACTGGCTACTTTAATTTGGCAGAGAGTGATTCAATTATTAGATATTCCAAAGTTTATTAAAAATGTTAATATGTATTACGAATCCAAACTGAATTTGGTTTATTAAAATTATCGTTTTAGATTTTTTAAATTGTATCTATCATTTTAGAGAAAGGATCAGATAACCCAAATGAGGAATCTTCCAGAGTGCAGATGATGAAGTTTTTGTGAGTGAGGTATAAGATCTGTCTCTTGTAAGACCTCTTTTAAGAATTTAACCCAGGCAGTTGTTTACAACCAAGTTAGGTAAGAATTAAAAAATATAATAAGTGGAGCATAATACTCAAAAATGTAAATTTGCTTTATTAGCAATTGTTTTTGAATCCTGCTTATTAAAAGGCATATAAACTCCATAATTATTTCTTATGAAAAATAATGCTTGTGTTAACTTAAAGACTAAGATAAAAAGTTCATAGCCAATTTCTGTTGAGATTTTAGAGCCCTTCGCAACGGCATCAACTTTTAATTTTTTCCTCCTACTCCTATAAACCATACTCGAGGTTTTTTTGATGTGTCACATAATTATACATATTTATTTGTTTGAGATCTCAAGCATAGCAAAGGAATCGTACAATCTGTGAATTCAGTTTAATTACTAAGATCAAGAATGATGAAACATTCATTATGATTATACAGAGCTACAAAGAGTTATGTTGAGAATCCAAATTATCATAATGAATTGAGACGAGACAACACCTGGGTGGAAATTGAGGAAAAATGCAGATAAAACGCATTTTTATATTAACGTTATCCAATGTGTTTATCAAATCGTCACATAGATAATATTTCTCTACGCATAATACTAAAATTAAAAAGGTCAGGTTAAAACAATTTTAATTATCCATCGCGTGCGAAAAACAGTGCTTCGCATGGCTTCGGCTTCGGCGCGCTTCGCTCAAGTGCTCAACATGCTTTAAACTTTTGCGAAGCGCCAAAATGTCATTGGATTAATTGCATGTATTTTGATTCTTCGCGTTACTTCGCTTTAATCCATGGGTCTATGTATAAAAATGGGTCTGCATTTTTATACATAGATACCATTGATCCAATTCACATTTTTTCGCCGCGCTTCGAATAAGTTCGCGACAAAACTTTGTCAGTTGTATTTTATATTATTTAATGCTATTGTATTGATTTATAATTATTATTATATTTATATGAACAAGTTAAGTATAGCAGTGCCGTGCGAGCCTTCGTCTGAAGAAGAAATTTTATTTATTGTATAATTTGTATTATTTACTTTTTTAATAAAGTTATTACTAATAATAATTATTCAACATATCCAGTTAATTATTTTTATTTTATTAACTATAGCTGTTTTTTCAATCTATTTCATATTTTTTGATGAGGATAAGTTAATTCTAAATGAAACGTCACCTGTTTGAGAACAATACGATATAATGGAGCGATGTCGCATTTAGATTAACTTATTCTTATTAAAAAATAGGAAATAGAAGAAAAATCATTATTTTCTGTACAAAAAAAATAAATTACGTTCCAAAAATTGATAATAGATGGCGCTAGAGTATGACGCAACAATATAGTTACCTGTAGTTAAAATGTAAAAGTTTCCTGTAAAATAAAATAAAACTGTATCATAAGTTGTGTAACGACCCGATGCATGGCGCCACTGAATTCTCCAACAGACGGTATCATTTCAGTTTCCTATATATTTTAGTTTGTATATGATAACAAATTATAGTTTGAAAAACGTTTTCATAATCATTTGATAATATTATGATGCTATGACAACGAGAATATTTTTAGAGAATTTGACAATAGTATGACAATGGCCGTTGGAAACTATGGAAACTACAAAAAAGTTCTGATTTAACGCCATCTGGCAATAACTAGTAGCAACTTCTTAACATAAAAATTAATTGTAGTACCACCTAGAGCCTGAGGCTCGAACTATTTTATTTGAAATTTCCGTGAAAACGGTGGTACCGCTTTTGCTATTTCACTTTCCTGCTTCTGATCTCAGTTATGCAGATGACATCTGTCTCCTTTCTCATAGTCATGCGGATATGGCATCAAAAATACCTGACTTGACAAAGGAAACTCAAATTGCAAGTTTTAAAATCAATATTAAAAGAACTAAATTGATGAGAGGTTGTACCAACAACGTCGCTCTCTTTATCATTGGAATAACACCTATAGAGGAGGTAAATAATTTTACTTACTTAGGTAGTATAATCTCAACCAACGGAGACACAGAGCAAGATATCATAAATAGAATAAACACGGCGAGAATAACATTTGGAATGCTCAACAATATTTGGAGATCTAGACAGTTCTCTCAACTTACTAAACTTAAGATTTTCAATTCAAATGTCAAGCCAGTATTGCTGTATGGTGCAGAGACCTGGAAAGTTATATCACCACTAATTAACAAACTCGAAGTTTTCATAAACCTCTGTCTGCGAAAAATTGTAGGAATATTCTGGCCAAATTAGTATTGCGAATTTATGGAGCTTGACCAACCAGAGACAGGTGTACAACGAGAACAAACGTAGGAAATGGAGGTGGATTGGTCACACTTTAAGGCGAAGCGGCAACGACATCAATGACAGAGCTATTGATCCACAAGACAATGAATCCACAAGACAGTAGAAGAACCGTTCGTCCAAGGTCCAAGACATACATCGCGAAGGACAATTAAAAAGGAGATCGAAGCAGTAAACCGATTATGGCGAGATGTTAAATCAATTGCCAACAACCGAACCCGCTGGAGAGCGTTTATTGAAGCCCTATGCTCTACGTAGGAATAAAGTACAAAATAAACGAAAATAAGTCAGCCCGGCGCCGAAAATTTTTATAGTTAACAACAATGAATTTAAAAGTCGCGCCCTCGATTACTTAACTAAAAGTTTAATTGGTATCGCTTATATTGATTTCATTTTTACTTAGTATATTTCTGTTTTATACTCGCAGATCCAAAGCTATAATTTTACCGGACTTATCGAATATCATACATTTATTATCGACGTCGTCCATAAAACCACATTGCCGCTCGATCGCTCTACATCATCGGCGAATCCTTGAAATTGACATTCGAGGCCGGCTAAACTGCCTGATCGAGGAAGGGTCAGGTTTTTTCCCGCGGTTCCAAGGGATCTAATTAATTTTCTGTTGACAGCATGGAAAAAAACGGCGCCGATATTTTTACGAAGCGGTAGAGTCTCCGATTCTCAATAATTTTCCTCCTTTGAACTGCTAAACCCCCTTCTACATGTGTAGAGTATATTAAGATATTTAAAGATACCATGTAGCACCGATATCCTCTTCTTCTTCTTCTTCTTCCGGTCCCATATGCAAAATTGCACGTTGGGGATCATTTGTACACTCTCCTCAATTGATTGTAAGGGTATTGTCTACTGCCGGACGGAATATGGTTATCGCGTCCGGTATCCCGCTCCAATCCATGATGTTCCGGAGCCATGAGTGTTTGTTCCTGGCACTCTTCGACCCTCGATTTTGTCTTGCAGGACTAGTTTCGGAATAGACATTTTCAAATATTGTCTGTGAAATGTGATAAACTGCTAATTCCATTATTCCTAATTTTACAGGAGAGCAAAAAAACGGTATAAAAAAAAATATGTAGTATGTATTTCCTACACATGTAGGAAGTATTTTCATGCGTTAATATTATAAAGAGATAAGATTTTTATTTGCTGGGGAACCATAAAACTCAATATTTCGTGTTGCATAATTTTTTTCAGACACAATAGGAAAATAGCAGATATTCGTCTTGCAGAAATAAGAAATAAAAATATACTTCTGGAGATAGCAACCTTTATTGTTTGAAATTTTGAAAATGGAATTGAATATTACCCAAACAGATTTAGAAATAATCAATTAAATTTAAAATATATGATATTCATAACCATATATTTTTTTATAATATCGTCGGTCTAGAAGCAAAACATAGAAGTCCAAATTTTTAATGCATTTTTAGATAACTGGAGTAGCAGCATTTTGGACTTAATGAATATGAAAATAATTTAAAAATTAAACTTATAATTCTAAGAAGATATGGTAGAATCCTTCCATGCTTATCCTATTTTTTATACAACGGTAGTAGACCGAGCTTGGAAAACCAGTGCGTGATTTTATTAAATTTTTATTACTTTTCTCCTTATTTTTTTAATTTTTATAAAAATTATGTATCATTTACGTGGAAAAACGTTGAAAAAAATAAAACTGATTAAGTATTATGGAACTTCTTGTACAAGTAAGTAATGGTTATTTAAACTATTTATAGCACGCCGATGCGTATACAGAGATAACGTATACAGAGAATTTCGTTTTTCCCCTTACCCTTTACGGATACCCCGTATTTACAGAACGGATCGACGCAGGGTGGGACTGACCATATTATAGAATATAACTATTGGGGGGGCCCCAGCCTTCACGGGCCTCCTTTATGGTTCATTATTTATTCTTAACAATATTTGCTTTTGCATTGCATTATGGCATTTGCATTGGATTGGTTTACCTTGCATTAGGATAGGTCCCTGATTTCTATACAGGGTGAGTCCTAAATAAGTGCAAATATCTTCAGGGCTGGTAAATCTTGATAAAAGAAACATAATATTTTCTCTTTACCGTTTTTTCAAATAAATCCAAAACAACCGAGTTATTTTACTTTTAAATTTTCCAATTTTTTGCTATAATTTTGAGAAACATTGGATTTTCTTTCTTGTAAATTTAATCTACTACCTATGTTACCATATTACAAACAAAGTATGTTTTTAAACTAAAAATTAAAAAAATTTCCATTTTTTTTTAAATTTCAAATTTTCAAAAAAAAAACAATTCGCGCAAAAAACCTCATAATCGTGTTTCTTGGGTTGAAATATACTACCCCTAAAAATATTTGCAATTATTTAAGACTCATCCTGTATATAATAGGGAAAAATTGACCAAAACGTAAGGCGAAAAAATACGCAAAAAAATCCACACGGGCCCCTTCTTACACTGCCACCCGGGCCCCTTTGGCCTACTACTTACTGTACTAACGAAACATACCAATAAGAATCCATATGTTTGCTTTAGCGTGATCGTAACGGAAATTATGGAGATAGCAGCATTTCGGTGGCTATTTCAGATCACTTGGAGTTAGCAGATATTATTGAGTTAAAATGGCAAATTTTCTTTAATGGGAAAAAATATATATTTGCCGAGATATTTGCTTTCCCTACTTATGGAGTATTTTTTTCTCTTTCTAATGGTATAAAAAAACTTGTTAACGTAAAAAATGGAGTTAGCAGGTTATCACGTTTCACTGACGATATGACATTTTCCGGGTCTTTACTACACTCAAATGCAAAAAAACGCAACGGAGAAATTTTTAGTCAAATTTAAAGTGTTATATTTTTGTTTCTTCTAGCCCTATTTTCATGAATTTTTTAGCAAGCTGTATACAATTATGTTAACTTTAATTCGTAAACTAAGTTTTAATAAACTTTAGTATTTGGCATATTATACAGGGTTAATCGAGGGGTTGTTTTTTTGCCTTAACTTTAAAACACCCTGTGTAATAATTTCATGTATAAAATTTCCTAAAATATAATTTTACAGTCAGAACCGTGTTTCCCGAGTATCTTGTTTTTTGGATCATGTCAATACATGCCTTGGTTAATTTTTATGAGCGAAATGAACTTGCCACCAACAATTTGCAATTTTTTCACTTATAATTTTTTTAAGTTATTTTTCAATAGGACAAGGCGGCTTTGGTCATTATTGTGAACTATATACTACTATGAACTGCCCATCATGTTCGACGTTTGGGAAATGCTTGGCACGAGGTTTAGAGGTCGCGAAGCGGTACCATCTTCATTAAATGAACGTCACTTGGTTCTTAAATAAGAATGGAAAAGCATAACGCAATATGATATATGCAGCCTCAATGACAGTATGAACGGACGCATACAGGTAGTTATAGCAACCAAGGGAGGTAATACCAAGTATTAGGATATTTTTGAAAATTCCACACCTGTAATTTTTAACCAATCAAAACGTGTTTTTTGACAAATCACCATGGCAACAGATAAATTTTAGTGAAAATTTTTTCCTTTTGGGCACCCAACAGCGAATTATACTGGAAATTTTTTGACGTTTATAATGACAGAATATCTTTTTGAGAGTCTGGTTTTTATATTTTACATGATAATTTTGACACATTTCAATTACAAAGCTGAGATGAAAGTTTGTAAACTGCTTCCATACGCTTGATTTCGATTTCCTAGTATTCGCGGGTGTCAACTGCTTAATCTCCTGGCGAATATTTTCTTTGCTTTCATGACCGAAGCGAAACATTTTTTAAGCCGTGTCGCTTGACAGCTTCAGAACTGAAATAGTTTTTAGGTTTGGGTGTCACCAGCCCCGGATCTACAATTTTTTTGAACCGGGGCAAAAAATCGATAGTAGCGTTTGCAATAAATTAATTTAAAAAAACTTACAAATATCTAGATATAGGTAGGCATTTTTCGTAAACGGGACAGAATGAGCCCTTAAGATTCATTAAGAGCCTCCGAATTAGTGGAATAAATTAATGGTTTCAATTAGCGTAGAAGTTTGTTCTTTAATTTCATTGTAAGCATTCAGTACGTCTAAATTAGTGGTAGTCATTTTCAATTAGTAGAAAAAGTAAACAAACTTTTGACTTTTCCACTAATTATACTTCAAATTTTGCGGAAAATGTCATTTTGTCCATTGATTAGCATCCGTCAAGAGAAATCGTGGTTAGAAATCAAAAGTTTATTGTTTTATAAGCTAAATATTTGACTTCCTTTATGGATACAACTGACTACCGCAAGCTGTTGCTAGGATGTTTTATTAATTTTAATTGTGTTTTTTAAACATTGTTAATGATCGTAAACTAAAAAGTGTAATTAATTGAAACCGCTAATTTATTCCACTAATTGCGAGGTTCTGAATGAAACTTTAGGATGTGTTCAAAAACTAACTGGGCGTTTTAAAATAAAATAAATACTTGATAGAAGAACGTAAGGTGCATACTAGGGGATTTGTGGAGCAATTTTTTTGATTTTCAACCATATTATATTATGATTTTGGCGCTCCCTGACACTGGCGCGCGGGGCAGGCGCCCCGGTTTGCCCCCCCCCCTTAGATCCGAGGCTGGGTGTCACTTAGTTGTCATAGTAACTAAATAATCAATTCGACCAAAAATCGAAAAATACATTTTAATTATTTGATTTTCAAACACAATTTGGTATGGAATTTTCTTACCGAATACCACACGAGGTCAAATTAAATCCCGACATTTTTTCTCGCTCCATGAATATTTTTAGAAAATTATCCCTCATCTTCGACTCGGGATAATTTTCAAAATATTCATGAGCTCGAAAAAATTTCCGGAAACAATTTGACCTCTTGTGGTATTACTAGTGACAATTTTTTTTTTGTTTATATATACTTGAATATTACAGAGATGTTTTCTTTAATATCGTTAGTTCTGTTATCGTTATGAATGTTTATTAAAACCAGGACTTTATCGTTAGTCTTTAACGTCTTTTAGAGTATCCAATGCAGCGTGCAGCGTAATATGATTTTACGATAATAGCCACCAAAACCATCTCGTCATATTAAAAAATTACATCAAAAAGAAATAAAAATTGAAAAAATTGCAAATTGATCGTGATCAGTTTATTTCGCTCGACACGAATCAAAAAACAAAATGCTCAAAAGTGATGGTTCTGACCGTAAAATTATATTTTAGGAAAATTTATACACGAAATTATTACACAGGGTGTTTTGAAGTTAGGGTAAAAAAAACAACCCCTCGATTATATACCCCACTTCTAATCTGCCAAATACTAAAGTTTATAGAAAACTTAGTTTACGAATTAAAGTTGATATAATTATATACTTTGCAAAAAAATCATGAAAATACGGCTAAAAGTGACAAAAATATAAAACTTCTGAGTGTAGATTAAGCAGTTGTTATTGTTCCCATTTGTTATTGACAACAGAGCCGAGATCCACCTGATCAATGATATCGCCGCTTAGAGTGAGCTTAACATTTTGGATTTGTCTACTAATCACCAAAGTCTTTGTTTTTGAGGTATTAATATGTAGCTCGTTGTTGTTCCACACTATTTATCTTATTTAGAAATCCTTAAAGATCTTCCATACTGGAAGCTAATAAAACAGTATCGTCCGCATATCTGATATTATTAATGGGCTTTCCATTGACCTTAACACCCCGTACTGATTTTCGAGAGCAAGCTGGAATATTTTTGCGACATAGATGTTAAAAAGCATCGATGACATAATGCATCCTTGTCGTGCTCCTTTGGTTACTTCAAAGGCTTCGGTCGAGACTGTGTCATTTATCTGTTGACAGCATGGAAAATAACCGCGATGATATGTTTACGAAGTAGCAGAGTCTCCGATTCTCAATAATTTTCGTCCTGTGAACTGCCAAACCCTCTTCTACATAAAGTATATTAAGATATTTAAAGATACTATGTAGCGACGAAAGCATCATCATTATTTTTAGCTTATTTAACAATTTCCAATTATGCCTCACATACTCCCTTTGTAATTGGGCCCATTGTTGTCTATTGTTGGCTATGCGGGCCCAAGTTCTCCCTGCGGATTTTCTAATATCATGGTCCCACCTCAGATTCGACTTCTCCTAGGTCTCTTAATCCCTCGTGGGTACCAAGCTGTAATTTTTGTGGTCCATCTGTTTTCCGTTCTTCTTGCCAGGTGTTCTGCCCAATGCCATTTGAGGGATTTGTTGGATGACATTTATTTCCTATTATCCATCTATTTCCTGGATTTTTGTCGTATTCACTCCTTCTTTTACGGTCTCTCTTGGTTATTCCCAGCATATTTCGTTATATTGAGCGTTGTGCGATCAGTTTCCTTATGATGTTCGTTTTAAGTGTCCAAGTTTTGCATGCATGACTGGTGGTATACTGTGCTTTAGATAGAGTGGTATTCTAGATTTTAATATGATGCTAACTTAATTTTTTTGTTAATTTCTGGTAGTAGAAATCCCGAGCTGTGTATTAAATGCTGTCCCAAATAGAATATATTTTTCTACTATTTCTAATGTTGTGTTATTTATTAGAATGTCTTTTCTTCCACTAGTTCTTTTTAGGTGGTCGAAGGCTGGTAAAGGATCTCAAGGAGATACTCCAATGTCGAGTAGGAGTATTTCATCAAAAATTGAGAAATGTCCACTGTTAAGAAGCTCTGCCAGCAAGTCCTATTTCCTACGTCCTCGAAGGCTCATGAGAGCCGCGTGACCACTGGTAATGTATGGCATCCAATGGATGGGTGTTATGCAGCTAACAGGAAAAGGGCGAAGGCGATATTCCGGCGCCTCAAAACCGGTTCTCTCGGCTAAGGATGGGCATCCCTACAGAAAGGCCCCTGGTCCTCCAGGTTGGGGGTTGAGGCAACGGGCTAGCGACCTGTTACTCGACAAAAAAAACTTAATTGCTCAAAGAACCCTAAAAACGCAGACGATATATGGAAGAAACCAATCATATTCTAGAATGCGACTATATCTAAAGAATAAAACATTCGACCAATGTGTACTACCAGTCATGACCTATGCATGCGAAACCTTGATACTTAAAATGGACAATATAAGGAAACTGCAGGTCACACAACGCTCATTGGAACGAAATATGCTGGGAATAACCAGGAAAGACCGCAAAAGAATGACAGCATGGTACTCACGAATTACGAGACCTATAAGACCGGACCTGAGATGGGACCATGATATTAGGAAATTAGCAAGGGTAACTTGGGCCCGCATAGTCAACAGTAGACAACAATGGGCCCAACTACAAAGAGAGTACCGAAATATGTGATGGAGGTTACATCATAATTAGAAATGGTTGAATAAGCTGAGAATGATGATGATGATGATGATGACAAAGATAGTAAAATGTTTTTTTTTTAATTTTTAAAAGGACTTAAAATGTAAAGGACTATGATTATGAGCTTCAAATAGAAGACAGAAAGGTGTTTTTTTTTCGTGCAACGATCCTTCAGGTCTATCGAAGGCGTACTTAAGCTGTTTATGCAGCGTTAAGCGATCTCCATCACTTAAAGCACCTGTATTTCTCACAACATTAAGATTAATAGCCCGCTCCGTGTAAATATATAGGATTTGGCCGAAGGTTCGGTCGAAAAATGCTGTCGGATTTCGAAGCCAGCGAGCATCATCCTCTTCAAGTTGGAGCTCTTCGCCGCTCAAAAGTATACATAAGATTAATCGTAGGCTTTGTTTATCCTATGTAAATGCTATTAGCGCATTTACTCCCGCTTTTACTCTCCTCTCCCTGTGCCTGGGCATTTATTTTCGAGCAGACTTCTAGTGATTTATCATGCATCCCTAATAGACTGATTACTTTGTTTTAGACGGTCTTTTTAACGTCTCAACAGGGTATAAGGTTTATCTTGTTCTTTATTTGTCCCAGTTTTTATTAATGAACTCTCTGCTACACCGACCTATTTTACTATTGTTTTCGCTAATTAACTGAATCGTTCTTTTCATATATTTAACTTAGCTAGTAAAAGCAAGCTTCAGTATAAGATAGTAAACATAGTCATAACATTATAAAAAATTCAGCATCTGTAGGAAATTTTATATAGATTCAGAATATATACACCATTGAAAGCTTTTTTATCTTGGCATTGTGAGAAAATTAATTTTTTGGACTCTTGTTTTCAGCTATTTTTGATGAAGTGTCAAAGTCCTCTATATCTATGACTGTTCTCGTAGTATTAGAACGACCTATATTTTCTTATTCTACACCTTTTAGTTAGTAAATAAGAGCAGTTTGAACAAAATCGATGACATGACGAAAATCGCCAATTTTTATGACTATATTTATGGAAAATAGTCGAAAAATTGCCCAATTTTTGGCTATTTTTTACACATTTTCAAAGGCATTAGAAACTTATTAAACAGAGTCATAAAATTATAAAAAATTCAGCACCTGTAGGAAATTCCATATAGATTCAGAATATATACGCCATTAAAGGCTTTTTTATCTTGGCTTTGTGAGAAAATTAATTTTTTGGACTCTAGTTTTCAGCTATTTTTGATGAATTGTAAAACGTCCTCTATATCTATTACTGTTTTCGTAGTATTAGAACGACCTATATTTTCTTATTCTACACCTTTTAGTTAGTAAATAAGAGCAGTTTGAACAAAATCGATGACATGACGAAAATCGCCAATTTTTATGACTATATTTATGGAAAATAGTCGAAAAATTGCCGAATTTTTGGCTATTTTTTACACATTTTCAAAGGCATTAGAAACTTATTAAACAGAGTTATAAAATTATAAAAAATTCAGCACCAGTAGGAAATTCCATATAGATTCAGAATATATACGCCATTAAAGGCTTTTTTTATCTTGGCTTTGTGAGAAAATTAATTTTTTGGACTCTAGTTTTCAGCTATTTTTGATGAATTGTAAAACGTCCTCTATATCTATTACTGTTTTCGTAGTACTAGAACGACCTATATTTTCTTATTCTACATCTTTTAGTTCGTAAATAAGAGCAGTTTTTTTATCTTAATCCTTGTGAATCAAGATTAGGAAGATTTTTTTAATTAAGAACCTTAAATAATAAAACTATAGAACTGAAATATAGTAAAAAAATAAGCTTGATTAAGACTGTGCGATTTATTTTTTTGGTGATAAGCTTATTGAAATAACAATATCTTAATAGTCTATAGATATATTCCAGGACATGCTTTTAAGGGATACACTTGGCACTGGAAATAAATGCATTCGTTTGATATAAAATAGCGTCAATATCCGTGTTCGATAGCGAAGTGAATAAATACAGCGATCGGGGTTCGCGGTCCATTGACCAGCGTCCGGGACCGTTCCTTTTACCGGTCAGTTCTTACAAATGGACCGGTGACGTACAACTAAAACCACTTATCCACTTGAGTCCGATTTTCGGGGGCCCACCTTTGATATTCTCGCTATTATTGGGCGCTCACGAATATATTAGGATCGCTTCCACACGAAACACCGACAGGGCTGTACTCCTGTCTATATTATTTTTTTCAAGATGTATTTTGACAAAGATTTTATATTAGAACCATATATTTTACTTTTAATTTATTATATTAATATAGTTATACCGGGTGCGTCTCGAAAGTGGCTCACCCCTATAACTTTTTTACTTTTTTTTGATAAAAAAAAGAGATTTGGTATGTTAGTATATGACATAAATTAGGATTGATTGACGTATTCGTTTGTTTTCAGTCACTTCCTGTTTCACCGGAAATGACTACAACCTTTGATTTTTAAATGGCACCCTCGGTATTTTTTTACTTTATTCGATAGAAAATAAGACTCTGAATAGAATGCATATGTCAACTTTTGACATTTTCGCATATGATTTATTTGAAATTATAGCTTGCGGTTCGTAACGACGAAATTTGACTCGAAATACCAAGTTTGTGGTATCAAATTATTCGTAAAAAAATGCTTTTTCCAAATATGCTAATGGGACAGCATCGTTCCATTTGAAAAAATTGAAATATGATTAAAAATACGATTTGACCATTTTCTAACTGGTCATGACAAGACATTAAAAACATTAGACGATCAAATCTATTTTTCCAAGGCTCCTTGATTAAGAATTAGTGTTTTTAACATAATCATGGCACTCTAGATTGAATTTTAAATACGATTTTTCATTAAGCGAGAATGTCAAAAGTTGACATATGTCGTTCTATTCAGAATGTCATTTTCTATCGAATAAAGTAAAAAAATACCGAGGGTGCCATTTAGAGATCAAAAGTTGTAGTCATTTCCGGTGAAACAGGAAGTGACAGAAAACAATTGAATACGTCAATCAATCCTAATTTATGTCATATACTAACCTACCAAATGTCGTTTTTTATCCGAAGAAATAAAAAAGTTATACACAGGGTGTTTCTCGAAGTTAGGGTAAAAAACAACCCCCTCGATTATATACCCAATTTCAATCTGCCACAAATACCTAAAGTTTATAGAAAACTTAGTTTCTACGAATTAAAGCTGGATATATACTTTATACTTTGCAAAAAATCATGAAAAATACGGCTAAAAGTGACAAAAATATAAAACTTCTGGAGTGCAGATTACAGCAGTTGTTGGGTTATTCCCATTGTTATTGACAACAGAGCCGAGATCCACCTGATCAATGATATCGCCGCTTAGAGTGAGCTTAACATTTTGGATTTGTCTACTAATCACCAAAGTCTTTGTTTTTGAGGTATTAATATGTAGCTCGTTGTTGTTCCACAATTTATTTATCTTATTTAGAAATCTCTAAAGATCTTCCATACTGGAAGCTAATAAAACAGTATCGTCCGCATATCTGATAATATTAATGGCTTTCCATTGACCTTTAACACCCTGTACTGATTTTCGAGAGCAAGCTGGAATATTTTAAGTGACATAGATGTTAAAAAGCATCGATGACATAATGCATCCTTGTCGTGCCCTTTTGGTTACTTCAAAGGCTTCTGGTCGAGACTGTGTCATTTATCTGTTGACAGCATGGAAAATAACCGCGATGATATGTTTACGAAGTAGCAGAGTCTCCGATTCTCAATAATTTTCGTCCTGTGAACTGCCAAACCCTCTTCTACATAAAGTATATTAAGATATTTAAAGATACTCATGTAGCGACGAAAGCATCATCATTATTTTTAGCTTATTTAACAATTTCCAATTATGCCTCACATACTCCCTTTGTAATTGGGCCCATTGTTGTCTCATTGTTGGCTATGTGGCCCAAGTTCTCCCTGCGGATTTTCTAATATCATGGTCCCACCTCAGATTCGACTTCTCCTAGGTCTCTTAATCCCTCGTGGGTACCAAGCTGTAATTTTGTGGTCCATCTGTTTTCCGTTCTTCTTGCCAGGTGTTCTGCCCAATGCCATTTGAGGGATTTGTTGGATGACATTTATTTCATTATCCATCTATTTCCTGGATTTTTGTCGTATTCACTCCTTCTTTACGGTCTCTCTCTTGGTTATTCCCAGCATATTTCGTTATATTGAGCGTTGTGCGATCAGTTTCCTTATGATGTTCGTTTTAAGTGTCCAAGTTTTGCATGCATGACTGGTGGTATACTGTGCTTTTTTAGATAGAGTGGCATTCTAGATTTTAATATGATGCTAACTTAATTTTTTTGTTAATTTCTGGTAGTAGAAATCTCTGAGCTGTGTATTAAATGCTGTCCCAAATAGAATATATTTTTCTACTATTTCTAATGTTGTGTTATTTATTAGAATGTCTTTTTCTTCCACTAGTTCTTTTAGGTGGTCGAAGGCTGGTAAAGGATCTCAAGGAGATACTCCAATGTCGAGTAGGAGTATTTCATCAAAAATTGAGAAATGTCCACTGTTAAGAAGCTCTGCCAGCAAGTCCTATTTCCTACGTCCTCGAAGGCTCATGAGAGCCGCGTGACCACTGGTAATGTATGGCATCCAATGGATGGGTGTTATGCAGCTAACAGGAAAAGGGCGAAGGCGAGATTCCGGCGCCTCAAAACCGGTTCTCTCGGCTAACGATGGGCATCCCTACAGAAAGGCCCCTGGTCCTCCAGGTTGGGGGTTAAGGCAACGGGCTAGCGACCTGTTACTCAAAAAAAAACTTAATTGTTCAAAGAACCCTAAAAACGCATCGGAATTTGGACAGATTTTCTTTACGTCGACAATTGGCTATGAAACGGACTATGCGAATAGGAACATGGAATGTCAACAGCTTTGTCAACAAGACCTCAGAAGTTACTTCAGAGTTAGCTAGGTTCAGCCTAGATATAGCGGTTCTCTCTGAAACGAAGAAGAAAGGGAGAGGAAGTGAACATCTCGATAATTTCCTTCACTTCTGGTCTGGGATAGATAAGGCAAAACGAGCTCAAGCGGGTGTATCGGTACTGATAGCGAAAAAGTTATCTAAATTCTACAAGAATTACAACGCTGTCAGCGAAAGAATAGTAACTGTCACCTTGACTATTTTCGGTTTGGAAACAGTAATAATAGGTACGTATGCGCCCACAGATGATTCAAATCAAGCAGAAAAAGACTCTTATTATGCCACACTCTCAAAAGTTTTTACAGAAATAAAACCGAGTCAAGAAGTTCTAATCATGGGAGATCTTAACGCAAGAATAGGCAAGACAGAAGAAAGTAAAGTGGTTGGAAAACACGGAGAGGATGTCCTTAACGATTCCGGAGAGAGGTTAATTGACTTTTGCGAACTGAATGGTCTGCGGATACTTAACGGCTTCATTCCACATAAATTGATTCATCGATACACCCGAGAAAGGCCCTCTCTGCAACAAAAATCTATAATTGATTACGTAATTGCTAAACAAATATCGAAACTGAAATTCAAAGACTGCAGAGTTAAGAGAGGAGCAAATTGTGGATCCGACCACCGATTGGTTGTTGCAGAATTAGTAGTACCATTCCAAATCAGAGCCAGGAGTATTGAACATACACAATCACAAGAACTGGAAATCGAGGAATCTGAACGTGTTAAGTACAAGCTTCACTTACTACACGATGCCAGTATTAAATGGCTGTACCAAAGAAGATTAGATGGAGCCCTAGAGGAAGCGAATGCCTGTAGTGATGTAGAAATAGAGTATACTAACTTAAAAACTTTAATTAAAAAAGTAGCCTTTCAAGTGTTAGGTGAACAGAACATGCAGAAGAAAAGGGATGAACCAGCCTGGATAACTGCCAACATAAAGACCTTAATAAATGAAAAACAAAAATTCTATCAAAAATGGCTCTCAAACAAAACAGAGACTAACTGGGGTCATTACAAGCAAAAAACAGAGAGGTACGAGCCGCTATTAAGGTAGGAAAAACGGATATGTGGGAAAGAAGATGAGCAAGTGGAAAGTCTACTAGGGGGCGCACGGAGTACTGAGGTCTGGCGAACAATCCGACAAATGAAAACCAATCAAACGGACAAGCTCTTGAATAAAATTGATATAGAAAAATGGCGCAACTACTATGCAGAATTACTAACAGAAACCGACCAGAATTCCAATCTGCAGAAGAGGAAGACAACCTTGCGGGCACTTTAACGATCAGCGAAAGAGAAGTACATCTAAGTCTCAAAAAATGAAAATGGACGGTCACCAGGTCCTGGTAACATTGCAGTAGAATTGTTAAAGTGTGGGACCGAGAAATTGCGCTAGCGCCTGGCAGAGCTGTTCAACCAGTGCTGTCTGCAAAATAAACTACCCCAAGAATGGAGAGTGGCTCATATAGTGTCTATCTTTAAAAGGGAAATCGCAACGACCCTGGTTGTTATAGAGGCCTGAGCATTAACAGTTCAGTGAGCAGGCTTTTGGAAAAGTTCTGCAGGGTAAGCTCAGGGATAATATTGGTGACAAAATCTCGGAAGATCAAAACGGATTCACACCGGGGAAATCTTGCACAGATAACCTCTTTGTCCTACAGCAGGTGATAGAAAAAAGATAGCAGTAGATCAAGAAGTCCATCTAGCGTTTATTGATTTGGAGAAAGCGTACGACTCTATTCCTCGCAACAAGATATGGGAAGCTTTGTATATTTTAGAAGTAGATAGACCCCTACTTAAGATAATAAAAGGGCTCTATAAAGAAAATAAAGCGTACGTTAAGATAGGACACAGGCTATCCAATCCAATAAATACCACAAAAGGGTTGCGACAAGGATGCAGCTTATCACCTCTAATCTTCAATGCTTACGTTGAAGTAGCCCTTAGGGAATGGAAGAGGAGATGCCAAGGCATGGGAATACCCATTGGGGAAGATACACTGTTTACTCTGAGCTTTGCAGACGATCAGGTCGTGATTGCGCAGGACTCTTTCGATCTGGAGTTCATGACTAAGAGGCTTTAACAAGAATATAACAAATGGGGACTTCAGGTTAGTCTAAAAAATACAGAATACTTAGCTGTCAATTTCAACGCTTGTTTTGAAGTCTTCATAGATGATAACGTCCAGATTCAAAAGGTAGACAAATTTAAATACCTGGGTGCTACTATCAACAACGAGGGTTTGGGCAAAGAAGAAATACAAACCCGAATTCAGAAGAGCAAACAAGTTATTGGTTGTCTTAATAGCCTCTGGTGGGACCGAAACTTGTCTGCAACAACTAAAAAGAGACTTGGACGAACATTGGTGGAGTCTTTGCTATGGTTCAGAGCTATGGACTTTGAGTGCAGATACGAAGCGCAAAATCCAAGTTGTTGAAATGGACTATCTTAGTAGGAGCGCAGGTATATCTAGGATGGAAAAAAAGACAAACATCGAGGTCAGGCGTATCATGAATGCATCGGAGGAGACAGTGCTAGATCGAATTGAAAAATCCAGCTTAAAGTGGTTTGGACATGTTCTACGTATATCGGAGAACAGGTGACCAAGAAAAGTTTCTCAATGGACTCCCCAGGGTAGCAGAAAGAGAGGCAGACCTAGAAAATCCTGGAACGGAACGGTTAAGGAAGCAATGGAAGCTCGTAACCTAGAAGCTGATGACGCACTAAATCGAGATGTGTGGCGCATCTCGATTTAGTGCGTCATCAGCTTCTAGGTTACGAGCTTCCATTGCTTCCTTAACCGTTCCGTTCCAGGATTTTCTAGGTCTGCCTGGTCCAGTCCGAAATAAGTATATTTCCCAAAAATTAATATATATTGCAAATAAAAACATATCTTCTTACTAGCTGTACAAAACCATTTATCTACTGGATACTACACTGTAGAAGGAACGGGGATTGGAAAAAACATTATCTGTAAACAAAAACATGGGACCAAAAAAAACATAAACTAAATTTCGAATCCATTTTTTTAGAAACAACCTTCACTTCCTTACTAAATAGGTAGTATATCCCTACTATTTTCCATACTCTTGCCCATCCGGCAACACCGCGCTCTCGCCTACCGCGGCGACAGATCCAGGCTCTACAGTAGCGTCGAATGCTGCACACCGATCGATAGGAATTCACCGACGGCGAGGCGACGTTGCCACATCGATCAGCTCGAATACGTGTCAGGAGGGCAATGGCCTAGTTTTACGGTCGCTGTAGCGCCGTGGGAGGTAGGGGGAGGAGGAGGAAAAAGGAAAAAAGGGGATGCCCGGCCTGGATGTTCGGCCGAATGAGGAATGGTCTGGATGTGGAGGACGACTTGAAGGTGTAGATATCACAAAGATGCCATTGAGGGGTTGAGATATTTAGGTTAGTATGTTGCAGTAAATTAGTATTCATCATTAAGTTAATGAATATAGTCTGTTCAATTAGCGAGGAAAGATTTTGACAGACGACCTCCAAAAAATAATAGTAAATAATATTTGTGATTGTAATTTTAAATGACAGACACATCTTAAACAGCCTTTACACTATCCCCGAAATGTTTTACAAAATATTTCTGGAAATATTTTTTGAATCATTTCGCAAAACATTTCTGAAATTACTTTCAGAAGTAAACTCAAAAATAAGCCCGTGTTATAAAAATTAGTTCCCACGTTTCCTGAAATAGGTCGAGACGCGCCGTGTTTTTTATTTTGAACCCAGATTAACAATAAAAGACAAACAACCAATCACGGCGAGGCTCGATCTACAGGGTGGTCCGAACTATATTCCGGAAACTTCGTTAGCATATTCTGCAGATAAAAATAAGTAAAAATGTTCGTATAGATGTATGTCCAAAAATGCTTAGTTTCGGAGCTACAGGGTGTAGAAGTTTCATTTTTATTTCGATTTTTTCCAAATAATTTTTGCAGTAACGTCAATATTTAGATTAAAATTGGTGTCTGGAAGTTTTTGACATGAGAAATTTGATTTTGATGGCAATATGACTCCTACTAGTAGAGGGCGCCACCTACATATTTTTAACTGTTTTGAAGCGTAATAACTTTTTGTCCGTACCTGTATAAAACTACCGAGGGAAAAAATATACATCTCTGTGATTTTTTACGTAAAAAATATCACTTTGTAAAAATCGCTACGAGCAACCGTTCTCAAGATATTTAGAATGGAAATATATAAATATATATATATATATATATATATATATATATTATATATATATATATATAAATATATCCCTCGGTAGTTTTATACAAGTACGGACAAAAAGTTACTATGCTTCAAAACAGTTAAAACACATGTACGTGGCGCCCTCTACCAGTAGGAGTCATATTGACATCAAAATCAAATTTCTCATGTAAAAAAACTTCCACACACCAATTTTCATCTAAATATTGACGTTACTTCAGAAATTATTTGAAAAAAAATAGAAATAAACATGAAATTTCTACACCCTGTATCTCCGAAACTAAGCATTTTAGGACATACTTATACGAATTTTTTTAACTATTTTTATCTGCAGAATATGTTGCCGAAAACCAAACCAAACACGGACTTATATTTATCGTACTATTTTGTGAAATCGCACGAAGCAATCAAGATCAAACCTTGTGGTGACTTCAAAAAAATAAATAAACGTGAAATATTATTTTGTAATGGAGTGTAATGTAATGCCACTATATTAAACTGATATGAAAAATCAAAAACAGTTCATTTGGAAAACGGTTACCGATGGTAGATTAATTTGGCTATTCCTCTAAGGTTACACAAGAATATTCAGTTTTAATCATTGTCTAACATTATTAATTACAATATAGTAAAAAAAATATTTCCAAAACTTTAAAAATCGTAAAACTGCAGGGCAATACGCAGTGACTAGCGGTCCGCCTTTTATAGGTTATAATCCACGGTGTTCTTATTATTTCTTATTTTTGAATGGATTTATAGCAAACTATGTTATTATTATATATAAAAGTATCTTTTTTATTGACCTGGGGTCAATCAATAATTTTCTCAATCAGCTCGATATATTGATTATTATTATATTGCCAGTATTACTCATCAAGCAATACTACTGTTATCAATAATTCAGACCGCGTAAACAAACATAACATATAAAATTTTATATACCAATTCATTACAATAGAATTAAATAATAAACATATTGTAATTATATTCCTGCAGATTGAGTGAAAAGTTTTGTTCTTAAATATTTACTCTACATATTATAAACGCGTGTTCAAATATTAATCTTGTCGAATATATATCAACATAAAACGAGATGTAGGTAATTAACGAAATACCATCGTAATAACAGCTATTCTAGAAACGTCTAGGTTTACTTATTTCACTGAGATTTATAAAAAAAGTCCTTTGCCTCGGGTACAGATACCGCCCCTTTTTGGAAATAGCTCAAAACGCAACAAAATTGAAAGAGTTTCCTAACGAGTAGTTTTCAGGCGCTTTTAAGAATCGAAAGTAGGTCGAGGCAAACCTAAGCGGATCAAAACAACTGGAAATAAACCGAAATGCGACAAAGTTAGGCGAAGAAACGCTACCTTGACCTGCTTCCAAGAGTTCTCCGCATAGTGTGGAGGATGTTTTACACCGCCAGGGATTCGCGTTGGACAGGCTATGGTATTACTTTGTAAGAATATTGTCAAAGTTACAATTACCGTGTAATTATTGTTTCTGTACAACAACGCAGCTTTAAAATGTTATTATACAGGATGATTCAAATTTAACAACGTTCTCTAGACAACTCTAAAGGTCATAGCCCAATATATCTGCACGTGTAGAGCGGAGCGGACAATACTAAAAATAATAAAAATAAGCCTCAATTCGCAATACGCCTCGCCTGTATGTGGGGCCACTTCCTTTTACTTCAATGTATTTAAACGCTTCGCTGTCCTCTCCGCTCTACGCTTCACTAGGTCGTCCGCCTCATGTGGGGCCACACACTAAGGGAAATGATAAATAAAAAAAAGTAAACGCATGATGTCATTTTACACCATCTTACTGCAATTTCACACACACCAGAAGTGGGTTACGCAAGGCGTTTTTCTTTCCAAAAATACGGAGCTGTTCTGTGTCCACGGAATATTGGGACACCCTGTATATTAATTCTTTAAAAATTACTTATGAAATAATATGTTTAAATTTGTCAGTAAAAATATCCAGTGAAGTCTGGAAAAAGGGCAAAAAAGTAAAGGCCAAGCATCGGTTTCAAAAACGAGAACTAGTGTTAAAGACTATTTTTAGAAGGGATTACATTATTCAGGTGACTGGGAAATTGAGCATAGAAATAGAGCTATAGAGCGAGTAAAATTGAAAAAAGAGTGACGTAGATCGGTTGTACGTACGATTAATTCGTTTTAGATCATATTACCGTCGATGTAATCGATACAACAGTTTAAAAGAGGTGCAAACGTATTCTTAACTATAAAGTTCTATACAATTTTGTTATACAATTTGATTGTTTGGTTTATTTGATTCTATTCTAGTATGTTTGTCATGATTTTTATATTTATTTCTCAGAACTAGGTGATTATATTATAAAAATAGTTTAATTGATACTAAAAAAATGAAGAAATAAAATTGATATGCTATACATTTAAGGATTTTTGTTAATTTTTATATATCTACTAGCGTGTACCAGCGACTTCGTTCGCGTCGAATTAATCATTTGTAATGGTGATGATAAAGCAAAGCAAGAATTTCCATTAACATACAAACTGGATAAATTTTCTTACATTTATGTCAGTATGAGAAAAAACAATATGGCGATATTATGATATAACTTGGTAATATTTGAGAGGTAGTTTCATCTCGTTGGAATTTGACCTTCAAAAAATCCGTTTGCCAAAAATAAGCTTTCTACGTCAAGCAGTTTAAGCAGAATCGTGGTTAAGAAATTACCCAACTTTTTGAAACACCCTGTATGGTTTTTTAAAAAATTTCAAAATATGTAAAAAAACAAAATAAAATATACGTGTTTAAGAGTTTTTCCGAAAAACTCACCGGTTTTTAAATAAAATATATTTTAATATTTGAGGGATAGTTTCACCCGCTTAGAATTAGAGTTTCGAAAAATCCCTTCGTATCGAACCTCTACACCCTAAAGTCAATCTGTTTTCCAAAAATCAGCTTTTGACGTCAAGCGCTTTAAGCAGGATCGTGATTAATCAATGACCAGATTTTTCGAAACACCCTGTATACATTTTTAAAAAATCTTAAAATATGTAAAAAAACAAAATAAAATATACGTGTTTAAGCGTTTTTTCGGAAACTTGACCGTTTTTTAAATAAAAAATATTGTAATATTTGAGGGGTGGTTTCACCCTCTTGGAACTGGAATTTAAAAGAATCCCTTAGTATCGAATCTCTACACCCTAGAATCAACCTGTATGCCAAAATTGAGCTTCTTACGTTGAGTGGTTTGAGCAGGATCGTGATTAATCAATATGCCAGTCACTTAAGGATTTTATATATTAGTATAGATAAATATACAAATATTGTCTTCTTAATTTTAGTAAAAACGGGTGTATAAAAGTGAACACTGGTTAAGTGGTTGTAAGTTTAAATTTTTTGTTGGCCTTGTCTACTACTTTATCTAACAGATACGTTCACAAATTTGTTTTTTTACCTAGGTTTAGTTTTTTTTTAATTTGGTTTGATTGTTTTTTTAACCTGTTACATTTTCTGTTTATTTTATTTGGTAACTTCAAAATTTTTTCTACTTTATTGTGTCGGTAAAATGTTAATTGCAGTTACTTATTACATCCCCTTGTATTGACGCCACGTTACGTCGCTGTTCAATAATTAAACATGATTATAATAAAATAATTAATTTAATTTACTTATATAAAATATGATTTTATTAGAAAAATTAATACTTAATTCAATATTTGATATCTAAAGATATTAGGAATCAATTTTCCAACAATATTTGTATTTTTATACTCGTATTTGCATAACAATTTTAAAGCCATTAATATACATTAGTAGAATGTTCTACCAGTATTTCAAAAACAAATAAGTTTAAGACAACATTTTTAATATTAAATATTTTTATAATTAAGAAAATAATTAGTATTAATTTTAATGAATAAAAACATAAAATAAATAGAAAAAAAAACAATTCCTCAATAATAATAAGTACGTATTATTGCTATAATTTATAGGTAATAATAATAATGACAGAGTTGTGTCACTGTCAAGACCAGTGTTAATTAAAAATGACAAAACTATTATATCAACAAAATGTACACAAAATATCTACTTCTGCTAATAAATATTTACATTAATTAATTTGTTTTCCAATTACAGACACACAAAGTAATCTTGCGATCTTCTTCTAAATAAATTAAATGTTAATATACAGGGTGGTGCACGTCATTCGCCTCGGTTGATTATACGAAAATGGAAAGATGTAGAAACAAAATATTTTATAGGTATATGTGGGGAGGCAATAGGCACAATTTAAAATTATTTTGAAATATACAAAGTGTTTCAGAATTAAGATCCATACCAAACTTATATTTCTTCTTATGGAACACCCGGTATTTTATTTCATTTTTGGATTCTTGGACATAAAATAAGGCATTATTATAAGGGTTTAATATGTTTAAATGCTTTGGTTTTTGAGATATTTAAAGATATTTAAATATGCGTGATTAATAAAAAAGTTTGTCAACACCCTGTACATTACTTTTCAGAGTTAATTCTTGTGCTGACTTTGAAGCCAGAGAAATAAATTTTACTAAAAAATTTTATTGGTTCCTTAAATTTATACAGGGGTATCAAAAATTGCTGGTCTATTTCAAATATTTATTTTACATAAAAACTTCGTTATTTCAAATACAAAACTATGTATTTTTTTAAATAAGCCGAAGCAGCTTTAAATGTTCCTTTAAACCATATTTGCGTTTCCTATACCTATCTGGCTCAGATTTTGAATAAAAAGCGATTTTTCAATAAAATGGCAATCAAGATGGCTGGTGTCACCATGGCAATTTGCTAGTGACAGTTAATAGCTATTTTCAAAATCGACAATAGTTTATGGACTTTATTTTAATTTATAAAAGTTTACTTTTATTTAATTTACATAGAGTAGTTTAATAAGTATGTATTTATTATTTTATCAAGAAGAATAAAAAGTTCGTTGATTTATATTACAATAACTTACGTAGACATATTGGATTTTCCAGAACCAATTAAGGCAAATTTATTTTCTTCACTTCCAACAACAGGTTTCTGCCTAATAGGTTTTTCATATACCACACTATCAGCTCTGCAAAATAGGAGAAGTAGTTTTTCAAAGGAACGCTTGGGGGTCAAGAAAATTCCTATTTGGATATCTTTGAGCATAAACCCTTCAGGCCAACAAGTAATTGTCCTCACGAAATAAAATCACTAGTAACATATCCATTCCTTCCGCCAGCAGATAGTGCTTCATTTTTCTTGATAAAATAATAAATACTTACTTATTAACCTGATTGCAGGTAAATTAAATAAAAATAACCTAAAATAAATTTAAATAAAGTCCATAAACTTATGTCGATTTCGAAAATAGCTATAAAGTGTCACTAGAAAATTGTCATGGCGACACCAGCCATCTTCATTACAATTTTATTGAATAATCGCTTTTTATTAAATATCTGAGCCAGATGGGTATAGAAAACTTTGAAAGAGCAATTAAATCTGCTTCGACCTATTTAAAAAAATACATAGTGTTGCATTTAAAATAACGAAGTTTTTATGTAAAATTAATATTTAAAATAGGCCAGCAATTTTTGATACCCCTGTATACATTTAAGGAAGCAATCAATTTTTTTAGTAAAGTTTATTTCTCTGGTTTGAAAGTCAGAGAATTAATCCTGACAAGTAATGTACAAGGTGTCGACTAACTTTTTATTATAGCATGCATATTTAAATACCTCAAAAACCAAAGCTTTTAAATACCTTTATATTAAATGCCTTATTTTATATCCAAGAATTCAAAAATGAAATAAAATACCGGATGTTCCATAAGAAAAAATATAATTTTAGTATGGATCTGAGTTCTGACACACCCTGTACATGTCAAAATAATTTTAAATTCTTCACTTTGCGTTCCAACATATACCCATAAAATATTTTGTTTCAACATCTTTCTGTTTTCGTATAATCAACCGAGGCGAATGAGGTGCGCCATCCTGTATTTACAATATATCACTTAAAACCAGATCACTCTGTAACGATTAAAGAAAAATTATTCAGTGTAGCCATGAAGAATTAAGAAAAATCGCAATTATAAAAAAAATCTGAATAAATGATTTCCAATGAGCAAAATTGATTTTAATATAAAATATTACTTTCTTTAATTTTGTCATTATCATTCGAAGCACTGTATCTCTAAATATTTTCTTCAGAACAAACAAGTTTTTAAACTTACTTACTCATTTCGTCGGAAGAAGAGATTGTATTCATTTTCGCTTTTCTACACGAACGAGCAGCTTTTCAAATTCTTTCAGAGGATAATTAAACACAAATAACAGTTTTTAGGTCAAGGATTCACACTGACGATCACTGAACACTGCAGACGACATACTGCCGTCGCACGTGTGATCGATATGCCGCTCTATTTATTACTTTTTTGGCTTTTTTCCGCTGCTGATATTCTTTTTTGCTCGATACGTGTCCATCAATATCGAGCATTTGGAGTTTGATGTTGTTTTTAAAATTTGGGCTATACCATATGATCGAAAAATAACTGCGTCAGAGTTGGCTTAGAAAATAAAGATTACTCTAATTTTATAATATGGAAAATCTTTGAATAAAAAGATTAAGGGGGAAGGAGTACCTATAATGCTATCCATATATTCACGCATTAGAGAGAAAATCGACATCGGAAACATTCCGAAATTTTTGACAGTTCTGTTTGATTTGACACATTGAATTTGATTTGAATTTTTGCGGATTTGTTGGAATTCTCTACCTATGTTTAGTAATTTTATAATTGTTCTTGATTAAGGTAAATCAATACAGGGTGTCCCAATATTCCGTGGACATAGAACTACTACTTATTTTTGGAATCAAAATAAGTTCATTGGACAAAATTTACCTCTATCCAAAAGTGTTACGTTTATCCGGCAGAGGGCATCACAGTTGAAAAAACTAATAGTATACCGGGTGCGTCTCAAAAGTGGCTCACCCCTGTAACTTCTTTATCTTATCAGATAAAAAAACGAAATTTGGTATGTTAGTATATAACATAAATTAGGATTGATTGACATATTCAATTGTTTTTAGTCACTTCCTGTTTCATCGGACATTACTACAAGTTTTGATTTTTAAATTGCACCCTTGGTCTATTTCTACTCTATTCGATAGAAAATGACACTCTGAATAGAATGACATATCATATGTCAACTTTTGACATTTTTGCATATGGTTTATTTGAAATTGTAACAAAAGCGGTCGATAACGACAATTTGACTCGAAATACCAAGTGTGTGTATCATATTATTCGTAAAAACCGCTTTTTCCAAATGTGCTAATAAGCCACCCTCGTTCCATTTGAAAAAATTGAGATATGACTAAAAATACGATTTGGGCATCTTTTAACCGGCCAGAACAAGACATTAAACGATCAAAACTGTTTTTCCAAGGCTCCTGGATTAAAAATTAGTATTTTTAGCACAGAAACTCTAAATTGAAATTTAAAATACAATTTTTATTAAAGCGAAAATGACAAAAATTGACATGTAATATGTCATTCTATTCAGAGTGTCATTTTCTATCGAATAAAGCAAAAAAAAGAGGGTGCCATTTAAAAATCAAATGTTGTAGTAATTTCCGGCGAACAGGAAGTAACCAAAAACAATTGAATTCGGCAATCAATCCTAATTTATGTCATATACTAACATACCAAATTTCGTTTTTAACTAAAAAAAATATAGGGTCACTTTCGAGACGCACCCGGTATTGTTTTATTAAGAGTAAGAGCGCTTTCACACACACCGGCAAAATCGGTGCCGGTGCTGGTCCTGAAATCGATTGCAATATAAATAAATTAACTCTTTCACATATACTCCGATCCGGCAAAATAGTCGGGGGCCGGCAAATACAATAGAATTAAATACAACTGTCGGAACGGGTGCAAAGCCGGGACCGACTCCGGCACCGATTTTGCCGGTGTGTGTGCAAGCGTTCTAAGAATGACAATTTTTGTGGCAAGGCTGTACGTTTCATATACAGGCGAGCCACAATTTTTTTTTATTTTCACTCCGAATAGAACATGTTGTTTTTTTCAAATGCCACAAATAATTTTTAAACAATTTCAAACGTTCCAAATAATATAAAATGATTTAAAAGTAATACCTTGTATTATATATCAACAAACTGAGATGAACCGCCTATTTAAAAATAGACAATATTTATTTAAATTCGAAACATTCATTTTTGAGACACTCTGTATACATAAACAAAGTTATTGATTTTTAAAAATATTATTCACAAACTAGGGAGAGGGAAAATACAGGCGACGAACAGAGGTGATATTTGTTAGATAATAGCTTCTAGACTACCATTCGAGACGCATTGATTTTATTTCGGTTCTTGAGTTCTGTGACAAAGAATGTTATTAAAGGTAAAGTAAATGTTTTCTCATTATTTAACTAATGTTAACTAAATCATATTATCTTGTTTTCTTGTTGTAATTCTGTTCTAAAGCTTTTTCATTATTCATTTGATCTGACAAAGACAATATATATAACATGTGTATGCATTTAATGGAATCTATTTATGTAAACTAATTTAAGTTTAAAAGTAATCTAAAAGTTAGTTTGCATGTTCCTTCGTGCCGATGTTTGTGGAAATGTGAGAATAAGAGCCTTGTAGAGTGTACTAACAATTTTCGACCTTGCATGGGCGAATATCTTAGTCGCAAAAGGGCAAACAAAACAATAAATAAAATAATTCATAGAATAACTTACAATTTATTAAATTATAAGATATTGGCACCAAACCTTCAACTTTAGCGTCGATTCCGCAACAAGGGACTTCGTACCTACGGGTGGGACCCGTTAAACTAACAAAAACTCTTCAGTTTTAAAGGATATAAATGTGGCATGTTTTTTAGTGTATTAAACTATAAACCTAGGTATGAGGACAGTTTCTATATTATTATTTTTCTTTTATTAAAGTTCAGGACAGCATAGTTAGATTCTCTGGAATAGTGATCATATTTTCTCTGCCTAGTGCTCTTTTACATGTGAATTCCAGGCAGAGTACGGCACTCCTTTCATTTCATTTAATAAAATAAGTAGGGCTATTTACAAATTTAGCGTTTTATTTGCATAACCTATTCTCCTCAAATTTCCCAAAATATTGCTTCTGTCGAGGCGCATCCGAGGTAATCATAATAAAACAATATTTAACACAACGTAGGTTCCTTTCTTTCATTTAAATTTCTTGTTATACAGTTGGCCAAAATATTACCTTCTTCAACTTTGTTGACGAATTTGGGTTGTTACACTACAAAACTGTGGTTACGCTCGTTAAATTTGACACTTTATGTCAGTTTAATAACATATTTTCGTACTTTTGTGCTTAGGTGTAGGTAAACGTTTTTCACTTTTATGCCTAGGCGTTAAAATGACTTTTTTATATTTTCAATCACGTCGCAAAAATTAATACATTTGTGTGGTTTGAAAAATAAACACATTTTTTCAGATATTTTAAGAACCGTTATTCCGATTTGAATAGAATTTTAAATGTCTATGTTTTGCTAAGTGCTTTAACAGTTGACTTTAACAAAAATCAAGGAAAAGTACGGGAAGGGTAAAAACTACCCCCATAAATATTTCCCAACTCCACCAACGACAGATTTTCTTTTCGTAAAATGTCCCTCTAGTATTTACTAATTTTTTTAGTTCTTGTAAAAAAACGCCACATCGCGTAGTTTTTGAGATTTCTTTTTGTAGAATTTATTTTTCTAAATCAGACTTACAAAATATACACGTGATTGTTCCAATATTCCGTGAACATAGAATAAGTACGTACATATATTTTGAATCAAAATAAATCAATTGCACATAATTTACCTGTATATAAAAGTGCTTCGTTTGTCCGTTAGAGGGCATCCATCAAAAATAAACCTGAACGTTAATTAATTTAAAATTTAAATAATTTTTGAAGCGTTTTATGAAGCTTATTGTCAAATATAATTTGTGATACTAACATAAAATTACATATTTTCGCCAACTAGATTAATAGAGCATAATAGATTTTATGCGCCTCCATAGCTTGGTGTGACAAGAAACATTTTTTGGAAGCCAGCTTTAGAAAAATATTTTTTTTTCTCAAAAGGTATGTGCGGTGACGTTTTAATGTGTTTATTTTTATAAAGTCTAATGCCCTCTAACGGAAAAACGAAGCACTTCTGTATAGAGGCAAATTGTGTCCAATAAACTTATTTTGATTCGAAAAATGCGTAGTAGTTCTATGTCCACGGAATACTGGGACACCCTGTATAGGATAACAGTATTGTATCTAAACTTAAATTACAGTGATATTTATTAGGAATTTCAGAAAAAAAGGGGAGAAATAAGGAAACAACTTTTCACTGGTGTTTAAGTAGCTATAAAATATTACGTTACGTGTAGTAAACCAATCAATTATGCTATTCATTTAGAAATAAATAATTGTATATTTTTCTTGCATTTTCGCTTTTTTACTTTTTTATTATTTACTTTAATAAAAATGATTTGTTGTTTTACTTATAAGAATTGCAATAACTAATTAGACTTATTGACGACGTCAAATCAAAACCAACTAATTATTGAGTCCATCCTATAACAGTGGCGGACAAAGGGGGGGGGCGGAAGGGGTGGTCCGCCCGGGCCCCGTCTTTTAGGGGGCCTCCAAATCCTAATAAGTAATTTTTTATTCAACTGGCAAACAAGGCCAATATGTGTTCAGTGTAAAGCAGTTTGTAGGTGGAGTATGCAAACCATACTTATACGCCAACTATAAACAGTATGAATGGAAGCAGATATTTACTTATTTATCAATTATCAGGTCCCAGTAATTCTCAATGGCATTTTCTATTTAGGAAATTAAATCAAGGGGTAATTTACAACCTTGTATTCTAGCTTCATTACTTATGATGAGCAATGAAGTCTTTAGTATAACGGGGGCCACGGGCCTGAGACAGCGAAGGGGCCTCTCGGATCTTGGAGAACTTACAAAATTACGATATTTTGTCGCGGTATTTCCCTGGAAGCATTTTTAAGAAAAAAATATTTAAAATTTTTGGACGAAAAAAACTACCTGTAAAAAAAATTGTACAGCCTAAAAGTTAAATTTAGTGATTATCATAGCCCCTGTAACATAAAGAACACATGTGGCTATCTATTTCAAAAATTACATTGTTCAAATGTCATATAATAATGGCTGTAGCTGTCATAGAATTGAGCGATTAAAAAATTATCATAAATATTTTTTTTTCAAATGGAAACCCACTTTTTTTATTTCACTAGTGAAAAGGTTTTCCAGTTCGTTACGTTTTAACTAGACATATACCTATATCTAAATTAAATCGTTTTTAAGTTATTTAAAATTTAGTTTGAAAACGTATATTTTTCTTGATTTTATCTAGCTTCCTTTGACATTAAGTGTCAAACAGTCAGACAATTTATTTCCATCTATCAGAAAATGAATTATTTGAATTTCCTATATAATAACTACTGCTGCCTTAAAAGTTTAAAAAGTGTATTTATATAAATATATCTCGTATTTTCGTTCTTTAGTGATATCTAATAGTTTATATTTTAATAATATACCGTACGATCGAAAAAAAAGCAAGTTAGCTTGGAAATGATGATCGATAATATTATACTGTCATAGGCTACTGGTTAAAATCAAAAAATATTACGCTTTAAAGCTAAATCTTAAATAACTTAAAAACGATTTATTTTAGGTACAGGAACATGTATAGTGTATAGTCAAAAAGTAACAAATTTTAGAACGAAAGTAACGAAAGCCTTTTCACGAGTGAAATAAAAAAGTGGATTACCATTTGAAAAAAAATGATTTATGATAATTTTTTAATCGCCCAATTTCATGACAGCTGCGGCCATTATTATATGACATTCGGACAATTTAATTTTTGACATAGATATCTAGAAAGATCAAATCCAGAAAAATGCAAACAGAAATATAAAAACAAATAACTATCAAATCAATTGGTCTTATTCCGATCTTAATATTCATACAATTGAAAAAAAAACTTTCATTTCACAGTTAGGAGGTATAAAATTAGCCGGATCAGCTAGTTACTAATAAATAACAATTCTTTTGTTAAAAAATAATTTAAATGGTGGTATTTGAACACTTACAGCATTTTCTACAGTTTTTACAGAAATAGCAAAATATGCCATACTTTTCCACAACACACACCAGAATACCTTAGTTAAAATATTTTAGTCTTTTTAAAACTATTTTAGGAGTAATATGGAGCTTTTAGTTTATGTACGAGACAGTCAAGTGCTTTGGCTTCCTCCTCAAATTTCCGACATTCAATCTCAAATTTCAGAGCACACATTTTAAAAATGCTTTTAAACGTTTATTACCTTCAAAAGCACTTCAAAGCATTATGGTTTTTATAGAAAAAATCTAACTTATACAGTTTTATAAGTCTTAATTGGAATTTAAAAAAGAAGGGCACAAGTTCAATGAAAATTTTATTTTATATTAGTAAATCACTGCTGACAATCTGGTCTCCGCTGGATTAATGCAGCAGTGGTTACAAAAATAACTATTTTTGCTTTGTAGATTTTCTTACTGTGGCGAAATCCCATAGAACTTTTTTGAAGAGATGAATCCACCACGGAGGTATAAACATTTTTTATTTATAATTATTTTAAATTTGCATACCTATTCTTATAGTTTTCATTAAAAATTAGAGGAATTAGGTAGAATTATAAATACTTTGAAAAAAAAAAAGAAAAACGTTATAGTACAAGAGCTAGCAACGTCGGAAAAACAAGTATTTTAAGACGTCTGGCTCTTTTATATATCTTTTACTATGCTCTCTAGAACAGCATGCGGCCCGTCTGGCTGCCGGTAAACGTTGCGTTCTCTACTGCGCATTGAAAGAAGATCCTATATTTTTATTAGTCCTTTAAATTCTAGTATTGAATAAAAATCGAACATGTCTCCATAGCGCAGTGCGTAGAGTTTCCGATCGCAAACCGATGATTCAGAGTTCGAACCCGGGTCGGGGCAATTTTATTTTATTTTCGTTTATATTCTGATAGTAAAGTATTAAATATTTGTTTTTATTTAATTACCAGAATTATTTAATACTTTACTATCAGAATATAAACGAAAATAAAATAAAAAGTCTTTGACCTGACCCGGATTCGAACACTGAATCATCGGTTCGTGGTCGGAAACTCTACCCACTGCGATATAGAGACATGTTCGATTTATATTCAATACTAGAATTTATAAGACTAAATTAATAAAAAATATAGGATCTTCTTCCGATGCGCAGTAGTGAACGCAACGGGTATCGGCAGCCAGACGGGCCAGACGTCTTAAAATACTTTCTCGAAAACGTTGCTAGCTCTTAGACTATTAGGAAACAGAAAATTTTATTCCATGAAACGTTGCAGGAACATAGCTTGTTAATAATAATTAGCTGACACATTTATGACAAATTATAAAAAATATGACATCTTTTCATTAAAATTTTCAGTATCATATTGTGACAAATTTTTATTCATAATAACGTCATGTTATTATCAACATCACGTATTATAAATAAACGTAGGGCCTCACCACAAAAAGTTTCATTTTTGCTCGTAAGAAAACAATATACTATTAGTTTAATTCTAATGGACATCTCTCCAAAAAAATCCTTTATGGGTATTTCGCCACCGCACTGCAAGAAAATACTGCTTGTCAGAAGTTATGTTTACAGTTATACAAATTTGCCTAACAAAGAAAAAAATGCTTAACGTTTCGGAACGTTTATCTCTTTCCGTCGTCAGAAGCAAAAAAAATACAAAGAATAAAAAAAACTATTTAAAATAATTAAGTTCAACTATTCGAGAACACTTTACTTTTTTAAAATAGATACGTCTACAAGAAACCGTCGACGTTCTGTTAAAATGACATATCAAATTAAACTTCAAAATTAACAATTACTACCTGTTAACAATTCCTTAATAAGGTAAAAACCAAAAAGCCCCAAACTCTCTGTATTATTATTAAATTTTATGTATGTTATGTTCTTTAAAATCAAAGAAGCGATTGCCATACATTACTAACATCTACAGATGCATGAGCAATACATTTATTTTTATTAGATTGAATTAAAAAAGCCCCTTTTATTTTTTTTTAGAGATTCTCGCTTCTTTTATTATAACTTTGGTTTAATTATTCTTTTGTTACTAATGGACATCTTTTTGTAAATGTTTACTAAATTGTCCTTTAGATGATTGTGAATTATAAATGTTCCATTAGTGACTCTAAAACATAATTTAGCAACTGAAACGTACTGGTGTATTAACATACATATTAATGTATCTCTTTAAAAATAATAATAAAAAGAATAAAATACATAAATAGAGATGTCAATTATGTTTTTTTCTAAAAATATATTTTATTATTAAATTTTTTATTTTGTTGAAAATTATATAAATTAAAGTCCATAACCTTGAAAAGTAGCAAATTATAACAAAATGTTTTATTTCTTAGTTGACCGAAAGGTTAATGAATAATAAACGTAATTTTGTATAGATACGTGTAAAAGAGAGAGTAAAAGAGAGAGATCGTTGTAAAAGATATTAGAGAACAAAAATGGGTGTGCATCATAACATTATAAATTATTAATGAAACAATTTTACACACTGTACTAAAAAAAACACTGTATTAGAGAGCTAGTTATATGGCATGTTTATTTTCTATTTATCCAAATCAACTTTACTCAATTATAGAGACAGTTAGCTACCTATCTTTTAATAATAGATTACATGTTCAAAAACTATTAAAGCTTTAATTTTTGTTAAAAAGCTCCGTTGCATAAAAAAGACAGAGACAACAGCATGGAATCTATTAGAAAATAGGTCAATGCTTTAGGACTTGTCCTAGTTGAAATTATTTTTGTTACTTAAGGACTTTTTAGGGCTTTAGTGGGATTGTATTGAGCTGTTTTAAATGCTGTTAATTTAAACGGTGTTTTTATTTTGTCAAATTGAAAATGCTTGAAACTTTACCAGAACGTTTCAGTTGATAAATTATGTTTTATTTATAATTCTCACTCATCTAAAGCATAATTTAGTAATCATTAACAGGAACACGTTCATTAGAATTATATACTAATAGTATATTGTTTTATTAGGAGTAAAAGTGAAACTTTTTGTGGTGAGACTGTGTGAGAAAAAAAGTTAAGGATCGCGCATAAACTAAAAAACATTTATTTAACGCTAAGAAAGTATTATAATAAAAGTTGATACTGCCTGTGTACCAATATCCTCTGGTTGTTTGCTAGGAAGTAAATGTTCATGCATATTTTTATCGATAAGTCTATAGCTTCTGAATAACGGAATAACATTTAGTTCTTTTGCTAGCTCAGAATTAGAATTATTAGAGTTAAGCAACTCGGATTTTCATTAGAGGACATTGTCATATTTATTAGAGAATTAAATATTCATTAATTAAAGTGATAAATAATAAAAAGTTAATTAAAGTGATATATTCTTGAGTCCATAAAAATATAAAATTAATAACTAAGTAGAAGAACTGAGCAAAATGTTCCATTTCTTCATCAGCTAGAAGATAATGAACGAAAAAACATCCACAATTTAATATCTGCATTTTGTTTTTGTGGTTAAGATGATAAATAAACGAAAAAAAGATGTTGATCGTAACATCACAAATTATGAATAAAATTTTTCACAATATGATACTGCAAAGTTTTAACGAAAACAATTAATAATTTTTATAATTTATCCTAAATGTGTGAGCTACTTGTTATTAACAAGCCATGTTCCGGCAACTTCTCATAAAATACAATTTCTGGATATTAGAGACTAATTATCAGACGGAAATAAGTAGAATCATATAATTCATAAAAAAACAGGTCAATGCTGTAGGACTAATTCTAACTACGGGTTATAGTAGAACGATGCAAACCTTTTTTATTAAATAACTAAAGTGACATATGTATCTCCATTTTGTCAAAGTAGTAAAATGCAGGTTCAAGGACAGTTACGTTTTATGTTGTGTAAAAAAAATAAAAACATTTTGATAAAAATTGATTATTTTAAATAGATTTCGCAAAACGTTAATACTTATTTATATTAAACCCACAATATCTGTTAATAGTCTCATTGTATTTTAAAATGATTAGTTAAATACTAGATAAGTTCTCTTTAATACACTACAACCTCTTAATATCTAGGTTATGTTTTAGAGCTATGCATAGGATACTCAATGTCTCAATTATATAAATAATAATTTATTAAAGAGTTAGTACCTATAACTAACCTATAATAAATATTAATTAGGATGATATAAAATAACGCCAATAAAACTGAAGAATCAATAACAAAGTAAAATATCTCACTATAAGAGAATGTTCAATTTCTTTGTTATCTGAGGGGTTTATGAATGAAATATGTGTTTATGTATTTGCATTTAGAATCTTTGGGTAAGATTTTAGATGAAATTAAAATGGGTGTGTATCCTAATTTCACAAATCATGAATGAAACTCTTTCAGATATACTAGTAGTGACAAAACATATTATGATTAATAAACACTAGTTAATTATTAAATAGATATAATTTGTATAAAATAACTTAACTAATTATTTATAGAATGTTATTTTATTAGCACTAACAATACACGCGCCTGGCATGTCTATTAAAACACGAATTCTTTATAAAAGAGCAATTCTCGGTAAAAATTTCTCATACCGAAAAAAAACAGATACATTTTTGTACTTTTGTGCTTAGGCGTAAAAATGCTTTACATTTATACCCAGGCATAAATGGAGCATGCTTTTTGCTTAGTTACAAAAATGACTCTTTAATATTGTCATTTACACCACAAAAATTAATACATTTGTGTTGTTTCAAAAAAATGAGTCCATAAAAATATAAAACCAATTATTAACTAAAAGAACTGAACAAAATGTTCGATTTCTCTATCAGCTGAGAAGATACTGAATGAAAAAACAATTTAACATCTGCATTTTGTATTTGTGGTTGATGATAAATGAACAGAGAAAGAATGTTGATCACAACATCACAAATTATGAATAAAACTTTTTCACAATATGAAACTGCAAAGTTTTAACGAAAACAAGTCATAATACTTTTTATAACATGTTCTAAATGTGTGAGATACTTATTATTAACAAGCCATGTTCTGGCAACTTCCCATAAAATACAATACTTGGATATTAAGAGACAAATTATCAGACAGAAATAGAAGCATATAATTTGTCAAAAAATAGGTCAATGCTTGAGGACTAATTTTAGCTATATTTTTTAGGGTTATAGTAGAACGATGCAAACCTTTTTTTATTAAACGACTAAAGTGTCATATCTCAATTTTGTCAAAGTAGTAAAATTCAGGTTCAAGGACAGTGACTCTGTAAGCCGTGTAAAAAACATAAAAATATTTTGCGTAAAAATTGATTGAAAACGTTAATATCTATATTAAACCAAAAATGTCATAGTCTCTTTGTATTTTAAAATTATTATTTATATACTAGATAAGTTCTCTTTAATACACTACACCTCTTAGTATCTAGGTTATGTTTCAGAGCTATGCATAAGATGCTCTATGTAGCAATTATATAAATAATAAATTATTAAAGAGTTAGAATAAAATAACATAGCAAAAGCATTAACTAAACCTAACCTATAATAAATATTAATTAGGATGATATAAAATAACGTCAATAAAACTAAAGAATCAATAACAAAGTAAAGTATCTCACTATAACAAAATGTTCAATTTCTTTGTTATCTGAGGGGTTTACGAATGAAATATGTGGTTATGTATTTGCATTTAGTACCTTTGGGTAAGGTTTTAGACGAAATTAAAATGGGTGTAAATCATAACATCACGAATAATGAATGAAACTCTTTCAGATGTACTAGTAGTGATAAAACATTATGATTAATAAACGCTAGTTATATTCTATTTAATTTGTCTAAAATAACTTAAGTAATTATTTATAGAATGTTATTTCATTACCACTAACAATACACGCGCCTGGCATGTTTATTAAAACACGAATTCTTTATAAAAGAGCAATTCTCGGTAAAAATCTTTCACACCGAAAAAGACAGAGACAGAAGTATACTGTCAGAAAAGAGGTCAATGCTTTAACACTAATCCTAGTTGCAATCCTTTTTGGTTTGATATGGTTTGATCAGGCATGTACCAACCTTTTTTATCAAGTAATTAAAACAACATCTCTCCATTTTCGTTAAAGTGGTACGATTAAAATCCAACGTCCGTCACATGGGCTCGCGTTCCTATCGGCTACGGCCGTCATATCGCAAAAAAGCACAAAACGCACTGTGGCTTTACCGGACTTTTGACCACGACCGCACTCGGACTAGCTCAATGGTGCCTGTAGCCGGACATGGTGACGTTTTGGTCGGCCTGTGCGCGTTTTTCCGGCTTTGAAACTCCTGCTCGACGAAACGCTATGACTTTTCGCACCCGCCCGCAGTGTGGAAGCTTTCGGGTCGACGCGACGACGAGAGAAGTTCGGGCGGGTTCGGGAGGCATCGCGAGCACGAGAATGCGTCGGCAGACGTCGCAAGAGCCCGGACAAGCGTGCTGGGGGTACGTGGCAGGATTGAATTCAGGGTGAAATATATTATTATGTGGTATAAAATATATTAAAATGTCGACAGATGGCAAAAAATTACAGAAAAGATTACTGTTTACTGTGAATTAAAATGATAGACCACAACTCTCACTTGTGGACCGACTATATTGTGAACTTTGTATTAAATTCACGAAATTTTGAGGAAAGTAAAACACTATTTCGTAACAGTCACCAAACGTTTAGTTTTAGACTAGAGCTTTAGTTTCAGTTTCGAAATAATTTCTGTAACGTCAACATTTTGATAAAAATCCAGTGGTTTTTTGACATGAAAAATTTAATTTTGATGTCAATATGACTCCTACTTGTAGAGGGCGCTATCTACATATTTTTTAACTGGTTTGAAGAGTAATAACTTTTTGTGCGTAAAAAAACGTGCTGTATAAAACTACTGGCTAAAAAAATATACATTCACTACGTTTTCTACGCAAAAAAGTTCTCTCTGTAAAAATTGTTACGAGTAATGGTTCTCGAGATATTTGGAATCTAAATTATCAATACCTGTCATCATTGACATAAATTAAACATCTTGACTATATAGCTATTAGACTCAAATCATAAATTTGTAATGTTTTGTGTCAAAAATTTAACAGAAACTTTTTTCAGTGAAAGATTTGTGATTAATTTAAAAAATAAAAAGTTCCGAAATTTACCATTTCAATCAAATAAACTTTCTTCTATCTACTCAACATAATTATTTTTTGTCGATAATGACATGTATTATTGACTATTACCATTCTAAATATCTTGAGAACGGTTGCTCGTGGAGATTTTAACCAAGAGATATTTTTTACGTAAAAAATAACGGAAATTATTACAATTATTACACAGAAAAATTATTATTACTCTTCAAAACAGTTAAAACATATGTACGTGGCGCCACCTACACAAGTAGGAGTCATATCGGCATTAAAATCAAATTTCTCATGTCAAATAACTCTCAGACACCAGTTTTTATTTAAATATTTACGTCACTTCAGAAGTTATTTGGAAAAAATTGAAAGAAAAATGAAATTTCTACACCCTGTATATCCGAAATTAAGCATTTTAGAACATATATTTATACGAACTTTTTTACTTATATTTATCTGCAGAATATACTGTCGAAGTTTTCGTAATACATTTCGAACCACCCTGTATACTTCAGTAAAATAAATTATATTAGATTTTTTGCTATAAGTATTTATGATTTGAATATCATCTTTTGATATTATTGCATTTGGATCACTTTTCATTTAAATTTTTAAAATAAATTATTTATGATATATTTCGTTGGTGTTTTGCTTATGTCTGTTACGAACATTAATGGTAGATAGGGCATTTACGATGATAACGTAAGTACTCAATTTTATCCTCTAACATTGTCATAACCCGGATATTTATGGAAATTGTCATGAATTAGAGTCAATGTTAAAATTGTTACTTCTTTATTTACCTTTGTTACTCACTTAGCAGGGCAATAAATAAAACAGCTATTAGCAACAACAACATTTCCTCAATATCTCCGTTAGCCCTTTCTACCAAACCCTAGTTCCTTCTAGTAGTTTTCATAATTTTTATGCTACAAGACGATACTGACAGTGTTAAAACTTTAAGCATTCTTTATGACTCAGTTATCTAACAACTTGCCAAAAGAGTAAGAATTGAAATAGTATAAGTACAGAACTTTTACGCAGACTTTAGTGATGTAGAATGTTTAGGATGGGAGTTAATCACCGCGACCTTACAGATCTATTGTGTGTTCCTCTTTCTTGAGTTATAACGAGTATTAACTCATCATACAGCCTCAGGGCTTTAACAAAAGGCAGTATCTGAGACAGCTCCACAGAGGCCAGCTCTCCATCCTCGAAGTCAACCGTACCAAAGTTCATGGCACGAATGGTCGTCGTCTCGGTACACTCAGTGATAAGGTGTTCTGGTGTTTCTCCATTTTCGCTACAGAATCTGCATTCGCCGTTGTTTCTCAGCTTCAGCCTACTGAGGTGTTCGTTGAGGAAACAATGTCCTGTTAGAAACTCCGTGACAATTCGAAGATTGTTTTTTACTTAACTCAATTTAGTGATATTATCAAGAACACGTAACATAAATAAGTATAACAACATAAGTAAAAATTATAAACAAACAAAAAAATATCATATACTGAAAGTTTAAGCTTTTTGGTATGAAGTTTGGCTTCATGTATTGTCATTTTAACAGAATATCAACGGTTCGTAATAGACGTATCTGCTAAAAACTAAAGTATTATTGAATAGTTGTATTTAGACATCTAAAATAGTTTTTTTTTCTGAAAATTTTTAGTAGTTTTTAGGCAAATTTGATTTACTAGTAAAAATCTACTGACAATAAGTTATTTTTTGTACATTGCTCTTCCATTGTCGAAAATCCATACTTTTCTAACGAACTTAACCCGTTACAAAAGTATAGACATTACATACCAATGGTACCAACCAAAAAAAAAAAATGAAGACAGTAATCAGTGTGACGAGGCTATAATATTTATTTAGGTGAACTAAGAATAACAAAAATTGTTACTTTAGGAGCAATTCTAAGCCCCAAATTATTGTATGCTATTCCAATTTGAATCTAAATTTGAAATAAATATAATATAGAGGTTTTTTTAAAATATGTGTCACATACTACTTGAAATAATAATATGCTTATATAAAATATATTATATTCGATATGAATTAGACTTTTTTTACGTAATCGAGAGCGCAATTTTTAAATTCATTGTTGCCAACCCTGGACATATTTGGCGCAGGGCTGACTAACTGGATTTTAAATTTCGCGCTGGGGATTCAGGTGGTGGCTCGGCTATAAAAAATGTCAAGTTGTCACATTTATTTATTTATTTCCTGACATTGTCATTCGTTTTGACACTTTAGTCTTGTAATACGAGTTTTTTGGTTTAAATGTATTGTGTTGTGATACTTTAAGCTTAAAAATTCATACTAGCAAACCTTGCAGTCGAACATTGTTCTTTTTAGAACCTCTTTTAGTGCGAAGGGTACAAGAAAGCTTAATATCCGTAAAAACTCATCGCAACTTTATAAGATTGTTTTGAACCGGAAAGCGGTAGTAATGGCCCTTTATGCCCCTTACGTGCTGTTAAGAAGGTTAGTTTTGTTGATGTAAATAATAACTGCTTATATATTTATAATTAATTTATTTTTGTTTCCTAAAATATTTTGATTAAAATAAAATATGTAAAAGTGGGCAACACTGTGCCGTACAAGCTTAATGAAGAGTTTATTTAATATGCACTTCATTATACTAAGAATAAACGCCGATCCTGGCCTGTACTGGCGTGACGCCCGGAGTATTCCGGAGGCGCGCGCGCACCGTATACTCCGGAGCGGTCATTCATGTTTTCCATTGCCGCACTCTCCGGACCTGGCGTGTTGCCGTCGATAAAACACACGTGCGAGGCAGGCCTAACCCTCGCCCGATCTCAATCTACTACCCCCGAATAAAAACGGCGACAAAATGCCGTTTCGTTTCCTTTATTTAATTTATAACTTATTTATTTCGGGTCCGATTATGCAATGTGGGCCAAAACCTATTTATACACACATATGGCTATAATTAATTAAAATATTAATGTTATTTCACATCTGTGAAACAAAGTGTAAAAAAGGTGTTATAGAAAGTTTATATGATAGGGCAAAAATAATATGTTCAGACGACAATTCACTGATATATATATACAGGTTTAGTTTCCAACGATGGTTTCCACTATGGGTATCTCGGAAACTACTGGAGATAGAGAGTCGGTTAAATGGGGAAAGAATTGCAGTTTTCTGGAGTCATAAATATGCGCCTTTCAGATTTTTGAAAAAGTTCATGGCTTACTAGATATTTGGAAAAAAAACAAATTTTGGTTATTTTAAAAATTGTCCCCAATTCCATTATAATTTTAGACAAAAAGTTTTCAGATAAAAGTTTTAGACAATCACATCCCTAATTAGATTGTATTCTCCGTGTTTTCTAAAGCCTGTCATTCTTGACATATGACACAAACATATTTTTTTTTAAATGGAAACCATAGTTGGCCATGACTTCATAAAAAGCGCCATTTTTAAGCTTTTCAGTGATATAAGCTATGATATGTTTTTTTCGAAAAATTAATAGCCAATTATTATCATTTTTAAACAATTTCACTTAGTTAGCCATGGAAACAAGTTAAATCGTCGTTGCTCTCAGAAATGTGAAACTGTCACATCCAAACTTTGTAAATTAAAATAAACAAAAATTGTAAATATGATTTTTTCAAATGAAGAAAAGCGTGTAAGATTATTAGTTCAACTTTTCTTGGCCATATATTTTCGATGATACGTTGACCGGTGAACGTTATACTTACGTTTTTTAGAGAACAGTTTTCAAGACATGTTAGAAAAGTTAAATTTAGATACTCGCGCGTCAATAGAGTGGTACCAGCATAAATTTCATTATGACACGCCTCCCCCCATAATGAATGAAACGTTAAAAATTATTTATATTATAATTATGCAAAATCATGGATAGAAAGAGGTCGACCAATTATGCATGGGCCTCCTCGATCACCTGACCTATCAATTTTAGATTTTTTTTATGAGGTATGGTTAACAATAATGTATACAAAAGAACTTACGAATTAAGAGAGGCACTCGAAGAGGCGGTACGGGAGAAATTTAATTAAGTCGGCCAGTCGTTCTGTGAAAATACCTAGTAATTCAGTTTTAAAAAGATGCATTTATGTACTTTAAACACTGACGGATTTTTGTGAACATTTTCTAAAATAACTTAAAGTGTATGTAAGTAAAGTGATATTATATTTTTAAGGTTTAGTTTGTGTAATGTAAATTGTAAAGTAATTAATAATAATTAGTAATTGTATTATTCAATCATATATTCTGTCTTTTTATAATTTATAAATCATAACAGAATAAGAATACCATTCCAACTAAGTGAAATTAGTCAAGGATGATGAGAATTGGCTATAACTTAGTAATTTTTCGAAAAAAAAAATTATATCTAATTTCGCTGAAAAGCATAAAAAATGGCGCTATTTGTGAAGTTATGGCCAACTATAGATTAAATTTAAAAAAAACATATGTTTGTGTCATGTCAAAGTTTCCGAGAGAAAAGACCGAAGTTTCCGAGATAATCATAGAGAACATCGTAGGAAACTCAACCTGTATATGCAATCGTCAAAAAGAGAGCACGTCTTCCTCAGGATGTCAAACCAATGAGTCTGTCTCACAATTTGATATAACACTGACGACGTTGTCCACGACACATTTGATCAAAACGTTGCCGTTGTTTAAATTGAAATAAATAAAACAATAAAAATTCGAAATTCTTTTAGGATCAATACTAAATCATTGACTGCCATATTAAAAAGAGTGAAAGACCTGTCATATTATATTTATTATTTCACAATATACACATTAAAATCAATGTTTATAACACAATATTAATTTAATATTTCCTGACGTATATTGAAATTTCCAAATGGATCTTTGAGGATGAATTAAGATTGCCTTCCATTTTTGACAGATATAACACTTATATCAAGGTCCATGCACCCTACAATTTTTCCACTGTCTATGCATCTAAATCTGGTTCTCCATATCGAGTCTTTGCTGGGTAGAAACTCCAATACTGCATTATTAAATGGAGTGCCTTTATTAGTGTAAACACCCTAGAAATTAATATTATTTCGTAAATCACACAAATTCTATAATTAAACATTTATTTATTATTTTTTTTTTACTTTTTTACTTTATATTATTATTCTACAGGGTGGTCCGAACTGCATTCCGGAAACTTCGGAAGCACATTCTGCAGATAAAAATAAGTAAAAAAGTCCGTAGAAATGTATGTCCTAAAATAATTAATTTCGGAGATACAGGGTGTAGAAGTTTCATTTTTATTTCGACTTTTCCAAATAATTTCAGAAGTAATGTTAATATTTGGATGAAAATTAGTGTCTGGGAGTTTTTTGACATGAGAAATTTGATTTTGATGTCAATATGACTCCTACTTGTAGAGGGCGCTACCTACATATTTTCTAGCTGGTTTGAAGAGTAACAACCTTCGTCCTGTCTACCAACTGTATAAAACTACTGAGTAAAAAATATACATTAACAATGTTTTTACGTAAAAATGGTCTCTTGGTAAAAATCGCTACAATAGTTCTCGAGATATCGAAATCGATTCGATCTTGGAATCGAAATTATCAATACCTGTCATCAGTGACATAAATTAAAGACGTTGCAAGAACTCTGCCACCAATGATGGAGTTCTAAATTGAACCATCGTTGTTAAGGAATTGCTGCCACCAAAATGTAAGAAACTCCGTAATATATGGTATTCTTCTTCATGTTGATCTGCTTTTGTTGAGGTTTCTTCTTATTCTTATTCTGTTGCTTCTTTTTTTAAATAATAACTTACACTTTATGTTAAATACTTTGTACTTTATTTTTAGGAAGCTTTTACAATTAGTTTTACAAGTAAATATAGAAATTGCCGAATGTAACTGTCAAGAATGCGTCGAAAATAAAAGAGAGACTGTCGAAAATAAAGAGTGTATGTTTGTTAAGGCTACATCTTGGAAGAGTGTTTGCGAGTGAACTTGAGTAAGTGAATGAGTGAGTGCCGAATGAGTCTGTCGGTCCGGAGGGTTCTCCTTTAGTTCCTTAAATACGGTCTCCGTCTTCCCAATAGCCAGAGGCGTACAATCTACTTTTTAATATTCTTAGGGTAAATTTCATTAAGGTGTCGATTCTTCAAGAAAAAGATAACTAAAGTCTAGACATTACAATATTTGTGTATAGAAACGGACATGACTAACAAAGCTATATTATTTTACAATAGGGACTTTCGACTAATTATAATCAACACCACATTGACCGGGGATGGAAATATTATAGAGCAAGTACCCCACGATTTAAATATCTGGGTGCCATGATCAATGAACGATGAGGAAGTTAAACTTAGAACGAATTATGCAAAGTCGACATTTTTTAAACTTAAAAACTTCCTATTAGCACGCAGTCTCCCGCTAAGATTTAGACTACGGGTAGTAAAATGCTACATATGGTCCATGTTACTATACGGCGCAGAAACGTAGTCTCTCAAGGCTAGAACCCTTAACCGCATCGAGGCTTTCGGAATGTGGACTCTCCGGAGACTCTTACGTGTGCCATAGACCGCACATGCGACCAACAAAGAAGTTTTAAGAACTGCAGGCTATGAACGAGAAATGCTTAATATAGTTAAAGAAAGGAAAGTCTCATACCTCGGCCATATCCTTAGAGGAGACAAATATTACATTCCTAAGCTGATTCTACAAGGAAAAATAGAGAGACGGCGAGGTCCAGGAAGAAAACAACATTCCTGGCTAAGAAACATACGGGATTGGTGTAATATCAGCGACGCAGCCACCATATTTCGAAGAGCCGAAAACGGCACTCTACACATTGTATGAATAGTACAGACAATCGCCAACGTGCGGCTAAGCACAAGGCACAGGAAGAAGAAGATAATTAAAAGGTCGTTTATGGCTAAGAGTTTGGTCCGGCGGCGGTCAATTGCTTTTAAGGGTAATGAATATTTTTAGAAGCTCTTTACAATGGGAAAAACTTGATACAGATCGACTTTTATTTTAATTTTTAACTCTATGGTCTTTTAGATGCACAACCAAATTTTAACAGTGGCGTAACTTAAAACAGATAAAAACTTCCCTAAAACTCATATTATAATCTAATTAATATAGGCAGGGATAGAACAATGTTGACTAAGTAGTTATTAGACTGAAATCATAAATTTGAAATAATTTTGGGTCAAAAGTTCAGAAACTGTTTTATCGTCATTTTATCGAAGAAAAATTTATGATTAATTTAAAAAAATAAAAATTTCCCAAATTTATCATTTCAGTCAAATAACTATCTACTCAACATGATTGTCAATGACATGTATTGACTTTTCCATTCTAAATATCTTGAGAAAGGTTGCTCGTAGCGATTTTTACCACGGGACATTCATTAAGTAAAAAATCACGGAAATGTATATTTTTTCACTTAGTAGTTTTATACAGGTGAGGACGAAAATGTATTACTCTTTAAAACAATTAACAAACATGTAGGTGGGGCCCCTTACAAGTACGAGTCATGTTGACATCAAAATCAAATTTCTCATGTCAAAAAAATTCCAGACATCAGTTTTCATCCAAATATTGACTTTATTTCAGAAATTATTTGGAAAAAATCGAAATAAAAAAGAAACTTCTACACCCTATATCTCCGAAACTAAGCAATTTAGGATATACATTTATACGAGCTTTTTTAAGTGATAATCACTTAAATGATTATCACTTATTAATCACATCCTTCTATATAGGAAAAATATATGCATAGAGTTGTATAATCGGCTTAATTCCATTTTTCGACTGACTCGTCAACTTTAAAAATTCAGTTTAGGTACAGCTTTAAACGAAGCGGTCTAAAACTTTGGCGTTAAATCTAAAGATGACACATTTGATACCTATATATTTACAGGCGTCAACTATGTTTCTATATGCAAATATAAAAGATAACACTGGTTTAATAAAAGCTTACAAAAAAAACAACCCCTACCAACGTTGTTTGTTATTTCATTAACCTAAGATTTATGTACTCACCGGTTTTATAGGACATGATACAGGTTTATCGAAATGCGATATAAAACTAGATGTAAGCAAATCCGTGTCAGAGACAAGATCACACACATCGTTGACAGCATAATCTTTCATAACATTTTCACACATATTGCCACCAAAATCGCATTTCCACAAATCTAAATGGATCTAAAACATATCAACATTGTAGGTTAACTAATTACCATTCCTATACACAAAGACCTAATGATTTTAAAAGGCTCCAAACTGATTAACATAAAAATTTTGATTCTAAAAAAATCATACCAAACCAAAAAGAAAATTCCACTCCTTCTAGTCCCAGTGTATGACATTCCAAAAATGTACAACTTTGAGAAACACCTCACTGAAGTATTGAGCAACGAAAAGAATTGGAATAGAGAAATGTTGTTCAGCATGGGGGTAAAGGACCATACCATAACGTGGTTTACTGATGCTTCCAAAACCAAAGCAGGGACAGCGATTTTGGGCCGTATTTGGGCCGAAAACTAAATACTCTGAACCAATGGGTATAAATCTACGCTATTGAAAGATGTGTACAATTTATCTTAGATAGGAACTATCGAAAATAGGAAATAGCCTTCTTACCCCATAGTCAAGCAGCTTTAAAAGCGATCAGCTCAGTAACCAATCCATTATTTATAGTAACCATCAATTACTCGAAGTTGGTCAAAGAATGACTAGAGAATCTGAACAAATTAGGCAAAGAAAATAATGTCCTCCTACTCTGGGTGCCAGCCAACCAAGGGATAGAAGGCTATGTTCATGCAAACGATCTAGCTAATGGAGCGCACACTCCACCAACTGAACCAGAATCCATTCTACTACTTTCTACTTTCCAAGTGGAAATCAACTTAGAGCGGAACTCAAGAACCTGGAAGACTCCATCTGCAACCTGGAATAGGACTTCTCTAACGGTCTAATACACTCGAAAAAGTTTCTCAGGACTTATGACCGAGAAAAATCAAAGATTTTCCTTGATTTAAGTAAGAACAATCTCCGGATTTTCACGGGGTTTCTAACAGGACACTGTCTCCTCAATGAACACTTTAGTGAATTGAAGCTGAGAAACAACGGCGAATGCAGATTCTCTAGGGAAAATGGGGAAACACCATACCACCTTATCACTGTGTGCGCTGAGACGACATCCGTTCGTGTCATAACCTTTGGTACGGCTAATGTCGGAGATGGAGAGCAGACGCTGTGGAACCGTCTCAGATACTGTTTTTTTGTCAAAGCCCTGAAACTGTGTGATGAGTTATAACTAGTTCTTCCCTTAGGAGATGCAAGACCTTGTTGTTTGTGGAGAAACTCCTGGTCAGGTGCTGGGGGAAATCCCCTATAGCGCTTGGCTTGGTCTAACAAGCATCTCACTCATCGTCTTGTCCCTGGCTGTATTGTCGTGGTCAGGAAATTGCACCAAGACATATAACGATGCCGGACGGAGCTACCCCTGTCCATCATACCAGGCACCCTCTACTGACTATGGCCATGTCTCGCGGATAGAGGGTGTGGGGGGGATCTTGGCTTAACCGTCTGGACCAAGAGGAGACAACCCCACCAAAAACCTAAATCCTACGATGGCGGGACCAGGTAAAAAGAATGCGTGGCTAGATAGAGGAATAGCCATTACTGCCCTCAACATTGGGGCATCAGGGGGAACCCCATTGTATTTACCCCTTACTTCAACATGCGGGGCTCTGTAGAAGTGGACCGACTATCCCTAGCGACTCGTGGGAACACTATGAGATCTAGCATTAAAAACACCACCGGTGAAGCTGTGGGGAACCCCCCTTGCGACACTGGGAATAGTGCAAATGAAAGTTTCAAGGAACCACATCCAAAGGAAACTGCAAGATGGGCGGCTGACACTTGCTTGGGATCATCCTCCACAAGTGGCACACAAGCTACCACCTTCTCCAGCAAGGGTCGGGAGCCTACCTCTAGACCCAATAAGCGACACAAGCTACCGTTTCGTCTACCTGGCTTGGGTCAACCAGGCGGGCTAGGCGATCCTCTGAGAGTAGGTCTTAGCGGAGCAAAAACACGGAGATACCTCCGACTGCTCCACGAAGGACGTGTTCCAGAGGAAGCAAAACCGAAAACACTCCACCGAAAAGGGAAGAGTAAAGAAACCAAGAAACAACCTGACTCATCTCCATCAATGGGCAAGAGAGGGAGCGAGAACCTCTCACCTCTTCTCCGGCAGGGAGAGAAAAAAACCAGGATGGAAAGCCGTCCAACACCGGGAGGCAAGCAGGGACGTATCACCAGCTTTGCCGCTATTGCTGGACAAGTGAAAATGGCAGTGCTGCCAAAGGATTTCCCAGAGGTTGCTCTGACCACCTACCAGCAAACGTCTCTAGAAGAGGCTATACTGGACGAAGTAGTGGCGATCGGATCGCGACACAATCGATCTACAAAATGTGGGTCAGCTGCGTTTTGCGGGGATATACTTTAGTGTGGGCATGATCCTCATAGATTGTGATCTTAAGGGTCGGCGAATTAGTTGGTGGAAATCGCACCTAAGCTTAAAAATTGGCAAGGGCCGGAACTGGTTGCAGTGAAGGGAGAAAACATCCCTAAAGGTGCGGTCATAACGGTCTTTCTGCCGATGAGCAAGGGGAAAGTCACCACCTACCTGCTGAGCCTTATCCAAGGTCAGAACTTTAATGTAAGGACATCGATTTGGCGAGTCATCAACTCGAGGGAGGAGGGTCATGGTCTTCACAATAGGAATTGATCTCAAATCCAAAGAGGCAATAGAGAAAGAGGGATATATCCTCTATTATAGATACGGGACAACACCGGTATCAGGTCTAAGGAAAGACCAAGTTAAAGAGGTGGAGAAAATGGAGACAGATCCTTCAGCCTCCACCTCACGGGTTCCTCAGCCGGAGGCAAGCTCCTCGACTGTGGTGAGCGGCACGGCGGGCCAAACTCCAACCGTGGAAGGGTGTGTATATACCCTCGGAGGAAGAACTGTTTTCAGAGGAGTATGGGAAATACCCTGTCCCCTCTACAACAGGGGTGTGCTGGGTTATAGATTGTGTGATGACTCAAGGATCCTCCTTCCTTGAGTCACAATAGATCTTTAAGGTCGCAGTGATTAACCCCCCCCCCCCTTACTCATTCTACATTCTACATTCTTTAACTAATTATAACACACAATAGATCTGTAAGGTCGCGGTAATTCCCCCCACCCCCCCCCGCCCTCCTAAAGATTTTTCTACATATATTAAATGCAAAAAATTAGACGCATATGAGAAGAATATTAGAAAATATCCCAAACAGAAGACGTGGTATGCATCTACGAGTATGTTGAAACAATGGGTAAGTTTATATACCGGAATAAAATGAAATTTGGTATGTTAGTACGTGGCATAAATTAGGATTAATTGACGTATTCAATTGTTTTTCTGCACTTCCTGTTTCACCGGAAATGACTACAACTTTTGATTTTTAAATAGCACCCTCGGTATATTTTTACTTTATTCGATAGGAAATGACACTCTGAATAGAATGACATATCATATGTTAATTTTTAACATTTTCGCTTAAAAAACGTATTTTAAATTTCAATCTAGAGTGCCATGGATGTGTTAAAAACACCAATTTTTAATCCAGAAGCTTAGAAAAATAGATTTGATCGTTTAATGTTTTTCGTGTCTTGTCCTGGCCGGTTAAAAGATGCCCAAATCGTATTTTTAATCATATCTCATTTTTTTAATTGAAACAAGGGTGGCTCATCAGCATACTCAAGCATTTCTTTACGAATAATTTGGTACCACAACTTAGTATTTCGAGTTAAATTGTCATTATAAACCACATGTTACTATTTCAAATACATACATACATATCGTCCCATTGCTGCCAAAAGTCACTAATTTACTTTTTATTATTTCCGAGAAAAATGCGTCTAAAGATGAATTGCATTGCATAAAGATGTTATAGTTAGTAACTATTCGGTATTAAAATAAAACATAAATAGCCAGAAATCGTAGTTAATGACTTTTGCAATCGATTCTCCGCTTCAAAACATAGTGATTGAATTTGGTTGTTCGGAAAAATGTTAGTTAATGACTTTTGGCAGCAATGGGACGATATACTTTTTCAAAGAAACCATGAGCGAAAATGTCAAAAGTTGGCATATGATATATCGTTCTACTCAGAGTGTCATTTTCTATCGAATAATACTAGGCTACCATTTAAAAATCAAAAGTTGTAGTTATTTCCCGGTGAAACAGGAAGTGACAAAAATTGAATGCCTGAATCAATCCTAATTTATGAAATATATACAAATGTCGTTTTTCATCTGAGAAAATAAAAAAGTTATAGGGGGTGAAACACTTTTGAGACGCACCCGGTATTTTACATATTATATTTTTAGGAACTTTGATACCATTTGAAGGGTCCAGGAGAAAAACATGATACATTTTACTAATTTTACAGGAGAGCACTGAACAGCTGGTGGTTTAGGTTCTTTCCATGTATTCTATATTTTTACTAGGCATAGATCATAAAATTTAACAACTGATTTCCCTGCAGACTTTATATATTTTGTAAGGACCAGTTTTTTTGTAGGGACCAGATATACTATAATACAGTAAAATCCTACAATTAAGAAATTGGCGCTTATGAACTTGCTTATTTTCCCCCTGGACCCTTCATTTTTAATAGATCAAGGAATCAGGAAAAAAAAATAACGTACAGAAAGATCCGTGGTAATTGTTTTGTCAATTCTAAGTTCCAAATTAAGAGAAAAGTCTTTAGTTTTTGGCGAGCGTTTTAACTCAATATTGCGAAAATGCATTGTATAGTTGTCCTTGAACTCCTTGCATTCTGCCAGCTTTTTTATAAAAACGTTTTTGCCCTAAAAAAATTAAAACAAATTTCAGTTAAACGCTTATATTTGTTATCAATTAAACTTTTAATTACGTAATCAAGGGCGCCATTTTTTAATTCATTGTTGCCAACCATGGACATATTCCGCGCCGGGCGGACTAACCTGAATTTATATTTTGCGCTGGGGATTCAGGTGGTAGCTCTGCTGTAAGAAATGTCAAGTTTCCACATTTATTTATTTATTTCCTGACATTATCATTGGTTTTGACACTTAGTTAGTTAGTTTTTGGTTTAAATAAATAACGTTGTGATACTTTAAGCTTAAAAATGTTTACTGCAGACTAGCAGAGATGTTCTATAGCCAATGCAAAAACACATTGCAACTTTATTAGAATATTTTGAACGGGAATGCGGTAGTAATGGCCCTTTATGTCCCTTAAGTGCTGTTAAAAAGTTGAGTTTTGTTGATGTAAATAATAACTATTTATGTATTTATAATTAAATTATTTTCTTTTCCTAAAATATTTTCATTAAAAGAAAATATGTAAAAGTGGGCAACACTGTGCCTGTCAAGCTTAATCACGTGACTAAAAGTTTATTTGTTATGAACTATACATTGATTTGTTAATAATTTGTATAACTTACAGGTTCTGCTGCATTTACACTAGTGAAAATAATAAAATAAAAACTGAAAATTATAAACATTAAACGTGTTATTACTTTTTCGGGCATTTTTGGTAAACGGTGCCAAAAATAGCTGGAGGCGTATTAAATATGAATATTTTCTGCTTGGGCGAACAGCAAATGATGGTACTAATGGTTATGGACATTACGCATTAGAAATAATTCAAATACATCATTATTTTATTTCCTTTCTTGATTAGATTAATTGGCAGATATGGTTTTACATTTCCTATGAAAAATTAGTTCATTTACAACTTGTGATTAAAGCTATTTTTATATTTTATCATGTTCTACTTGTTTCCCATAAGTACTGCCAATTTTTTTAATAAAGTTCTAATATTAATTCTTCGTCTTTGTAAAGTGGATACTAGTATTAATTAAATAAAACACCATGTGCCATACTAATATACAGGGTTGTTTATCGCATACGACACGGAGTATTGTAGCTAAACGATTAGATTTTTGCAAATTGTAAGTTTTGGGTTCGTTGAAGGACTATTAGAGCTACAATTTAAAAATATTTTTACAAGGTACAGAGTGTCTCAAATAAATAAAAAATGTCAAAGTTGTATTTTTTTAAATGGAACACCCTGTATATTGCTACATTTTTACTTTCTACAATTAAAATAATGGTAAATTTGACTAAGGTTTACCGCATTTTAATCTTACCGTTTTTGAAATATTTAGGTTTTTGTCAAAATACAGTAATAACTTTAATGCTTCATTTCTCTAGGCGTATTTAAGTTTTTAAAACCAAATATTGGACTGAAGTATTTCTATTTATTTAATTTTATGTTACAATAATAAAAGTTATACTACTTTATACAAAGTGTTTAAAATTTATTTTAAATAATTACAAGCCTTAAACGACAATAACTTGTTTAATTTAAATGGAACACCCTATATATTTTATAAGAATCAGATGCACAATTTAATTGTCTATCAAATTGTATTATACCATTTTTTACCTATCTCTTCAAGTTTTCGTAGAATATGCATTTTCTTATAAAAACAGTACAGACCAAATTTATCAATATACCTATGGAATATTGACATTTTAAATTATTTTCAAAAATGTAACAAATTTTTAAAGAGTACAGATACTAATATTGTCGATATAGTTTGTTTATTTCATTAAAAAATAAAAAAATGTTTAAATATTTGTTAAAGAGGACCAATTAATATGATTCCAGTATTCAAACATTAATTGACTGTTTGCGTTAATTAATAATCATTGCTCCAAATACTAAAAAAACTGAATTTTGTATGTGTATTAGACAGTGTGGTAAAAATTATCACCTTAAAAATTTTATTTCATTTTTTGACGAATAGTTATAACAACAGAGACGTTAATTTTCATAACTTATTATATATTGATTTCTGATTAAAATCCACATTTATTTAGTATAATTTATTAACTAACACAATTAAGTATGTAATTAATTAATATTTGGGCGGAAATAATGGTGGTATATTTAAATAATGGTATATTCTTAAATAGTGTTCCTTTTGTATACAAGTGGGCTAGTAATATTATCGTTTTTAGCACCTGTACATTTTGTACATTTGTTGGTTTAAAAACAATCAAAAATGTCAATATTTCATGGGTATATTGATAAATGAGGTCTAAATTATAAGAAAATGTATTTTCTACGAAAACTTGAAGGGATAGGTAAAAAATAGTATAATACAATTTGATAGACAATTAAATTGTGCATCTGGTTCTCCTGAAATATAAAGGGTGTTCTATTTAAATTAAACAAGTTATTGCCGTTTAAAGGTAGAAATTATTTAAAATAAATTTTAAGACACTCTCTATGCGGTAGTATTATTTTTATTAATGCAACACAATAACTAATCAATAAATAAACTTCAGTAAATATTTAGTATTAAAAACTTCGATACCCTTAGAGAAACGAAGCTTTAACATTTTTACTGCAATTTCACAAAATTAAAAAAAATTCAAAAACGGTAAGATTAAAGTGCAGTAAACCTTAATCCAATTTACTCTAATTTTCATCGTAGAAACTAAAAATGTAATAATACAGAGGGTGTTTCATTTAAAAAAATACAACTTTGGTATTTTTTTATTATAGGTATTTATTTGGGACACTCTGTATCTTGTAAAAATATTTTTAAATTGTAGCTCTAATAGTCCTTCAACGAACCCAAAACTTACAATTTGTAAAAATCTAATCGTTTAGCTACAATACACCGTGTCGTATGTGGTGAACAACCCTGTATTAACAGTTTCTTTAGTTAGACGATGCATTGGTACATACAAAATATACCAACACATCAAAATAAAAACACTAAATCACCACAATACACCAAAACACTTTTACTTTTACACTGGACGCGCGTTTCGCTAACCATGTTAGCATCATCAGCAGATGATTATAAACTAAAAGCGGAAGAGCAGTTTTATAATCATCTGCTGATGATGCTAACATGGTTAGCGAAACGCGCGTCCAGTGTAAAAGTAAAAGTGTTTTGGTGTATTGTGGTGATTTAGTGTTTTTATTTTGCTGTTTAACACCAAAGGTTCCAACCCTCAACTGTAATTACCAACACATTACATATTTAAAATAAACATAACAATACATTTACATAAAATTAGATATAATAGTATTAAGAATTAAAAAAAATATATATGAAAATATTATAGTTGAGAAGTCCCAAAATCAAAACGCGTTTCTATGGTAATATAATTTTGTTTTTATTATTTGTTAGATTGTTATTATTAATTTTGAATAACTTCATATTTTTTGCTTTTATGAAATTTTCCAGGAGTACACAATTTATAATTACTTTTACCGTAGCATTGAACTATACCTACATATAACTAATAACATATTAAACAGCAAAAAATATGACATTAATGAAAATTAATAATATATTTATACAAGGTGTTTCAAAAAACATGTGCCATCTCTCGTGGGGAGATTCCTCACGTAAAAATAAGATTTTAATATGCACGTCCCTGATTAATTTATCCACACTTTTTTAGCTTTAAAATATGTGGTATTTATAGTAACTTTTACCCTCAAAATTTAATTCAAATTGCTAAAAGTACTTGGAAGAAAAATAATAAATCGAAACATTATTAAGATTTTAACACCCTGTAGCTACGAAACAAAGCAGAATCGGACCTATGTTGAAATGAATAATAAATCTTATGTTTACGTGAGAAATCTACCCATAAGAGATGGCACATATTTTTTGAAACATCCTGTATAAATTATAATTTATATACAAATAATAATTTATAACAAATAATAAAAACCAAATTATAGTACCATAGAAACGCATGAACTATTGGTGTTCAAATTAAATAATATCCCGAAGTCTAGGCAAGCGCCATCTGATGAAAGCTGTCTGCAAGCTTACGAAAATATAATCCATAAAGTCGGCAGGATAAAATCAATATTGCCAGCAGCAGTAATCGATTTTTGTTTGTATTAATACATAATGCTGTCCCTAGGTGGCGCAGTCGGGCTGTTGAGAAACTTAGAGCTCTCTATTTTTGCTATTACTCCATAGAGGGCGACAAGAAACGTATTTGATGTGTATGTTTAGTGTTTTTTTAATTTTTTCTTCTTATAATATTTTTTTCAAATATACTCTATAATTGAAGAGTAAAAAAAAGTCGGAGTTGCCTTTGAAATGGCAATCGATGCATGGTAGTTTTGTCTGGCTGATCATTATAATCGTTTATTTACAATTGACTTAAACATTTTAGAAAAATTAATCTATATTCTAAAAAACAGAAAAAAAACATATCTAAAATAGGCTTAGATCTATCTACAAAATTTTTACATTTCTTTACTTATATTGTATATTAAATATAATATTATATAATTTATATATTAACATATCTACAGGGTGGCGCACCTCATTTGCCTCGGTTGATTATACGAAAACGGAAAGATGTAGAATCTTTTTGTTTATTTTTTCTTATGGAACACTCGATATTTTATTTAATTTTTTGATTTTTGGGCATAAATTAAGTCATTTATTATTAGGGTTTAATATGTTTAAATGCTTTGGTTTTTGAGATATTTAAAGATATTTAAATATGCATGCTATAATAAAAAAATTGTCAATACCCTGTACATTACTTTTCAGAATCAATTCTTATGCTGGCTTTCAAGCCAGACAAATAAACTTTACAAAAAAATGTCATTGCTTCCTTAAATGTATACAGGGGTATCAAAAATTGCTGGTCTATTTTAAATATTCATTATACATAAAAACATCGTTTTTTCAAGTATTAATTTAAATGCTCTTTCAAACTATGTTGGGGTTTCCTATACCTATCTAGCTGAGATTTTGAGTAAAAAGCGATTTTTCAATAAAATGGCAATCAAGATGGCTGGTGTCGCCATGGCAATTTGCTAGTGACAGTAGCTATTTTCAAAATCGACATTAGTTTATTGACTTTATTTGAATTTATAACAGTTTACTTTTATTTAATTTACCTACCATGGTTTAATAAGTAAGTATTTATTATTTAATCAAGAAAAATAAAGAAGTAGTAATTGATTTATATTACGATGATTTGTAATTCATAGTAAATAAAAATAATGTATTATATATTGGATTTCCTATAAAAGAACCAATTAAGGCAAATTCATTTTCTTCACTTCCAACGACAGGTTTCTGCCTAATAGGTTTTTATCATATACCACACTATCAGCTCTGCGAAATAGGAAAAGTAATTTTTCAAAGGAACGTTTGTCAAGAAACTTCCTATTTGGATATCTTTGAGCATAAACCCTTCAGGCCAACAAGTAATTATCCTCACAAAATAAAATCACTAGTAACATATCCATTCCTGCCGCCAGCAGATTCTGCTTTATTTTTCTTACCATTGACGACAACAGCCATCTTGAATGCCATTTTATTGAAAAATCGCTTTTTATTCAAAATCTGAGCCAGATAGGTATAGGAAACCCTAATATAGTTTGAAAGAGAATTTAAATCTGCTTCGATTTATTTAAAAAAATAGAGGGTGTTGCATTTGAAATAACGAAGTTTTTATGTAAAATAAATATTTAAAATAGCCCAGCAATTTTTGATACTCCTCTATACATTTAAGGAAGCAATCAATTTTTTTTGTAAAGCTTATTTCTCTGGCTTGAAAGCCAGCACAAGAATTAATTCTGAAAAGTAATGCACAATGTGCTGACAAACTTTTTTTATATAGCATGCATATTTAAATAGCTTTAAATATCTCAAAAACCAAAGATTTAAACATATTAAACCCTTATAATACATACCTTATTTTATGCCCAAGAATTCAAAAATGAAATAAAATATCGGGTGTTCCATAAGAAAAAATATAACTTTGGTATGGATCTTAATTCGAAACTGTGGAAGGCAATGTGCATAATTTAAAATTATTTTAAATTATGCACATTGCCTTCCCACATACCTATAATTATAAAATATTTTGTTTCTACACATCTGTCCATTTTCGTATAATCAACCGAGGTTCTAAATATAAAATTTAGATTCCAAATATCTTGAGAACCATTACTCGTAGCGATTTTTACAAAGACGCTTTTTTACGGCCAAAAAGATACGGTCAAAAAGTTATTAATCTTCAAACCAAAAAATATGTTGGTGGCATCCCCTACAAGTAGGGGTCATATTGCCATCAAAATCAAATTTCCCGTGCCAAAAAACGGCTAAAATAAGCAATTCTTAGAACTAAATCTGTGTTGAATGTTCCATTATGTAAAACTACAGCCTGGCACAGCACATTGTTGTCCAGGTTCGTAATAATTCGGTGAAGCATGACTTTCGCTTAGGGTCTACAGTTTTATTTTAGTAGTTCCGGATTGTTAGATCTGCCCTTTTGGGTCCAGTCCCAGATTAATCACGTATTTAAATTATAACGGACCGGGTGTTGGGCTACGTAGGTGGACGCTGGGCAAGGGATTACAAGATACTAAGTTAAATACGCACGAGCATGTCGATAAAATTATGCAAAAGGACTACCTATAGTGCTTTGCATCTAACTTTTCAAGTGCAAATATTTTTAGGGGCAAATATATTTTAACTCCAGAACCACGTCTTTGAGTTTTTTTTCGAGAAAAACTATTTTTGGAAAATTTTGAATTTAAAAAAATATTTTTTTTTAATTTTAGTTAAAAATCATAATATCTTGATAATATGGCAACATAGGTTGTAGATTAAATTTATAAGAAAAAAAACCTAGAAAAAGTCCAGTGGTTCTCAAAATACTATAAGCAAAAAATCGATTTTATTTTCAAAGTAATATAACTCCGTTATTTTGGATTTATTTCAAAAACAGTAATGAAAATATATGTTTCTTTTATAGAGATCTACCTATCCTGAAAATAGACTTGCACCTATTTCTGACTCACCCTGTATAAAAAAGATTTTTGTAATTTTACGACAGTTGGCGCATGAAATTATGTCAAAGATCAATCATCAATCCGAAATTATTTTGGGTCGCGACCGTTATACGCGATCTGGTAACAAGACGAACACCGGCAAACAAAAACAGAAATAATTTTCTCTTGTCAAAGTCAGAATCTTCAAAAATAATAATAATCTTTCAAAATCTAAACCGCTCTCAATTAAAGAAATTCCGAAAAGTGTTTATAGCGTCCATTTTCAAAGTAATTATTGCTATCGTGTGAGTTTAATTCAAGTTTTATTTACTCCAACCGTTGATAATTGTGAAAAAGTGGCATTAAAAACTTAAAAAGCTGTGCTGTGAACTGTGAACTGCAAAACCATCGTGGATCGTGGCATAACGTCGGTTTCCAATGTTTCATAGGTATTTCATACAGGCGTCCTTATATAAAATAAAGTTTCTTGTATGCAGCACACTGTATTTTATTTATAAAATTAAACGAAAATAATAATAAATTTGAATAAACAATATTTGGCGATATAATTCCGGAAAAAGCCGAACCGCTCCGAAATTTTCAAAAGTTTTGAGTCGCCACCGTTGCAAGAATAGCGCTAAATAGTGGTTACATTGTCCTTATGGGCACTTTCCAATCTAATGGATCAATCTATTTGACAGTTGTTGTCATTTGTACTGTTTATTTTGTATGCATTTCTATTCAAGTATTTTCTCTAGAAACTCTCGCCAATATATACAAGGAAGCCAAAGCAAGAGTAATGATATATAAAACAACCCCAGAGTTCCCAACTGGCAAAGGACTACGACAGGAAGACGCGATATCCGCAAAGCTGTTTACAGCAACACTGAAGAAATCTTCCGTCAACTGGAGTGGACCAACCAAGGATTAAAAATAAATGGGAGTATATCTTAACCATCTAACTTTCGCTGATGACATAGTCCTAATTGCCGATAGTCTTGAAGAACTACAAGCACAAATTAACGAACTAAATACAGCCAGCAATAAAGTTGGTCTCAAAATGAATTTAGCAAAAACTAAAGTAATGTACAGGGTGGGTCAAATTAGACGCTTTTAAATGGAAACACCCTTTTCTATAGGAGATAGACAAACACTAATATCGGTGTCTGGAGCTCAATTTTTGTCAAAAACATGATGGTGAAAACCGCATATCGATATCTGTTACCGTTTCGGAGTTACGGTGTGTTTTTCAAAAATATGCATTTTAATAAATCGCTGTAACTTTTTTGCTATGGAAAATTTTCTATTTTTATGAAAACATTTCCAAAGTACCTTTTTACGTAGAATTTAATGGTTTAAGTATAATTTTTTTAAAATTAATAATTCAAGAATTATCAACAGAAAATTTGATTTTTTATATGGGACACCCTGTATATTTTTAGTTTATTGAAAAGAATTTAAAATTACCTTTCCAAAAATATAACACACTTGATATTTTGCTCGATTCCTCTTCGAGATTTAGAGTATATAAAAATTTGCCCGCTTTAAATAAGTAGGCTTTGAACGGCACCGGCTATAATGCAAAAAATTCAAGCTGTGAGCATCAATTAAAACGAAAATAATGTTTGTTATGAGAGATGCAGAATTTTATAACAATTTAAAATATATTTAACCAACATCAACACATTTAAACTATATCTAAATAACAATAAAAATAAATAGCAAACCAAGACATGAGATTTTGCTACAGGTGTTCGACATATTGACCGTCTTCTGTTAGGGACAGACGGGGCAATTTTTGAACATTTCTCGCGGAATTCATTAACTCAGTGGGGGTGAAAGATACTCTCTCATAACTGCTAAGTATTTCTAATTCTTGTCTAGATTATACAGAATAAGGAACCTTTATTCTTCCGCAAATATATCCATAGGATTAGATCCTTGGGCACTAAGTCAGGCGGCCTCGACGGCCAACGGCTGGGATCTTGGTAAGTTATTCGATTATTCTTGAAATTGGCTGCAAAAATTTGCTAATAACTTCAGCGTTCAGAGGTGGTGCGTCGTCTTGCTCGAAAAATATGTTTTCGAGTTCCTTTAAGGGCATATCAGGAATAAGGGGTCCAAAGCCTACTAGTTAAAGTGACGAACTTTTAAAAATTCTGTATTTCGAAGGGGATTATAACAAAATATCAAGTGTGCTATATTTTTGGAAAGATAATTTTAAATTCTTTACAGTTAATTAAAAATATAGAGGGTGTCCCAAACAAAAAATCAATTTTTCTGTTGATAACTCTTAAATTATTAATTTTAAAAAAATTATACTTAAACCATTAAATTCTACGTAAAAAGGTGCTTTGGAAATGTTTTCATAGAAATACAAAATTTTCCATAGCAAAAAAGTTACAGCGATTTGTTAAAAATGCACATTTTTTAAAAACACCCCGTAACTCCGAAACGGTAACAGATATTGATGTGCGGTTTTCACCATCATATTTTTGATAAAAATTAAGCTCCAGACACTGATTTTAGTTTTCGTCTATCTCCTATAGAAAAAGGTTTCCATTTAAAAGCGTCGAATTTGACCCACCCTGTACAACAAACTAGTAGAGAGAAAAGACATTCTAATAAATAACACAACACTGGAAATAGTAGAAGAATAGTTGTATATATGTTATGAATATATTATGTTTGGGACAATTAATACACGTCTCGGGATCTCTACTACTATAAATCAACAAAGAATCAAGTTAGTATGGAGTACTGATGGAAGAAACTCAATCATATTCAATTGGCTAATTTATTCATGAGCAGGTTTGAAGTGGAGGCTAAGAATCAGTTTGAGTATTTTCCAAGACTATGGTATAGGTATGTGGATGATATTTTTGCTGTTTTTGACACACATTCAGACACCATAGATAATTTTATTTCTAAGTTAAATAATCGTTTTCCTTCCATTAAATTTACGCATGAAATTGAGAACAACGACAGATTACCATTTCTAGATGTATTAGTTATTAGAAATACTAATAATTGCCTGGAATTTGATATCTATAGGAAAAATACGACCACACGCAGATATATTCCTAATGAATCACATCATAGTGTTGAACATAAAATGGCTAGTTTAAATTTCTTAGTTCATAGATTACTTAGTTTCCCACTTTCCAACGAAAGATATGAAATAGAAAGAGATTACATTAGGAATGTAGCTGAGTGTAATGGATATTCTCCTTCACTAGTTGATAAATTAATTAGAAAACGTAGGTATAGGTTAATGATTTCTGAAAATTCGACTTTTCAAGTGGAGAAAGATACGTCTAAATATTTTTCGATACCGTTTGACAGAGAGTTATCCCGTGGTTTAAAAGGAATTTTTAAGAATGTCAATTATAAACTTGTGTATAGTGCTAATAATAAATTACAACAATTATTAGGTAATCCAAAAGATAAAACACCTCCACTGGAAAGGTCGGGTATTTATGAAATTTCTTGTAAAGATTGTAATCAGAAATATGTTGGGCAAACTAGAAGACCAATATTAACTAGATTTAAGGAACATTTAGCTCAGATAAGATATGGTAGACCGGATAAATCTTGCGTTGCCGAACATATTGTTGATATAAAACATTGTATAGATCTTAATAATTTAAAATTAATGAAACAAGTAGGTATCAAATTACAGGCAATTAGATGCATATGAAAGCATCAGAATTGATAAATGTAAGGATAGTATGAACAGAGTCAACGGTCCAATTCCTTCAAGTTCTTTGTTCCTACTACTCTAGTGGCGGAAACCTAACTGTTACGCTCAGTGGGCTCTGACTCGGTTGGCTAGATTTTGCCACGCCCACTCGGTGCCCACTGAGCGAGTATAAAAACGCTCAACTTGTAGATTGTACTTTAGTTTGTAATCATCTGCTGATGATGCTAACATGGTTAGCGAAACGCGCGTCCAGTGTAAAAGTAAAAGTTTTTTGGTGTATTGTGGTGATTTAGTGTTTTTATTTTGCAACATATTTCCAACAGATAGTCATGCGCAATAGGGTAAAACGCGTTCGCACAGAAATTTTTGATTGGTTTCCAACCAACAGTACGCTGTTCACACAGAAAATTCTGATTGTTAGCTGACAGTCAGACCTGTTCGCTGATTTTTTGCAAGTGTCCAGCGCATGCGTATTGCGACCCGACGTCATTACTTGGTAAAGTTAACCTACAAAACGTATGTTGTTTTTGTTTAGAGTTTTTTTCTTCAAAAAATAAAGAAATGAAATGAGCGATTTTGAATTTGAGGCGTCCGAATTTTCGGATACAAACACAGACCTAGAAGAGCTGATGGAGGAACGGGTCAGGCCCAAGAATCAAAATTACTTGGATGAACTTTTGATTTTTATTTTTTTGTTGTTTTTTAAATTTTAAAATTAGCGATATTAGATCAAAAAAGATGAGTAGGGGATTCGCTGTTCGCACAGACAGTTTGAAATCGATCAGAAACTGCATTATTTGAGACCTGCGCATTAACACCGGTTTGGAAGAAGTCAGAACACGCTGTGAGAACAAACCTATGAACTACCAGTCATGACATATGCATGCTGCGAAACTTGGACACTTAAAACAGACATTATAAGGAAACTGCAGGGCGCACAATGCCCAATGGAACGAAATATTCTGGGGATAACCAAGAAAGACCGTAAAAGAATACGACAAAAAAACACCCAGGTAATAGATATGAAATGGCAATGGGCGGATGACCTGGCAAGAAGGAGGGACAACAGATGGACCACAAAAATTACAGCATGGTACCCACGAGGAATTAAGAGACCTACAAGAAGACCAAATCTGAGATGGGACCATGATATTAGGAAATTAGCAGGGATAACATGGGCCCAACTACAAAGGAGTATCATCGAAATATGTGAGGGAGGCTACACCATAATTGAAAATGGTTGGACAAGCTGAAAATGATGATGATGATGGTGATGATTTTCAATATCTTTCTGGAATTCAATATGCAATTTTCTTACTATTTTCCGTTGAATTTCTATTCTATAACGTTTAATTATATTTAAATATCTTAATTTTTTTAAATATTTATTTCCATTTGTTTCTTTACATTTTATTATACCTGATATTTTTCAATATTTAAACAAAACACAGTTATTAACACATCAGTAAAAATTTTCAATATTTAAACACACACACGCACACCAATACACGTATGACCATATTTGTGACAACCGTGCAGTAAAGACATTTGTGGTATCATCACTATTTTTGTACGAAATGATACGAACCCGCTGTCCACGACCTAAAAATATAATTTATATGTCTATACACTCCACCGTAAGAAAGTTATTGGCATTTATTAATTGTGGAAACCTGTTCCACAAATATTATATTTTAGAATGTGTATTTGTGCTACCACAAATACCTTGCACCATAAAAGTGTGTAATATAGATACCACAAATATACAAATTTCAACTTCCTGTAAAAAGGACTCCACAACTATTGTCGAATGTGAGTAATTATGAATTAACCTTTTAATATAAAATTTTTTGTAATTTCCGTGTAGGTACGCTGATTCAGAATTAGTGTTTGTGGATGCTACATATTGCTATTTGGAATCATTGTTTTCGTTCAAGCAGCTATATTATATTATCGCATATTTACCGAAAAAAATCGTAACGTACCATACGATCGAAAAAAAAACGGTGTCAAAGACGGCTGAGGAATGACAATCAATAATTATTATTATGAGCGAGGTTAAGCCCTAGATCTCCATTTACTTGGCCCCGTACTATTCTTTATTTTTTCATGGCGCTTACTGCCAATTGACTTTAAGAAGGTTGTAATTTATTTCTATATTAGTAAAAATTATTTTTTAATAATGTAATTTAAAATTCGAGAAAAAAATATTTTTTTGGAAGTAGATTTGTGAGCCTGGAAACATTCAATCATTTTTTAGATGTTAGAAAATTAGTATTAATTTTTGATAAGTTTTATGTCAATTTTTAGAAACTGGCATCTAAAGATTGACCTCGCCGAAACTAGCAACTAATGTCATTCCTCAGGCGTCTATGACGCCGTTTCATTTTCGATCAAACGGTATTTCTAACCCATTGTTCACAAATATTTAGCCAATACAACTAACGATATAAAAAAACTTTCACTCAGCGTAAGTAGGGTTTCCAGTTATTTAAAATCCCGGAATAAGAACCTATAATCTCGGAATCGCGGGGATCAGAATGAGAAATTTAATCTAAAGAAATATTTAATAAAAATGCAGCTACATAATATATCAAAAAGAAAATGAGGAAAGAGCTTTATTAAAATAGAATAAACAAAGTAATATTCCATATGTAGTTGTAAAAAAAAATATAATTCTTGTTGCAAAAAAAAATATAGCAAACAATAATTGACGTTCGGCTTACAGCGCTTTCAGATGGAGCGGACCGTCCGCGCGGATGTTTTTTCAAGATAGCTCATCCGGACGGAGCATATGCGACCCATGTGAAATTATGTTCATTTAAATTCATGGACCTGGCGGACGGTCCGCGTAGACGCTCCGCTCCATCTGAAAGCGCTGTAATGGAACTCGCGGACGGTACGCGCGACCGCTCCGCTCTATCTGAAAACGCGGTAACAGTGCTTTCAGGATTCAGCGCGACCGTACGCGCGGAGCGTCCGCACGGATATTTTTTCAAGATAAGATAGCCTTCGACGATCTCATCCGGACGGACGGAGCATACGCGCGACCCATGTAAAATTGTTCATTTGAACTAGTGGAACACGCGGACGGTACGCGCGGACGCTCCGCTCCATCTGAAAGCGCTGTTAGTATAAATAAAATATGATATTTGAAAGACTAACTCGAATCATTTCAGATTGGGCATTAAAATTTTTCGACATTTTCGGAATCCCGGGATTTAATATCGGTATTTCGGGGATAAATATACAATGGGCACCCGGTTTGGAAACCCTAAGCGACCGACTATCATATCATTTAGAATACGTTCGGGATTTTCCTCGCGGAAAATTTTAATATGTTATGGTAATAATATATAACTAATATACAGGGTATCTGTCCGGATTGTCTTTACAAGAGGAAAAACATATTTATTATTAATATTTTGAGAAAAATGCATTCTTAATAAAAAAAATTTGCTTGTTCTAAAATGGTTAATCCCGTTTGAAAATGATAAACATGAAAATATCGTTGATTTTTTCTAAGCCCTAAAAATGAAAACGAGTTTTTATGGTACGAGTAATATAATTTAGATTTCATTCTTTGATAGATGAGAATTATGAATTTTGATTAATGACATATGTTTTGCTATTGTTAAGGTATCACATTTTCCGATAACCATTATCATCCTTTCCGTAGCATTGAACTAAATAAATTTTGTGTTTCTTTATCATTTTAAAACGCAAAAAATATGACGTTAATTAAAATTCTATCAATAACAACAAAGAACGAAAACCATAGAAACGCGTTTTGATTTTTAGAACTTTAGACAAAAAATTCAACCATATTTTCAGTTTTTTTTTAATTTTCTCTAAAACGGTATGGAAATTTGGAAAATTATAAACGGGATTAACCATTTTAGAACAAGCAAAAATTTTTATGAAGAATGCATTTTTCTCAAAATATCGATAATAAAAAAGTTTTTCCTCTTGTAAAGACAATCCGGGGACATACTGTATAATTAATATTTTAATAATATATTATGATATAAGGGTGTTCCTCAATGAGATTTAGAGGCGACTCTTGAGTTAATTTTCCGCCAAAAGGATTCTAGGAACCTTGTCCACTCTGTATCTCAGTTATCAAGTTGATAGGTTTAGGAAATAGTTTCCTGTGAAGTTTTTTTTCTTAAAATTAACCAATAATTTCCCCCGTGAACCTAACTATATCATTAAGAAACACCCTATATATATTTTTATTAAATATTCTAGGATTTATTATGTAGTTTTTTTGGCGCATTTATATTTATACAAAGGGGTACCTGAAAGACAAGATAAAACCGATCAAAATTGAATTGTTTTAAATGGAGAAACTCATAGCAGATATTGATTCTAAAAAAATTTCTTGATTTGATTCTAATCAAATTTTTTTAGAATTTTTATTTAACGTACCATACACTGATTCAATTACTTTTGAATTATTCATGTTTGAAAATTATATTTTTTTAGTATTTCTTAGATTTGTCTATACCATTAAAATATTAACAGCCAAACCAGGTTGTGTCTATGTTCTTATATCGTTATTTAAAAGTCTTTCATAAGGCACATGAACTGCTTTTCAAAATCTGAAAATGTAAATTTTCAAATGTAATTAATTAAAAACAGTACAATAATTATTCATAATATTAAGTTAAATGAATAATACTTATTTTTAATTAAAATCATAATATATCAAAATACGGGGTGTTCCATTTAAAAATGCATTTGTGTTTGTTCATGCGCAGCTAAATGATTGAAAATCTACCTTATACAGGATGGATCCTCTCATACATAGCTCCAAGGAGAACGGTAGTTTATATCGAAATGAGATTTTGGTATCAAAGTTGTGTTTTTTCTGACGGAACACCCTATATATTAATTGATTTTTGGATTCTAGCAAATAAAAAATAAAGGTGAGTTTTATTAAAGAATCTAAGGATTTTGACATATTTCACATTTTTTGAAAACGAAGAGTAAATTTTAAATTTCGATAACAGCTACCTAAATTTTAGTTGATCTTGTATAGCCTGATATTTTTACAGTAACTATTGTATGTTAAACCAAATTGAAATTTGACTCGAAAAGTTATACAGTGAAACCAAATTAATATGGAACATTAGTCACTTTTATAAGCAAGTTACTCCTTTATTTTAAAAGGAACATCAGTACATTTTTCCGGTGTTCAATGGGGAATTTGTAATTAATTAATAATTTGTTGTTTCTTCAAAATATTATTAAGGTTTGCCCAACCCCTTAGACAAAGATTTTCTTAGATATTTTATTTTTTATGATTTTACGTCAGTAGATCTTTATTATTTGAAGAAATCTAGGGTGGCTGTGTGATATTACCTTTTGTTAATTTAACAAAAAATAAAGATTGTAGAGTAAATTTCTCAACGGTAATAAAAAGATACACGTTTAAAACATATTTTAATTATGACAGAATTAAAACTAGACATAAACCTATAATTATGTGACAAAAATGAAATCAAATGCTCAAAATGCTTCCTTTCCTGTTAACTGACAAACAAAAGGATCTTTTCATTTTAAAAGACATATGTGGAGTTCTGCCTAGAAGAGCAGCTACAATAATTTCTCTCATGTTGTCGACAATAGTTGGTCGAGTTTTGTAAACACTGTCTTTAACATATCCCCATAAAAAAACCAGACGAGATAAAATCAGAAACATTTAAGTATTCTATTAATTGGTGAATGCACACTGCAAATGCAACCTAACTTAACAATACCAACTAATAGAATCATATCAATTCTCTCTGATGTAGGATAAGTTTGCATTTTCGGCAAAGTTCTAAGAAATTTTTTTGTTTTAACTGACACAAAATGATAACTAGTTGTTAAAGTTGGATTAATTAGACAGCTATGTTGAAGTAACGTCAGACATATCAGAGCCACCTAGATTTTATCAAATAATATAGATCTATATTATTTTCTTAGATCAAATCATGTAAATGAAAATATCTAAGAAAATCTTTGTTTGAAGGGTAGGCAACCTTAATAGTATTTTGAAGAGACATGAATCTCCATTGAATATCTGAATAATACATTGGGTGTTCCATTTAAAATAAAAGAGTAACATTCTTTTAAAGGTGACCAGTGTTCAATATTAATTTTGTCTCACCCTGTATAACTTTTTGGATCAAGTTTTAAGTTGATTTAAAGTACGATAGTTAATTTAACTATATATTAGGCTATACCGGGTAAATTCCAATTTAGGTAGCTTTTATTGTAATTTAAAAATTGTTCCTTATTTCTAGAAAATGTTAAATATGTCAAAAATCTTACATTTTAGTCATATACTTCTCTTATAAAACTCACCTTTATTTTTCTCCCAGAATCCGAAAATCGATTAATATATAGGGTACATATATAATACATTACAAAAAATACAACTTTGATATGTAACTTTTTTTGGGGACACCCTGTAGAAGTCTCTATATTTTTAAAAAGTGCTCTGAATTAAACTACATATGCTCACAAATTTTCATTTCAATACAAACTGTCGTTCTCCTTAGAGCCTCCGCGGCGTATGAGAGGCGCCACCCTGTACATTCCCAAATATTTTTTAAAAATTTGGGACGCAACAGAAAACATAAAAGAATAGAAATTAAATAATATGGTGTGTATTCTGAATCGGTACTTTTCGGGAATGTACGTATCTAAACGCCGGGTTTACCACAAATATGAGTGTGTATAAAAATGTAGATGGCGCTGCGATACAGTGAAGTTTAGGTTACCACAATTCTGAAAGTGTGTGATACCAATAAATATTATGATTTGTGGAAACTTACACACGTAATTTTTCGGATCTAGCCGACCAGACTAATTTTGACCCGAGGATATCGAATTTGCTATCAGAAAATTGTGGTATACGCGTGTATGTATACCATAATTGAGACGTATGTCACAAATACTACTACTGCACACACAAGGTGTCACAAATATGGTCACACATACACACACAAATACAGTTATTAACACATCAGTAAAAACAAACGAGAAACAAAAGAATTAATTAACTCACATCACAAATCCGTAAAAGGGATCATCATCAGAGTTCCACTTTCATGTCAGTTCCGATGGCCAGAAAGATTTAAAATAAGAGCCCACTTTGCCTTGGGCCTGCCTAGTCCCAATATTTCAGTGGGTTTAATTACTTCTGGTTAGGCCTTTAAAGCTCATATTTCAAAGAACTTGATACATTAACGACCATACTGAAAAGTAGGGTTGGGTAGTTTAAAGGCCCTATACAGGGTGTTTCAAAAAATATGTGCCATCTCACGTGAGGAGATGGCACATGTTTTTTGAAATGTTAATAATCTTTCGATTTATTATAATTTTCTTTCAAGTACATTTAGTGATTCGAATGAAATTTTGAGGGTAAAAGTTACTATAAGTGCTACATATTTTAATGCTAAAAAAAGTGTCGATAAATTCATCAGGGATGTGCATATGCGTTATCACGGAATATTTTTCAAAAAAAAACATCAAAGCATCTCACGGTACTTTTAACCCTACTGTAATTTCGTTGTGCATAAAGCAAGAAAATTAATTTTTACTAAATCAAGAGGGCATACTATCTATTAGTTATACCACATACTGTTCAATTTGCGAAGTTTGAGTCTTTCGTCACAGATTGTCATTCTCTCTCTTATCCATGTTTATCACATGAAATGGAAATTTTGTGTCAAAAACGTAAGTCCATCATATTTCTTACATTACGTATAAAGGATCGTACTTCCTTGTCTAATGTGCACGAATAGAAAAAGGCAAACATATTTGTATTACCCGCCGAAATCGAACAAAACGAATCGCCGACTGTCAAAGTTGTCGTTAAATTATGGCGTTAAATTTTAACTACTCCGATAGTTTTCCGTAAATTTTTGTGGGATTTTCTATGTTTATTTAGTTATTTATGATTTAATTTGTGTTTAAACTGCCGTCCCGTTTTACTGAAAGAACAACGGCTCATATTGAAAGTTATCGAGTATTTGAAACTCGAAAAAGATGCTGGAAAACCCCTTTTACTTGTATCGGCTGTTTACGATGTAACTGGATAACTACCGAGTTAATATTTTGTAACTAAATCGAAAATATTCACGTATATTTTATAGAGAGCATCGGAGGCTTTAGGAATTTCATGCTCCACTGTGCAAAGAATAAGTTCCAGAGGAATCGTAAAAGATAAAGAACAAAAAGCAGCAAAACAAGTCACAACATTCGTTTGTCCCGTGGAATTCCTGCTTATAAGATCCATGAACATATTATTAGAGGACGTATTTATTCATTGTATACTGCGGGTAGGCTAAAATAAATTTGTCATTGTTTAATATTTTGTTATTAAATTTGTTATTGTTAGTTTACAACCAGAGATATAAACAACTCATGGACCAAGTCAGGAAATACGTGAAAACTAATATGGCGCCGAAAATGATGACGAAAGTTTTAAACTTCGCAAATTGAACAGTAGTTTATTTTCGCTAGATAAATTTTGACAGTGAATCACTCGCCGTCATCAAAATTCTAAGGTAGGAATTATTTTTTAAAAGAGCTTAAATTAATTTGGAAAATCTGAATAATTACTTAATCAATAACTAAAATTATATAAATTTTGATATATATTCTTTTATGCTTTTGCTAAAAAATACACACAAATTACACATACATAATAAAGAAAAAGTTAAAATACAATTACTACCTTTCCTAACTTCTAGCCTGAACACAAAGATTTGCACTTCAAAAAATAGACATGCTTTCTGTTTGTCTATTGCAAAACAAAAATAATAACAACGATAACGGATGAATTTCTAATAAAAATTAGAAACTGGTTTGCATCTATTATATATTGGTTTAATTATGAACAGAAAGTGATGAATAATGAGTAAAAAAAATTAACAGATCATATCAATATAGTATTACTGCATGATAATAATTATATGGATAATCATAAATGCATATAGATAATTTTATAAATTAGAACTTTAAGTGCAGTAATTTTTATGTAGTTTTAATAGAAATATAATTATAGCAGAGACTGATTACTAATAGATTACCATTAGAGAAAAAATAACGTTTATAATATATATAATATATTAAATTCGAGATTAAATTATTATTAATCAGATGATTTGAATTTAATGAAATTTACAATCTTAAGTTATACGACTAAAAAACCATTAAGTTCAAAATACCTGCAAGAACAAACTCAGAACAAATACCATAACGTAAGATATATACACCATAGAACAGATTTTGACGGTCGTCAGATAATGATATTAAAGATCAGAAGTTCGTGATACGAATACGGTTAAATTAGGGTAAAGTTGCGCATTAGGATGTTCGCCAACATGTTAGCAAAAAAGTTTAAAAATTTTCAAGGATTGCTGTTCAGTTAAACCAAAAAAATTTCTCAGAAATTTTTGAAATTGAATTGAAGATTGAAATTGAAAATGTAACTTATTCTACATCAGAGGGAATTGATATGATTCTATTAGTTGGTAAATGCAATGTGCATTCACCAATTAATAGAATACTTAAATGCCCATGATTTTATCTAGTCTGGATTTTTTATGGGTACATGTCAAAGACAGTGTTTACAAATCTCGACCAACTATTGTCGACAACATGAGAGAAATGATTGTAGCTGTTTTCGAGGCAGAACTTCACATAATATGCTTTTTAAAATGAAAAGATCCTTTTGAAAAGACCATTTTATGCAATTTTTGTCGCCTAATTATAGGTTTATATCTGGTTTTAATTCTGTAATAATTAAAATATGATTTAAACGTATTTATTACCATTGAGTACTTTGCTCTACATTTTTTAATTTTTGTTAAATTAATAAAAGGTATATCACAGCCACCTTAGATTGTTTCAAATAATAAAGATCTACTGACGCAAAATCATAAAAATTAAAATATCTAGGAAAATCTTTATCTGAGGGGTAGATAACCTTAACAATGTTTTGAAGAAATATAAATTCCCCATTGAACACCGGGATAATATACTGGGTGTTTCATTTAAAATAAAGGAGTAACTTGCTTTTAAAAGTGACTAGTGACTAATGTTCCATATTAACTTTGTCTCACCCTGTATAACTTTTCCGGTCAAATTTTAATTTCGTTTAACATACATCTTCATCTCACAAAATGTGAAATATGTCAAAATACTTAGATTTTAGGTATATGCTACATTAATAAAATTCACCTTTATTTTTTTCATAGAATCCGAAAATAAATTAATATATAGGATGTTCCATTGAAAAAAAAACACAACTTTGATGTGTAATGTTTTGGGGGGAAACCCTGTATAATTTTATATATTTTTATAAAATGCTTTCAGTGAACCTACATATGCTGCCAAAATTCCATTTCGATATAAACTACCGTTCTCCTTGGAGCTTCCGCGGCGTATGAGAGGCGCCACCCTGTATATCTAGTTTGTTTCTCAGATAGATTTTCTATGTGTTTATGATACTCAATGCCATAATATTTCCTTGTATAATAACGTTACCTACACATTACCTAAAAACAATAAACACACCAATTTTCCATGGAAATCAATTCTGAGACGTAAGCAAAGAAAATATATTCACAACGCCGAACGAATTAATTTCTCCAAGTGTATAGCGAGGCTAACGATACTATTAATAATATTTGTGTCTAGAGCTAGGTGGATTCCAACTTTCCAGCCCTGGTTCGTTATTTATTACTTAGGTAGGAGTATTATATATGAAGTACTTTAAAGCGTAGAGTTATTATAGAACGTCTTCTTCTTGTTATCAAGCGGGAACGTTATTCCTTATTATTGGAAAGATCGATTAGCATAACAGTTATACGCAGTGTATATTTTTAGATTATATTGCACTAATTTCAAGCAGTAAATTTATTAAATTTTCTTTAATATTGATATTTTTTTAAGATATCAAATATACTGATATCTTCAACAGATGCCTGCTAAAAAACGGCATTTCTGAAGACTGGAATCTGGCGTACATCAGCTCTATTTTTAAGAAAGGAGATAAAAAAGATGTAGCAACTACAGAGGCATTAGTTTGATAAACTCAATGGGAAGGTTGTATGGCAGGATATTAAAAGAGAGAGTAGAAGAAAGATTTGAAGAAATAGAAGAAGAAGGTGGTTTCCGCGCTGGGCGTTCTTGTACAGACAACATATTTGTGTTACAACTAGTGTTGCACAAGACAAGAATTCTTGTCTTGAAAATCAATTTCTTTTCTTGTCTTGAAAATCAATTTCTTGTCTTGTCTTGAAAATCAATTTCTTGTCTTGTCTTGAAGTTTAAGACAAGACATTTTCAAAGTCTTGTCTTGCAGATTTCTTTAATGGCAAAGTCTTGTCTTGTTTTGCAAGACCCTTGAAATTTCTTGTCCTTCTAACAAATTTTATATTCTAACAAAAAGGTAATTATATTTCTATATTTTATTTCATAGAAAGCGTCGTGTACAAAATGTAATACGGAAAAATGAACAACAACGATGCTAATTTTACCAAAAAAATCCTAACGGACCGCTAACGAAGTACGTTAACTCGCCCGTTTGACGAAACAGGAGCCATTACCAAATAAAAGCTGAATAAGAATAAGTAAGGTTAAGTTCGATTTATGGGTTTTGGATTATTATTTCGTACCTAACCTTGTCCGTTAAGTTATTTAAGTATTACTACCAAAAAAAGGTTTTTTTTAATATGAAATATGAGCATCAGTATAAATAATATAAGTGTCGAGAGTGAAACCGAGTCCGAACCCTTCCAAGACAGTGGGAGTGAATTCGCGGTTAGTAATAGTGAGCAAACAAACACTGACAGTGAGGATTTAAGTTTGGATACAGGGTGTACGGAAAGGTCATGCTAGAGTGTACTATTTGCGCTATTTGATACTACTTTTTGTTAGCGGAGCAATTTCGTGCAAGAATAGTAGTACCAAATAGCGTGCTCCACAAACCCACCATTAATTTCAACTACCGTTAGTTTTTTGTATAATACCATTATACCAATATAATTTTGTGTATAATACCAATTACCAATATACGGTTGGTTGCCTCGACTTTATTTTATTTAATTCTCAACTCTAAAATACCGGCTATGATAGAAAAAAATGAACACTGGTCAATATTAATGCCGGGTTTATACAGCACTTGCATAAGTCGTATTTATAATCACTTCTTAATCATCGTCATAGTCACAACGTAATTTCAATGTGCGTTTATAAAACATTTTCATAATCATAATTTTTATATCAGTGAAATTGGGTAACATAACTAAAGGCTAAGTTCATGGTAGATGTCAAAATGTTTATAAGAAGTGGATAGTTTAACTTTTATGATTATGACTATGATTGTGATTACGACTATGTAAATGTTGTATAAACCCGGCATAACTTGCGCAAAGACCTAATTATCACTTAAAAAATGTATCATTTATAACTTTCAAGAAATCTTGCAAGACTCTTGAAATTTCTTGCATATTAAAGTCTTGTCTTGTCTTAAAATTCAAAACAAGAAATTTTGAAAGTCTTGTCTTGAATTTCTCGCAAGAGTCTTGGTCTTGCAAGACTTTTTCAAGACTCAACACATTTGTTGCAACACTAGTTACAACAAATAATTGAAAAAAGGAGAGCTCGAAATTTGGACACACATCTGGTAATTATAGATTTAGAGAAAGCCTAAGACACGGTGCCTTTGATGAAATTATTTGAAATCTTGGTTGAGACAAATGTGAGTAAAACATATATTAATGCAATCTGGATTATGTACAAAAATCCAAAAAGTATGATCAGACAGGGGAAGTTCCTATCGAAATCCTTCCTGACATCAAAACAACTCAGACAGGGGTGCAGTTTATCACCCACCTAATTTAAAATATATATCCAGGAGGCATTGAAAAACTGGAGAAGGAAGAGTAGAGCTATGGGAATAGAGATCGGCAACGACTGTCTATCGACCTTGTTTTTTGCAGACGACCATGTTATCATTGCAGGTTGCGAGGAGGATGCCGACTACATGTTCACGAAACTTGAGGAAGAATACGATTGATGGGGACTCAATATCAATCTCCCAAAAACCGAATACCTGAAAGTATGAGAAGAACAAACTGAAGATCCTGAACTACACATACATGAAATTAAAAGGTGTAGCGAATATAAATATTTAGGAAGTATTATATCTGGAGAAGGGGGGGGGGGACTCCAAGAAATATATAAATAGCAGAGTTCAACAAGGTAAGAAGTAATCGGTTTTTTTAAACTCTCTACTGTGGTTAAATAACATATCCATCCAAACAAAGCTAAGGATTTACAAAGCAATCGTAGAGCCAATTTTAACATACGGTGCCGAATGCTGGCAATTTACATCAAAAGAAAGAAAGATGGTCAATAGAAATTAGAAATGAAGAGATCAGGCAAAGAACAAGTCACCGACAATATCGAATCGAGACAGCTACTATGGTATGGGCACGTAAAAAGAATGGGAGGGGAAATATGGCCAAAAAGAGCAATGGAGTTCCCAAAGCAGAAGGAAAAGAGGAAGACTTACAACTACGTGGTTAGATGGAATAGACCAGTACATGAGAGATAGAGCTATTAATGAGGAAGAGTGGCAAAAACGAACAATATGGAGGTCGAAATGGGGGATGCGGCAGAAGATGTAGGAGTCTTACTTGTAGGACCTCCGCTTTATACAGGGTGGTCCGAACTGTATTCCGGAAACTTCGGCAACATATTGTGCAGATATAAATAAATAAACAAGTTCGAATAAATGTATGTCCGAAAATGCTTAGTTTTGCAGATACAGGGTGTAGAAATTTTATTTTTATTACGATTTTTCCCGAATAATTTAATTTAGGTAAAGTCAATATTTGGATGAAAATTGGTGTCTGGGAGTTCTTTGACATGAGAAATTTGATTTTGATGTGATTATGACTCTTACTTGTAGGGGACGCCACTTACATGTGTTTTAACTGTTTTGAAGAGTAATAACTTTTCGTCCGTACCTGTATAAAACTACCGAGTGAAGAAATATACATTTCCGTGATTTTTTACGTAAAAAATGTTTCTTGGTAAAAATCGCTATGAGCAACCGTTCAGAAGATATTTAGAATGGAAGTCAATACATGTCATTATTGACAAAAATAAACGTGTTGAGTAGATAGATATTTGACTAAAATTATAAATTTGGGAACTTTTTATTTTTCTTCGAAAAAATGATGATAAAACAGTTTCTGTTGAACTTTTAGCACCAAAACATTTCAAATTTATGATATCAGTCTAATAACTATTTAGTCAACATGTTTAATTTATGTCAAAAATTACAGGTATTGATAATTTCGATTCTAAATATCTTGAGAACCATTACTCGTAGCAATTTTTACCAAGAGACTTTTTTACGTAAAAAACGTGGTAAATTTATATTTTTTTACTCGGTACTTTTCTACAGGTATGGACGAAAAGTTATTACTCTTCAACCCAGTTAAAAAATACGTAGGTAGCGCCCTCTACAAGTAGGAGTCATATTGACATCAAAATCAAATTTCTCATGTCAAGAAACTCCGAGATACCAATTTTCATCTAATTATTCACTGTACTTCTACACCCTCTATCTCGGAAACAAAGCATTTTAGAACATACATTTATACGAACTTTTTTACTTATTTTTATCTGCAGAATATGCTGCCGAAGTTTCCGGAATACAGTTCGGACCACCCTGTATATACCGGGTGCGTCTCAAAAATGGCTCACCCCTATAACTTTTTTGTTTTTTTCAGATAAAAAAACTAGATTGGGTGTATTAGTATATGACATAAATTAAGATTGATTGACGTATTCGATTGTTTTTGGTTACTTCCTGTTTCACCGGAAATGACTACAACTTTTGATTTTTAAATAGCACCTTTGGTATATTTCTACTTTATTCGATAGAAAATGACACTCTGAATATTATTATTATTTTAAAGGACTTTCCATGAATTAATGATGTATAAGATTATATTCCACAATAATTAAATTTCCATTTATCATTTTTTTCCATGAATAGAATGACATATCCTATGTCAACTTTTGACATTTTCGCTTAAAAACAAATCGGATTTTAAATTTTCGGAAATTCGATAAAACCACAATATTAATATGTTTATTAACATTGGTTTTCTATTTTAAATAATAAATAATATATTAATATTTTGCTATTGTCAGTAAGAAATGTCAGTTAAACAATTCCAAACTTGTACCGAAATAAAACAAAAAACAATGTTGATTATTTATTTTGCTTAATTGAAAATCTTACTCCTTATATTGAAAGTTCCACATGGAAATTTCAATATACGGAGTTGGGATAACAAATACATAAAATATACGTTCCCTGTGGATATACCAGCATTGTTAACCTTTGTTTTCCGTTGTGATATTGATTTCCATATCGACGCACGATATAAGCTTATTATTATCGAACCCTTTCATCCTAAATCGCCATAGAGAATCCTTCACCGGTAGAAAACGCAGTATGTCTCCATTAAACGGACATTTCGGATTGATGTAAGTCATCTAAAACGTAAATTAACTGGAATTTTTAACATATTCTAGAAATTACATTTTCATGATAATTTCAGTCAAACTGTTGCTTATGTGTCATTTATAAAAAGTATATATTGTTATTGTTTCATAATAAAGGTGTCATCATTATTTTAAAAAATATTGCTGTAGAGCATATAATTTTTTACCCAAACATTAAAAAAATCCAATAACTTTGAACTCCAAAGCTTTAATAATAAACATTTAAATTTGTTTCTGTTCGAATCAAATAAACAGACAATTTAAAGTACTGTGAATGTTCATAACTAACTAAATGTGTTGTCTGGTTCATTGTAGTGATTTTTAATTTCTTGGTATACGTATTTATTTAAGGCGCATCCACATTGCTCGTGGTCTTGCTCGCACACTTGCTTCTGATTGTGCTTGCGTTGCTTGCGCTTCCTGTTTGTCGGGTTTCTCAAGATCTTTCGGCTCGCAAGCACCGGCGTCTACATTGTAATGTCGTGCTTGCGTTCGTGCTGATCGGACATGGATGATACCGAAGTATTTTTAATAGCGGCTACTAGTGCAATCATTATTGCAAAACGGAGACAAAAAGAAAAAAGGCGGTGTTGGATATTTAATAAATTCAAAACTAGATCCCGGCACAGTGAAAGTAAACATCTACACGATTTTCAAACAGACAGAATGTTTTTTCATATTTTTTAATCGCATGTCCGCTACTGATTTTGAAAGACTTATTAACTTAATTGGCCCCCGTATAGAAAGAAAAAATATAACTTTTAGAAAGAGTATTCCGGTTAAAGAAAGAGTTAAATAAAGATTGGCCATAACATTAAGATTCCTTGCAACTAGAGACTCACATACAAGTTTGGGTTATATATTCAACGTTTCCAAGCAAATAATTTCAAAAATAATACCAGACGTATGCCAAATACATTTAATATTATTAATCCAAGAACAGCACACAAATATTTGTAATTCTGGACAAAATAAAATAAGAAAAATCGTGGTAGTATCATCATACTGCAGTAAATACCGAATATTATAAATGAAACCAAACTAAAAACTTAACAAATAACGCAAACAGCCCGAGCGCTTTGAACCGCCGGCGCCGGCGCCGGCGCCGGCGTAAAGTGTACTCGCATGGCTCTTTGATGTACCGAAATTTCGTTTAATCGCAAGCACGTTGAGCATCGCGAGCACCGTGAGCGCCGCGAACATCTCGCTCCGACTGTTTACCATATTTCTCGCGTTTCACGTGTTTTGTTCGGCCTGCTTACGAGCTATGTGGACGCAGATTTATCAGAGTAAGTGGATCAACGAGTAGCGACAGCTACGAGTAGCTACAACGAGTAGCGTCGGCTTTTTTGATGTGGTGGGATCAAATTTTCTTTCTCTCTCTTTTGACGTGTTTGACAGATAGACTACTTATTTAACTGCTCAACTTATGAAGTGGTCCTAGAAACATGGTAAACACTGCTCATAATTTGAAGTATAATTAATTATAAAGTTTTATACATATTTTTTTTTGTTTTGTTTAATCCCTATTTCTAAATTTGAATGTATAAAATATCTTACAGCTAATAAATAATTTAAAAAAATGATTCGTTGCTTGAGGCATACTTGAAATAGAGTATATAGAGATATTCGATAAATGGCAACAGTGGCAACTTCGCTACTTCATATGACAGATAACCTACTTATTTCGCGCAGCCGCAAAAAAAATTGAAAACCGGACTGTCGCTACTCGTCGGTTTACTTACTCTGGATTTATACTTACCGGCTTAATCGGGCATACGAGTGGTGTATCAAAATGCTCCAGAAATTCAGTATAAATTTGATTCTTTTTCGCCAATAGTCCGCAAATATTTCGTTGCATGTAATGCTTAATAAAGAACTCGCAGGTGTCGAGATTTCCGCCAAAATCGCATTTCCAAATGTCAAATTGTATCTAAAAACATCAGAAAGGCATTGCTGAAATTTTAATACACTGTGTGTTTAAAAACTGAAATAAGTGCAAATATCTAAATAATATAGTAATCGCAAAACAATTTCCTATGCAGGTGGGGATCAACTTTGAGTGACAAGCACTGTCAGATTGTGAGGGATTTATGAGATAAATCTTAATGTATAATTATTGGAAAACAATTTATTTATTATATCATTTTTTAAAGATTTTTACGCTTTTTTAATTAGTGGTAATAAAGGACCTTTATTGTCACGTTCTCGTTCAAAATAGTTGATCAGAGTAGCTATAAACTCTTTGGTTCGACTGTTTAAATGCTTCGAAATATTTTTGAGACACAATCTCAAGAAATGCAAAATAAAAACTCGAAAATTTAGTTCTTAAAAGAACTGTTTGCGCTTAAAAATACGATTTTAAAAAGAAGACTATGAAAACTGGCAAAAACGAGAATAACTCATAAACATTCATCAAGAACACGATATTATACAAAAACGTTGCTTAACACGGCGCAATGTGACCAACATTTAAAAAATTCGGTTATAAAAAAAAACTATTTTTACAGCTTTTATCTAAATAAAATATCTGTTACAATCATTTGCTCTATAAAGTAAAACGAAGAGCTGCTCGGTGTTTTAAATTATACAACAAATTTAACCATCTTTGCCAAAATTTCATTTAGTCGGGTTTATAGGCTTTAGTGTCAATTTCGATTTGATTGATGACGTACATCGGAAAATGTTTTGCGATTAGTTTATCTTATATAGTATATTTTCGTACAAGATACACAAACTTTTTTTCGTGAAATAAAGATGTTGAAAAATTTGTATTTTCTTTTATTTTTTTCTGTATTTTAAAAAATTTATGAGCTCCAGTCCATTATAAAATTTTCTTCTTTGATCTGTACTAGATATGTAACGTTGCCATATATTCCTATTGTCTTAGAAAAATTGAATAATAATAATAATAATACATTTAGTTACAAAATAATACCAAAAGACATGTTTAGTATTCAACAAGAACTGACATAATATCAATCAAGTCGAATTAAAATTAATTAACTCTTTAAATAATTTACATTTAAAAACAGTACAAAATTATATGAACATTTTGAGATATGCAGCAACTGGACCAGATTTCACAAAATCTCCGGATTTTACAAAAATGGACGATTAAAGACATTAAAGGTAAGAAAACGCATCCTGCGACAATGGCCCAATTTTGAAGAGAGTTTAAATTAATTTGGATTTGTTGTTCACAAACTCTGAATGAACTTGACGATAAATAAACAGGGTGAGTTTCCTACGATGTTCTCTATGGGTATCTCGGAAACTACTGGAGATAGAGAGTCGGTTAAATGGGGAAAGAACTGCAGTTTTGTGGGGTCATAAATATGCGCCTTTCAGATTTTTGAAAAAGTTCATGGCTTGCTAGATACCTATTTCCAAAAAAATCAAATTTAGGCTATTTTAAAAATTGTCCCTAATTCATATAATTCTTATAATTCATTATAAGCTATTTTAGACAAAAAGTTTTCAGATAAAAGTTGTAGATAATCACATCCTTAATGAGATTGTGTCCTCCGTTTTTTTCTAAAGCCTGTCAATTTTGACATATGACACAAACCTATGTTTTTTTTAATGGAAACCATAGTTGGCCTTGACTTTATAAAAAGCGCTATTTTTTAAGCTTTTCAGCGATATAAGCTATATGTTTTCTTCGAAAAATTATCGAGTTATAGCCAATTCTTAGCATTTTTAAATAATTTCACTTAGTTAGCCATGGAAACAAGTTTAATCGTCTTTGCTCTCATAAATATGAAGCTGCCACATCCAAACTTTGTAAATTAAAATAAACAAAAATTGTAAATATGAATTTTTCAAATGAAGAAAAGCGTGTAAGATTATTAGTTCAACTTTTCTTGACCATATATTTTTGAGGATACGTTGACCGGTAAATGTTATGTATTTTAGAGAACGATTTTCAAGACTTGTTAGAAAAGTTAAATTTAGTTATAGCCAATTCTTATCTATCTTGACTAATTTCATTTAGATTGCATGGCATTCTTATTCTGTTATGATTTATAACTTATAAAAAGTCAGAATATATTACTAAACTGTTCTTTAGAATTTACTGTACACAAACTAAAACTTAAGAATATAATATCACTGCAGTCACTGCATACACTTTAAGTTATTTTAGAAAATGTTCAAAAAATCCGCCATTGTTTTGAGTTACTGAATTATTACCTATTCTCACAGAAGGACCGGTCGACTTAATTAAACTTTTCTCGTACCGCTACTTCGAGTGCCTCTCTTAATTCATAAGTTCTTTTGCAAACCTTATTGTTAACCATACCGCATAAAAAAACTAAAATGTATAGGTCAGGTGAACAAGGAAGCCCATGCAATTAGTCCACCTCTTCCTATCCCTGAATTTGTATTATTATAATATAAATAATTTTTAACATTTCTTTCATTATGGGGGAGGAGTCATAATGAAATTCAAGTTGGAAATACTCTATTGATGCGCGAATATCTACACGCTTTTCTTCATTTGAAAAATTCATATTTAGAATTTTTGTTTATTTTAATTTACAAAGTTTGGATGTGACAGCTTCACATTTCTGAGAGCAACGGCGATTGAACTTGTTTCCATGACTAACTAAGTGAAATTGTTTAAAAATGATAAGAATTGGCTATAACTCAGTAATTTTTCGAAAAAAACATATTATAGCTTATATCGCTAAAAAGCTTAAAAAATGGCGCTTTTTATGAAGTCATGCCCAACTATGGTTTCCATTTAAAAAAACCTTATGTTTGTGTCATATTTCACAAAGACAGGCTTTAGAAAAACACCCAGGACACAACCTCATTAAGGATGTGATTATCTACAACTTTTATCTGAAAACTTTTTGTCTAAAATAGCTTATAATGGAATTAGGGACAATTTTTAAAATAGCCGAAATTTGTTTTTTTCAAAATATCTAGTAAGCCATGAACTTTTTCAAAAATCTGAAAGGAGCATATTTATGACCTTACAAAACTGCAATCCTTTCCCCATTTAACCGACTCTCTCTCTCCAATAGTTTCCGAGATACCCATAGAGAACATCTTAGTAAACTCACCCTGCTCACCCTGTATACAGGGTTCGGCAATAGTGCGTCGGGCATCTGTAGCTCCTAGAATAAAAAACTTGGGAATTTTGTTTAAGTGCAAACCTAAATTATGTACTAGGATGTATTTCAGGAGAATATTTTAACTTCTATAGGGTGGCTCAAAAAATTGCGAGTGGATCGGGATGATCTTTTTTAAATGGAACAGCAACATGTATATTATTGCACTTTTGGCTTCACTTTAGATCACTTTACATAATCCTAAGATATAAGTAAATATATTTCGATAATTTCAGAAATATTAGTAAATAAATAAAAACTATATAGTAGTTTTCAACCTTCCTTAAAATAATTGTTACAAATAAAAGAACTATCCCGAAATCAAAACTATATAGGTGTTTACATTAGATAGTCTATACTTACTTTGCTATAAACATAGAAATCTTAAATCATAGAGGGTGTTCTAAATTCTACGCCAAACTTTCTAAAATATGAAATAATTTTTCTTTGTTTTTTTTTTAATGGAACATCCTGTATATTATTTCTTTATTGGATGAAGAGTTAAAAAATGAACATTTTTTGTATTTAAAGTATTTCAAAATTTTTAATGGTTTCGCAGATACACGCAGTATTGTTTTATTGGCTCTTTCAACGGTAAAATACGAGAGAAAAATCATTGGGTAGAGCTTTGATAAAAACTTACTGTGGAAAATACCATATGAAATATAAAACCACGAATATCTGTGAAACCGATAAAAATTTTGAATTACTCTAAATACAAAAAATGTTCATTTCTTAATTCTCCATCTACTGAATAAATAAATTATTTTATATTGTAGAAAATATGGGGTAATAAATAATTTCCGATTACCATATTTATAACAAAGCTAAGTCTAAAGTAAATACCTAAATTAGTTTTGATTTCAGTACAGTTCTTGAATTTTTAATGACATTTTAAAGAAAGGCTGAAAAATACATATTTTTTATTTATTTATTAATATTTCTAAAACTATTGGAATATACTTACTCACATCTTCGGATTATGTAAAGTGATCTGAAGGGAAGCCAAAAATGCAATAACATATAGGGTGTTCTATTTTAAAAAAATCATCCCGATCAACTCACACTTTTTCAGCCACCCTATAGAAGTTAAAATATTTTCCTGAAATGCATCCTAGTTCATACTTTAGGCTTGCACTTAAACAAAATTCCCAAGTTTTTTATTCTAGGAACTACAGATGCCCGACGCACTATTGCCGAACCTGCATGGTTAGGCCTTTTCAGTTCATTTTGTAGATACCACAAATAGATACCTACAGCAAATGTTTTTCCAATTGTTTTTCTTACTACCACCTTTAATGTAAACGTAAAATTTCTCGTTCCTGGATCTCGTTGAATTTCGATAGTATTCCAGTCTATTGTATAGTTTCCATATTCCTTACAATTTGTCAACTTCTTTACGAAAAGATTTCTATTCTAAAACCCACTTGTTTTATATCTTATTACTAATTAGTTTTGATTTTTTTAGTTATTAATTATCTTTATTTTGTAACTCACCACATCTGAAGCTAAAGTTATTATAACAGTGAATAACAATATCACAGTAATAATACGGCATATGGTTATCACAGTCATTTTATTATGACAATATTCACATTCACACCAAGTGACAAGAACTTTTGATTCAATATTTAAAATATATTATGTGTTGTGTACTTATAATTAGAGGTGCATATTGCATGCTAATGTAAAAGCTCATTAGGTATTAAAAGAAAATTTCAATACATTATTATAACATTTTGTACCAATTTTAAACTGCTACCTATTTAGATAAATTACTTGATAAGTTTTTTATTTCATATATAATATGTATATATAACAGGATCAATTATAATAATGACGCTAATATATAGTAACTGTAGATACTTACTAGATCAATACAATTTGAGAGTTACAAAACAGAAATTTTTATTTCGTGTTGTGTTTGTTAATAGGATTGTGGCGTATACGAATATATACGAAAAGTATAAAAAATATAGAGGACATTATTTTTGAACATCTTAAGGTACGAAACTATAATGTAATGTATATATAAATATAAATAAATAAATTCGGGTCAGAACGTCCTACGACGTTGTCCGATGCCTAACTTCCACCCTGTGGGATTTTCCCATTGATCTTCGGTCAGATTTTTCTCGCTCATCGACCTTCTTATTCCTTCCATCCATGTTTTCTTGGGACGTCCTCTCTTTCGTTTACCAGGTGGTATCCAATGAATGACTTGTTTTGGAATTCCTTCATTGTGCATTCTCTGAACGTGGCCGTACCATCCCATATAGTACGTCCAAATGAAATTACATTTCTACAAGCGAGACACATGGGAAACAACATATGTTAAAGTGAACCTAAGTGTTCATCTAGTTCTAACATATACATATGAGATACACGCAGGTTTATATTGATAGAATTGTGTGATACAGTGTTTACTAGTTGTATACCGTATGCACTCAAGATTCTAAAGAGTTTTTTGTAACGTAACAAATAATTATTAAAATGATGAAATCTGACGTCGGTATATGAGACATACAATGTATAAATCATATGTATGTGTGATACTTCGTATCATAGTTGTGCCTATAGTACACACCTTGTAAAAATGTGACGTATACACATAATATAAATATCTATATAGACACTTTGTAATAGTGTACTGTTGTGTCTACATTCTAGCATGAAATGAAGGTGTGCGCATGCGCGGATAGCCTCAGCGTAGATACACTGACCAAGTGTATCTTATGTGTCCTCTCTCCTTTCTCCTTTCTAGGAGTGGAATGTGTTAGCAGCCATTATTGATTTATCATTCGGAAGTTCTATATAAATGTTCTGTTTGTGTGTAGTTTAAAAGAGATTTTAAGGTAAGTACACGTTTTTAATTACTTTGTTACACCTTCCTAAGAGTATTATTAATATTATAGCAGCGACTCTTCTCTTACTCGATACCCAATTTACCAAATTTTGACTCCAATGAATGAAAACTCCAAATATTCTCGTATAATGATAAAGAGGTTAGCTAAGTTAGCTCTGCAATATATTTTTTTTTATTGGAAATAATAAAAATCTAAATGGACCAGAGAAAGAAAGATTTAAACACTTCAAAGAACTTCTTACACTGATATTCGGTAAGTTATTGATGGATCAATATACACACAGATATGTTTAATATTCAATAATCAGTTTCATATAAAAATTAAGGGTGAGATTGTTAATCTGGAAATAAAATACAACAAAGTCCAACAGAGTGCTCGATGAATCAGTATGCTAATAAACCAACTGCTTGGAGGGAAAAGAGGAGAAAAAAATGACTAAAGGAGGTCCACCAAATCGTGGCGATATACCAGTGTTTACCATTTTAGTATGTTGTTATACTAAGTACTTATATTTTTAATAAATTTTGATACAAATTCTGTTCTTTTACAGTGTTTTCTTACTTCTGGTTTCTGCAGTGTAAATAATAATTATTATTATGTTATTTGCGCTATTGCGTTCCATGATAAAAAGAAATATAAGAATTTTATTTTTTAACCACTTAATCCATTTTATGGAAGAAAAATGGTACATTTAATACAAAACAAAAATGGAACAATTTTAAGGCTACTTCTCTTGAACTTGCGATCGAGATACTTTTGGAAAATTCAAAGTTTTGCCTTCCTAATTTTCGTTCTAAAAAGATATAATTGGTATCATTGAATAAATATTTCATAAAAAGAACGAAAAGTTAGGCATCAAAACTTGTATTATTTCCTAAATTCGTTCATAAGAAGTAGTTTTATCTAGCACAAGATGTATATACGAAGCAAAATACATACGTATACACGCGGTAGTCACAACGGCAATGTGTAAACATAGTTTAAACGTAATACACAAGCACTGTGTATCCAACGGCACAATGTGTATCTCTTACTTTGTGTATACGTAAATGCTATACTGTGGCTACATTGTGAGGCGGACGTTTAACCTTTGTGCATACGTGTTGAACTACAATGTGTAAACGTAGCATATTTACATCGGGGGAATTGTGTCACCCTGTGTCTACATCTAATAATGTAAACACATCGTAAATGTGATTTGATGTGCTGTATGGGATATTAATTGTTTTTGTTCTATATCATTTACTATTGTTCCCTCTATTCCCATCTGTTTTCTAATGTCTTCATTTCTGATCTTATCCCTCCGTGAAATTCTCATTGCTCTTCTAATCGCGTCCATTTCTGTTGTCTCTAATTTCCTTTTATTCCTTTCAGTGAGTCGCCATGTTTTACATCCATAGAGTAATATGCTTTTAACTAGTGTCTGGTATATATTATATTTCCTGTTTTTTTGTAATTTCAGTGCTCTATAGAATGCCATTTATGCATCTGATAACTCTTCGTGCCTGTATTACTCTGTTGTTTATTTCTCTATCGTCCGTTCCATCTCCTGTAAATATCGATCCCAGATACCTGTAATCTTCACATGCCCTAATTTCCATATTATTGTCTAAAATAAGATTTTCTGTATTAGCTCCAATTGGAAGGTATTTTGTTTTTTCTGTATTTACTGTGAATTTAGCATATTCTTCAATTATTTTCGGCACCATATATTTCATGTCATCTTTGTCGTTTGCAATTATGGCCTGGTCGTCTGCAAATTGCAAGGTGTATAGGCATATGTCATTTAGTTCTATACATTTTCTTTTCCAAAGATGTAAGGCCTTGGCAATATTAATTTTAAATAGTGTTGGGGATATACAGCAACTCTGTCGGAGCCCTTTAGTGATAGAAATTTCCTCTGAGAGACCGTTGACCGTTTTTATTTGTGATTTTCCTCCATGGTAAAGATTTTGTACAGCTTTTATCAGAGCTGCGTTAATTCTTGATTCGTGCAATACTTCCCATAATTTTATTATTGGCACTGTATCATATGCTTTTTGTAGATCGATGAATGTTATATGAACTTCCTGGTTCATTGCAGATTTCTTCTCGATGATCTGTTTCAATGCAAAGATATTATCTGTACATGATCATCCGCTTCTGAAACCATTCTGCTCTTCTTCGTAGCTGGAGTATTCCACTTCAATTAAGTTCCTCAGTATCCTTCCATAGAGGCGACTCATAGTGCAGGTGACCGAAATTCCCCTGTAGTTATTGGGATCCTTCCTTGAGCCCTTTTTATATATAGAGGAGATATATGCTTTTTTCCACTGTTCAGGTACTGGATGACCATTTAAGTACTGGTTAACTATGTTTGTTAACATTCTAAACAGTTTTTTGCTTCCAGATTTTATGAGTTCCGCATATACTCCCTCTGGGCCACATGCTCTTCCGTTCTTTAAAGACATTATAGCGGTCTTTATTTTGTTGGTATCCACGTAGATTTCCTCTCCTTCAATGTTTATTTCTGGCTGTGGCGGTTCTTGATACTCAGGTCTGTTCTCTGACAACAATTTGGAATAATATTTCACCCATTCTTTGTTGGTTATTTCTATAGGGGCTGACTCCTGTTTTTCAGTTGTTGTTGTTTTTATAAATCTCCATACTTCCGTATTCCTTCTTCCGCCTATGTAATCCTATCCCTAATGTAATGTTACATGATTATTTGATATACAAAAATTTACGAATATATCACAATTGATTGGGCCAACAAAGGATTAAAAATAGATGGGGAATATTTTAACTATCTAAGATTCACTGATGATATAGTCCTCATTGCCAACAGTCCTGAAGAACTACAGGCACAAATTAACGAATTAAATACAGCCAGCAGTAAAGTATGCCAGCAATAAGTTCAAAATGAATTTAGCAAAAACTAAAGTAATGTTTTCCAGTAAAAACTGGAAATAGTAGAAAAATACATATTGTTAGGTTTTTCGCCGGTTCCGTGAGGATAGAAAGTCTAATTTATTTTACACTAAGTAACAAAACAATAACTATAAAACCACTTAAAGAACTGTTTAAAACTTATTTACTATTTATCTAACTATTTATCTAAAAGGAATTTATTTCGAATATAGCGCGGTAATTGTGCGCGTCGACTGATCTGTTGTTCCTGTCCTCCTCTGGCCCCAGGCGTCGGGTTATATATGAGAGAAACAGACAGTCCAGATTTTACTCGGATGTTTTTAGTCGCCCAGATTATTCTATTCGTTCTCGAACGGCGGCGGAGCATATTAGTCAGGTTAGGCCGAGTCCACACGGGTCCGCAACAATACAATATTTAGAACAACTAATACACAGCTCGGGATCTCTACGGTCATAAATCAACCAAAGAATTAAATTAGCATGGAGTACTTATGGAAGAAACTCAATCATATTCAAATCTACAAAGCCAGTTTATCTAAAGAAGAAAACATTCAAACAATGTGCACTACCAGTCATGACCTTATGGACATTATGAAAAAACTGCAGGTCGGACAACGCTCAATGGAACGAAATATGCTGGGAATAATCCTGAGAGACCGCAAAAGAACAGAGTGGATACTACAAAAGACCCAGGTAATAGATGTCATCCACAAAATCAAATCTCTAAAGTTGCGATGGGCAGGACACTTGACAAGAAGGACGGACAACAGATGGACTATACAAATTACAACGTGGTACTCACGAGGAATTAAGAGACCTAGAGAAAGACCAAACCGGATATGGGACCATGATATTAGGAAATTAGCAAGGGATAATTAGCAGGGATTAACCCAACTACAAAGAGGTAGTACTACAAGTATCTAAATATGTGAGGGGGCTACACCATAATTGGAAATGGTTTCATAGGCTGAACATGATGATGATTTTATTGATTGATGATTATATTGAGAATTATGTTTAAATAATAATAAATTTATTTGAGCTTTATGTTTAAAGTTTAATAAATACATTTTTAAATCTTAACTTTATACATTTTTTTTGCAGAAATCGTCTCGGGAGGCCAACGACTGACTGACGGATATTTTGTGCTCAAAGTTGAGGGTAGAGATAGGCGATTTAATAAAAAATAATTGAACGGCGACTTGAATTGCATAGGTACTGAGTACTGTCGCTTTTAGCCTTGTTTATATATTCTTAAAGTTGTTCAACCGACTAGACAAAATCTTAGTCCATAAACGTCTTAGGTTGATCTACTTTAAAAATATATATACAAGGCTTTTAGGTACTCATTGAAAATTTAAACAAATTTGTGATAAAAATTTAAAAATGGATTAACAATAACGATGGGTAATATTCCTTTCCACTAATAACACTGGTCTGCAGAAAAAAAATCTTAAGTCCTGACCCCATACACACAAAAAAAACTTTTTTTCAAAGACATTGGATTTTTCCAATATCTTTGGAAAAAATACATTGGAAACCAACCAAACCTAACTAAACAAAACAATGTCTATAGTATCCCAGAAATAATAATGTAGAGGCTAAATAATGGTTTCCCACCAAACTATCAAAACGCAATGAAATTAGATAGTGGGTCTCCACTGAACGGGGATTATGAAGGAAAACGTTATAGTTGAATTCAGAAAGTCATTTTACATAAGATTCGGCAAGAATTTTATCAGAAAATTTAAGATGACATAAGCTTTAATCATAAGATCTTATAATTAAAGTCTATTTTATACTCTATAGAAGACTTTTATTAGACTAATGAAGTACTTTGATTCCTAAACCAGATATTTTATTTAATTAAATCGATAGGAGGTGAAATTAAGGACTCTACTTGAACTACTAAAGGATATAATAATTCTTGAAGAATTTCTTAAACCTTGTTACTAAATATTCTTTTTATCCACCGTATTTAAAAATAATAAAATAAATTACATTTATTTTATTTTTTTTAATATAATTTTTGGATATTAATATATTACATTCGACACTGCTATGACATAACATTGACGAAGGCTATAATCACAGATTATAGATATTCTATGCTATAATGTTAGCTAAAAAAGCAAATAAAGATTCTTAAACCAAATGAATACCTAATCAGCGTTTTTCCGAACCTAAATCCCCAGAAAATCTAACCTAGAATTTAATAATATGAGACATAATATCTAAATAAATTCAATATACTGGGTTTCCCAATATTCCGTGGACATAGAACTACTACGTATTTTTGGAATCAAATTAACTTCATTCGACACACTTTACCTCTATGTAAAAGTGCTTCGTTTGTCCGCTAGAGGACATCAAACTTTAAAAAAATGCATTTTTTCAAATATTTTAAGAACCGTTATTCCGATTTGAATGAGATTTTGGGTGTTTATGTTTTGCTAAGTGCTTTAACATTTGACATTCACAAAAATTAAGAAAAAGGGTGGAAACCCCCACATCTACATAAATTTTAGTATAAATATATTTTTTTTTTCAACCGACGACCGATTTTCTTTTTGTAAAATATTCTCTCTAGTATTTAGCTACTACATTTTTTATTTCTTGTAAAAAAAAACGCCACATCGTATAGTTTTTGAGAAAAAAAGTTTTGGTGAATTTATTTTTTCGAAATAGACCTAAAAATATACAGGGACTTCCAATATTGCGAAGACCATAAGACAACTACGTATTCTTTGAATCAAAATAAATTAATTGCACATAATTTTCCTTTATGCGAAACTGCTTCGTTAAAGGGCATATCAATCAAAAGCAAACCCAAACGGTAATCAATTTAAAAGTTGTTAATATTTTCAGGCTTTAATGAAGCTTATTGTCAATAATAATTTGTAATACTAAAGTAAAATTCCATATTTTTGCCAACTAGATTATTAAAATATACAGGGTGGCCCATCGAAAACGTTCCGCAAGGCATAACGGCCAAGGTATATTTTTTTTCAAAAAATCCAAAAACACGTCAATTTTGTTTGTGAGGGCGACAACTTTTGCCCCAAAAATGATTGCAAAATCTTCAACCCTCTAAGCGGGAGTGTCATCCCCAACTTTTTCCAAATGGGAAGGGGGGTCAAGTGGTACCGCAATGAAAAGGGCTTTCTATTCTCTATACTTTCCCGCTTCGCTTTTGAAAATCGGTCGAGTCATTGAGAAAATATGAAGGATTGAAATTTGAAAAGTTTATTTAAACATTTATCAGAGTAAATGATAAGGATAAATTATTTCGACCAATTTGAGGTATTTTCTTATTATTTCTAGATGTTTACGCATTTTTTTCACTTGCAGCAAGGTTGAACGATCTGGTGCGGTATTTGCTAGATAGCTGTTCTGTGACTTGTGCGTTGAAGTTCTTCTGAATATCGTTAAACTTCTTAACAATTATGGTGTACTCACTTGCAGAAAAAGTGGAAATAATCGAACTTTATTTTAATAAAAATGAATGTATCGGGGTGCGCACATATTCAACGATATCCTGACAAACACCTTATGGCAAAATTGTTCGCGAGTTAGTAGCAAAATTTCGCGAAACTGGTTCCGTTATAAATAAAAAGAGGCAGAGCCTGTAGTAAATGAAGCTATGGAGGTATTCGTATTGGGCCAAGTTGCCATCCCAAGTAGCAAATTTTATTTTATAAAGGCTGTATAAACAGCTATGTGATCATTTTTATAGGATACCTCAATTCGTATAACGTGCTATAAGACCGTAATATGACAGCCGTATACAACCAAAAAAGGCCCATTTTTATACAACCGTTTAGTAGTATAGATGTTCTATAAAAAGGGTATACAACTCTTATGTAACTATTTTACACAGCGTTATATAACTATTATAAAACTAGTTTTATTGTGTATTACGTGCTCACATCTAAGAAACAGAACAATAAAAACATTTGATCATTTAGCGAGGTAAAAGAGTATTTTATTTTTTACCGAAGAAAATCAGGAGCAAATTATATTTTAAGCGTGTCGTAAAATGAATCTGGAAGATGTGGATTGTTAAAAAGGAGACTTTACTCGACAGTGAAAATGGCGGGTAGAGCCAGAAGGTACAACAAATATATAATATAAAAAATCTTTGGATTTGAAAAGTAGGGACATTTTTTGTTGCGCCGAAAATTTTATTGGTAGATTATAGATAAGTATTTGGCAAAACATTAAAGTGCTTTAATTTCGATTAAGGTTTACGTATAAATTTAAACAATAAAATAAAATAAAATTTTCAAAAATTCTTGTTTTTAATTTAATTAAACAGATTATTGTATGTGGAAACCTTATCACAAAATAGATCTCAAAAATAACATTTTACAATTTATTTTGATGTTTTTAATTTTGCTTCATATAATGGCGGCCATAGGCCATACAAAAATTCTGCCTTAAACATTGCGAATTATAATGCAACCATTTTATTATAAATGAATCCCTTAAATAAGTCTTTGTTGTAAAATAAAACGGTATAGGATAAATATCTATCATTATGCAGAATTTCCAGGCACTATAGAACTATTTTTGACATATTGAGATTTGTGATAAATAGATGTTGCCAAATCTCATTCGGTTAGTATTTAAACTAACAAACATGATCATTCATGCATGCCCGACGAGTGAGCGGCAACCTAAGGACTTGGAAAAACAACAATAAAACAATACAAACATTACTACAGTAAAACTTTTATATCAACGTGGCAACAATGCTTTGAAGAAGCCAGACAACCCGAGAGATTTTGGCTTTTCGGAACCCAGGGAATTCTCGGGATTATTTGCCGTAATTTCGAGGAGTTTTTTCTTACATGCTCTTTATAACTACCACTGCGTTTGTTAACTTTTTTCCAACTTTGTCCAGAATTCATAATAGCTGTGATTATACTTCTACGTAGATATTACTTTTGCAACACAACAATAACAAAATAAATAACTAGGTATACCATTTAATTTAAAATGAGGTTATATTATACATTACCAGTTTTATAATGCAAATATTACAGCGAATTTATTTTGTTAATCACAATTTTATCATATAAGGCATAAGGCTATATAACTAGTGTTGTATACAGCACCGTAGTTTAATGCAATAAAACATTCTATTATACAACGTAATACAACTTTAATAAGACAATTTTAAGTAGCTATTATATGATCTTGTGAGTACTAGTTATATGAATATTATAGAACTCTTACATGGTGGGTATAAGAGTCTAATAAAATAATATGTTTTTTATCATATAGCATTGTCTTATTAAGTGTTATATCATACTAAAAGAAATTATCGTTTAATGCGTTATAGGACACGTTGTAAAAACCACTAGAAAGTAGTTTAATATGACAACTTTTATTAAAAAACAGAATGGTCGAAACCAAACGCTTAATAAAATCAAGCAGTCCTTAAGACAACGCTATTCGACTGTTATAAAATAATTCAATCCTTTTAGAATTTCTTTTTGCTACTTGCGATGGATATTACGCTGAGTACAAGAAAATTAGCCAATGAGACCGGCGTGAATCGTACAAGTGTCCAAAGGATATTAAAATAAACACAAGTTCCACCCGTACAAAATTCAGTTGGTACAAGAACTCAACGCAGACGATTTTGATTGTTGTTTGCAATTTTGTGGAACTATGAGTGAAATGAGTGGCGAATGATAATAATTTCCTATTTAATGTGTGTTTTTCGGATGAGTGTACTTTCTTTTTGAAGGGTGTAGTTAATCGGCACAACTGTCGGTACTGGGCTGAGGACAACCTCAGGGTTTTTCACGAGGTGCACACACAAAACCCTCAGAAATTGAACGTGTGGGCTGGTATTTTTGGAAATTCTATTGTAGGTTAGGTTAGGTTAGGTTAGTTAGTCAGTTTAACGATATTGAGAGGAACTTCAACGCACAAGTCACAGAACAGCTATCTAGCAACTACCGCACCTGATCATCAACCTTGTGGCAAGTGAAAAAATGCGTAAACATCTAAAAATAATATGAAAAAACAGCAAATTGGTCAAAGGAATTTATCTTTATAATTTACTCTGATAAATGTTTAAATAAACTTTTCAAATTTCAATCCATCATATTTTCTAAATGACTCGACCGATTTTCAAAAACGAAGCGGGGAAATATAGAGAATAGAAAGCTCTTTCCATTGCGGCGCCACTTGACCCCCTTCCCATTTGAAAAAAGTTAGGGGATGACACCTCCGCTTAGAGGATTGAAGATTTTGCAATCATTTTTGGGGCAAAAGTTGTCCCCCTCACAAACAAAATTGACGTGCTTTTGGATTTTTTGAAAAAAAAAATACCCTAGCCGTTATGCCTTGCGGAACGTTTTCGATGGGCCACCCTGTATAATAAAAATAGGATTTTATGCACCTCCATAGCTTGATGTGACAAAAAATATTTTTTGGAAGTCAGCTTCGGAAAAATATTTTTTTCCTCAAAAAGTATGCGCTGGCTTGTTTTTACAAGAAACAAAAAATTACGAATGAAAAATAAATACTAAAAAGACCATTTTACGAAAAAAAATTGTAGTCGATTTAGTTGGAAAATATTTATAATAAAACTTACGTAGTTTTCACCCATCCTGTACTTTTTCTTGATTTTTGTGAAAGTCAACTGTTGAACCACTTAGCAAACCACTACTTAGCAAAACATAGACACATAATATCTCATTCAGATCGGAATAACGGTTCCTAAAATATCTGAAAAAATGTGTTTATTTTTTTAAACTTTGATGCCCTCTAACGGACAAACGAAGCACTTTTGTATAGAGGTAAATTGTGTCCAATGAACTTATTTTGATTCCAAAAATACTATGTCCATGTAGTATGTCCACGTAATATTGGGACACTCTCTATAATATCTAAATAAATTTGATATATATTAATAATTAACCAAATTACTATTATGTGGACCATCAACCTTCAATAAAAAATGCCACCAATCAATTAATGAAAAAAGAAGCTTGTTTCATTGAAGATGGTCGATTACTCGAAGCGCCATCTCTACCGGAAAATCGGAACCGCTCGAGCGAAAGGCAACAGATAAAGCTATTGGCGCCGTCTCCTTCTCAGAGAAGATTTATGGTGTATGGAGGAGAAACCGTCTTATTGGGGGAGTAATACGGCCCCTGTCGCTGTTTCGATAGATAGAAGGATGACGTGCTTAATTCGTGCATATATATCCATCTATAGGTTTCGGTCTGGAGGCGTTTGTATTGAGAATCGTTGAGGATTGATAATTCGGTAGGGGGAGAATAATACAAGTAAGGTGGAGATATAGAGGATAAGTAGGCTAATATCGCTGCTAATATATACGTGTCCTTTTTGTAATTATCCCAAGTAGCATTTTTAGACACAAAATCGAAACAAAATCTCAAGTCAAGACACAAAAGTTCTGGAATTAATTTTACACATTTTTGATACATATGTTTCGTAACATAAATCGCGTTTCTACTTTTTGTTTCGAAACATTTTTACAAAATACGGTTTCGCTACATAAGCTGTAACAATAAAAATCTTAGTGTCACAATTTTTTTAAGAAACAGATGTGGCTCACATTTACAAAAGTTTTGTACCCGTTTTATGCCTGAAAAGTGTCCATAATTTATTTGATATTCTATCAAATATGAAAACATACTTTATTGTTTTCGCATTTTTTGCAAAATAGGGAATACTTAACAATTTAAGCAAGCATTTTCTTCAAGTTTTATAGTACTATAACCAAAAAAGCAGAAGGAAGGATATAATATGTCCATATATATTCATATTTGTGAATAATATAAATATAACCAAATAACAGCCACTACCCATACACAACAGGAGACTGAAGAAAAATGTTACCAGCAAACGTTTTTTTTCTCTTTTTCTCACAACGGAATACATGTTTTTATGTTTTAATTGTGTATTAATAAGCAAATAAAACTGTTTAATTATTTTAACCAGAAGTTCTGATTTGTATTGTTGACAGGGGTCTAGTTCAAAATTTCTACGCAGATACCGCTAATCGAAACATTTTGAAAACATATTTTTTATTTGTTTCCATTTATTGTCGATTCACTTTCGAAACACGAGTTTCTCTCTTTTTAGACACAAATATGATATAATGCAAATTATTTTTGTCCGACTCCCTGCCAATTTTATAAAATAATGAATTAAAATTCCGCCACGTAGGTTAGTGATAGCGTTTTAAAAAAAATATATATCTTTTTATCGGTTGTTGAGCTTTTAAACCCATAAAAATGCACCCTGCTTACATTAATTTATATATTTTTATCTTCAGAACCATGATATAGAAATAAAAATAAAAATCTATATTTTAAAGAAGAAGAAAATATTTTGTAGAATCAAATAATGATATATAGAAGAAGCATTAAAAATGTGAAAGTACATTATTAAATTAAACGATGAATTAGCATTTACCAGACATTTTACCAGCGAGAAAACTTAAAAATAGAGATGTTAAGACAAATATGGCCGAGGTCAATATGGCCAAGACAATATGGCCGAGGTCGACATTATTGATGGTTGTTTTCATTTTGAAATCCACACAAAAAAAACAGACACGATTATTAGAAACATTACCCAAAATGTGTCCAAAAATGCTACTTGGGATGCCAGTATTCCTATGCCATGATAGAACACTATAGTTCAAAAATAATAAAATATTATAATAAATAATAAAATATTGAAAAATGGTATTTATTTCATTAAAAAATATGTCGATTTCACAAAGACCAAATTCAAAACTTAGAAGATAGAGAAAAAACCAAATAAGATAATGTCAATGAATTGGCATCATTTGCTCGCAATTTTCTTTTTTCGATCGATAATTTGTTTTAGCATCAATGCCAGTCACTCGAACTAATCATAAAATCTATTATAGGACTGCCAACTGTTTTTAATCATTGTTGATCGCTCCGTATAAAAAGTAAATAAGTGAAAAAAAATAAAGGTATGGTCAAAAATCAATAATTGGTAAAATATAACAGAAAGTAGGTTGTATAACTATTTTTTCAATTATGAACAAAAAATCTAATTTTATTATAACTAGACCAGGTATTATCTACTGTCGTCTATGGAAAATCGTTCTACTTGAAATCGAACTTATAATATCTCTGTCAATTACTATTATTCCCACTTCGGTTCAGCTAACGGATTTTAAAACGATTCCCAACCTTCGTTAAGGGCCAAATTAAGGCCAGAAGTGTTTGGACAGACATTGCGGTGAATAAAAGATTTTGATTAGCATAATAGATCAGTTTGGAGTTTGAGTTTTCTTGCTTTTCGACCGAGATTCTGTCTTGTTTAAAAGTAGATTGTCTTGTTTGATATTATTTTAATAAATTTGCTTAGTTTTTTCTTAAATTATATGTATTTTTTGTTTATTAAACAAATATTATATGTTGAAATAGTATATTGTGTAATAAGTTTTGAAAAAGGCTCTTTGTACACGGGTGTGACGGTTTATGGTGATTATCTACAACTTTTATCTGAAAACTTTTTGTCTAAAATAGATTATAATGGAATTAGGGACCATTTTTAAAATAGCTAAAATTTGTTTTTTTCGAAATATCTAGAAAGCCATGAAGTTTTTCAAAAATCTGAAAGGCGCATATTTATGACCCCACAAAACTGCAATTCTTTTTCCATTTCACCGACTCTCTATCTCCAGTAGTTTCCGAGATACCCATAGAGAACATCGTAGAAAACTCACCCTGTATATTCATCAAAACAGTGAGTCTCCCTGTGTATGTATATCAGCCCATCTTAAGGGAAAATGTAATTAAGTTTTATTTCAGAGCGTCTAACATGTGGTGTGAACCCTTTCAGTAATGTATCTATGTATAGTTAATAAAGCTCTTGCTAAAGCTCCTTTCATAAATGTAATCTCTTTAGTATCTTGAATAGGATATCCCCCGTTTTATTTCCCATTTTCCGCTATTTTAAGCTCCTTACAGCCATTTAATAAGGAAGCGCCTGCGAGTACCTAAAATTCGTTAAAAGTGTGGCATTTCTAAATCTACCTGTTAGGTAAACTCGTGTAGTTAATACGAAATGAGATATAATAATAGGGACTATGTCTTTTAAAGATTGTTTAAGTTCCCCATGTCATCCACTACTTCTAAATTGAAAAAGCTTGGCAATCTTCAATCAATCAATAGTTCGAAAATGGCACAAAAACTGTCTTACTATACTTTAGGCTGAGTACTTTATGTCTCATCCCCATTGAAATTACTTATATTCCATGTTCGGCTTTTATTTTTGTCTGTAGCTGTAAGTCTATGTATAATAATGTATCGGCTGAGAAAATGATCGCTGTGTCGCAATGAAGTAATTTTCCTTTAATTGGGACTTTTAATAAAAATATTAAGATATGAGTATAATGCTATCCATGTATTCAAGCATTGTGGACGAAAAAAGGACTCTAGGGTGGGGATTAGGGTGGATCGTAAATCTCAAAATTTTAAAATTTTTAAAACATCGATTTGGAATACCTACAAAAAGTTGCCTTTGGTAATATTGATAAAACAGTTTTCTTCTTTCTTTTCTTCAGTTGATAAAAAAGTTTTCTACAACTTTTTAATAAAATCACATCTTCTGCCCTCTACCAGCCCTTAAAAAATGAAAAAATGTTTTTTTGAAAAATCGATTTGGAATACCTATCTAAAGTTACCTTTAGTGTTGATAAAAAAGTTAATATAAAATTTTTTGATTAAATCACGTCTTCTGTCCTCTACCGGCTGTTAAAAATTGAAAAAAATATTTTTTTTCTTAATAGTCGATCTGGAATACCTACCAAAAGTTAACTTTGGTTATAATAATAAAAAAGTAATATTACAACTTTTTGATAAAATCACTTCAGCCAAACAAAACTTCTGCCACAGTTTTAAACAAAACTCCTCGGAAACTTTGAAGGCCATTTATTTTGACGGAAAGAAAGATAAAACCTATGTTATTGAAAATATTGAAGGCAAGTCCCACAGAAGAACTGTACTTGAAGAACATATTTCTTTAGTTCAGGGGCACCCAAAAATATAGAACCCGTTCTATATTTTTGGATCACACAGTTCCCAGTTCTGGATCAGCTCTAAGCATTTGTCAAAGTATTGTAAACTTCTTAGAAAGTAATGAATATGACCTAGAAGAACTAGTAGCAGTAGGATGTGACGGAACCGTGGTGAATACAGGAAAAAAAAGGTGCAATCTCTCAATCAGAATTAAAATTAGGACGCCCTTTAAAGATTGGTCTGCCAGCTTCACGCTAATGAGTTACCTCTTAGGCATCTTTTTCAAAAGCTTGACGGTCAAAACCTAAGTCCAAGAGCTTTTTCAGGAACTATAGGAAATCAAATACAACAGTGCAAAAATATGCCAGTTGTGAACTCTACCATTACTGACTGTGATTTACCGTGCCGATCAAAAATGTCTGTATGAAATTTGTGTTGCAGTTTCTACAGGTGAGTGCTCTGTAGATTTATTAAACCGAAGCCCAGAAAAGTTGTCATTCTCGATGGCTCACTTTGGCTAATCGCACCTTACGTCTCTGTTAGTACCGAAAATCGAACATTACAATTAGAGGAACTGTCCAAATTTATTGTCAAGGTTTGTGCTCCTTTATGGTTTCAAATTAAATGCAACTCTTCATGTGTAAATGGTACCAAACATGTTTTAAAAACAATAAAACGTAGCCGATACCTAGAGCAAGATTTAGAAAGTGTTATAGACCCTGTAATACAAAGAAATGCCTATTTTGTCCATCCCAAAAATCTTCTGATATGTATGCTGCATGAGATTCGCCCCCATACAAGAGAGCTTGCACTTCGCCGCATTCTAAATGCAAAAACTCAAGACAATCGTTCACGCAATATCCGACCTTTTATCATCCCACAAATTAATGTTGACACAGATGACTATGTTGATCTAATTGATTGGCAAAAAAATGAAATAAAACTTGTAACCGAAGTATCTTTATCAGTTCTAGGCATACAAAAGAGAGACAGCTTTATAAAGACAAAAATAGATTCGCGCAAACTCATGCCACAATTTGAGTCAAAAAAATATTACAATCAATAAGTGAGCAAAAATAAATGGACGAGGGAGGGTGGGATTCAACTCGCCGAGCAGTTGCCTCCCTGTGGTGAGTTCTGGGTTGTTTAACAATACCGAATACATAAAATATTGTTAAACAAGCGAAAAACGGCTTTAAGTGCTCTGCTCGACACATTTTTAACTCTTTGTTAAAGTGTGTAAATATTTGGGTATTTATAAAAAAATTGTTTGATCTTGGTACATAGGGTACACTTGAGTAGGGGGGTTAAAATGTCATATTTCAATAAGATATATTATTTCTAATTACTTGAAATTTTGGCTAAAAATCAAAACTTTATATTTTTGTATTTTTTACTTTTTTTAAAGCCCGGCAGAAGGCAGAAGATGAAAAAAATTGAAAAACTATAAATAGATATTAGTTTTCTAATACCAGTTGGCAACTTTTGCGCAGTATTCCAAAACGATTTTCAAAACTTCGATTTTTCGATCCACCCTAGTGGGGATCCTTGATAGTCCTGTTTGACGATTCATTTGACACATTTGAATATGATTTGAAATTTTGTGAATTTGTCAGTCTTTACTGAGCTTGTTTTATGTTATTTATTCTTTATTCTACTACTGATAGTTGTATAAATGTAGTAAATCCAGATAGAAATTGTGGCAGAACTTAAATTAACAGTGACACTATTGCGATTTATCGAAAAAGACTGTAAAATAGTTGGTTGTGTAGCGTGCGGTAGATCTCGGTCAAAAATCGAATGAAATAATGAAATAACTTTTCACTAGTAAGAAGTTTAGATTGGAAAGTGCCCATAAGGACAATGTAAACACTATTTGGCGCTATCCTTGCAACGGTCGCGACCTAAAACTTTTGAAAATTTCGGTTCGGCTTTTTCTGGAATTATATCGCCAAATATTGTTTATTCAAATTTATTATTATTTTCGTTTAATTTTATAAATAAAAGACAGTGTGTTGCATACAAGAAACTTTATTTTATATAAGGAGGCATGTATGAAATACCTATGAAACATTGGAAACTGACGTTATGCCACGATCCACGATGGTTTTTGCAGTTCACAGTTCACAGCAGAGCTTTTTAAGTTTTTAATGCCACTTTTTCACAATTATCACCGGTTGGAGCAAATAAAACTTGAATTAAACTCACAAGATAGCAATTATTACTTTAAAAATGGACGCTATCAACACTCTTCGGAATTTCTTTAATGAGAGCGGTTTTGATTTTGAAAGATTATTATGATTTTTGAAGATTCTGACCATAGATAAAAGAAAATAATCTACTATTAAGATAGATATGAAACTTAATAGTAAAATTTTGGGTCAAAGCGCCCCTCCGTGTTTTTAGTGGAGACTACGTTTAACCCAGCGCCTTCGCCTTTTCTGCTGTAAATGTTTTTTATGTTTATATTTGAATTCAAAGGATTTATTTTTAAAGTTACACTAATATATTAGTATATCAGAGAAACTTTAATAGAACATAAGAATATATATATTTTACAATTTATTATTTTATTTATTTTACAGAGTTTCATGTAAATGATCGCCGTAGCTGACGACGAAAACTGAAAAATATAACGGCACTTTTTGTTTTGGACCTGCATATCAACATTACGCTGTACTATTATGTGTTTGTTGTTGAAATAATATAAAATCTCTAATTAAAACTTGTAAATTTTAATATTTTAACATGATTTTAACTACTTTTGACAATAACTAACTTTTTATCAAGATGACATTTTAGACGGCAACTGACATATATGTCATAATATTTTAATCTTAAATACGTATGTAATATAATTTAAATTACTATAATGCAACTTTATACTAAGAAAACATTTATACATTCACAAAATACAACAAAGTCTAATAATATAGTTTGAAAACAATGAATATTGAATTAAAATTGAAAAAGTTAAGCGCGACCCCTTGTGTCAAAATTAGATGATTAAATTTTCGCAATTTTTACACCATTTGATGACCGGTGGCGCCTCTAGTGTTTGTTCGGGCGGTTGGTATTTTACTCCCACTTATGGCCATTAAAGAAAAAGTTCTAAAGGGGGATGTTTTGTGTTTTTCACTGAAAAGGTATTTTTTGATTTATCAGCAGTCATTGTCAAGTTGACAATATACAGGGTGTCTAAAAAAATTATGGTGTGATTCCTCATGTGTTCTTAAAACAATTTTTATATAACCATTAGGTCTAAAGTACTTCCTTTCTGATCTACAGGGTGTTAAAAATTAAAAAAAATCGATTTTTTGTTTAACATAAATGGTACAGCACTGCTTTTTTAAAGAAAATATATTTTTTTCTTGACTGGCCATCCTTTTTCAACAAAATTGATCTTTTGAGTTTTTCTTGTTCATCAAACGGTTGTCGAGAAAAAAAATAAATATACTTATTAAGAGCCCGCCTTAATTCGTTTTCTAACGATTTTTTATTTTTTAGATTAATTAGGAAGCACCCTGTATATGCATATCACAGGCAACTACATAAACTAGTAATCTCTAAAAATTATTTTTCCTACCACTAGCGACATACCGTGTTTTTAGTGTGTACTAATTTTTTTGTTAAAATTTCACCATATAAGTTTCCAGGGAATGATTCTGACTTTGACAAGAGAAAATTATTTCTGTTTTTGTTTGCCGTTGTTCTTAGCAAACGCTATAGCAGCGCCAGATCACGTATAACGGTCGCGACCCAAAATAATTTCGCGACCTAAAATTTTTACGGGCTTTCCAATCTAAACTTGTTACATTTATCTATATAGTAAGTGTCTATAATATACATACGTGTAGAAAACCTATCATTTAAAAAAAAAAATAGAACGGCTGTGATAAACCGGATTTAAAATCGGCCATTTTAAAGTCCCTTTGCGGTGAATCTAAGATTTTTGATATGCTCCTTCCTTAATCTTTTTATTTAAACAATCGGAACGAGTAATGAATTATTAATATATAAATTGAAAAAAGCAGGGGTCCCAGCACTATGCCCTAAGGGGATCCACATTTTAATATACGACTATCGCTATATGTTACCGCTAGCTTTATGCAGTTTGGTAGATCCTTCTTTCACCGTTTGCTCAACCAATGTCATTTAAATGTTTTCTCTTGGTTAAAATCGCTACGAGTCATGGTCCTCGAGATATTCGGAATCTAAATTATTGTTGCGGACCCGTGTGAACTTGACCTAACCTAACTATATGTCCCGCCCTCAGATGACCTTAACATCGCATTAAAGAATAGACACCGTAATGATTCATTCGTTCGAGAAGAATCGAGTCCCACTGGAATGGACTAGTACATACGAGAACATTCGAAAACCTTCTCTACGCACCTAACGATCTATGGACTATTCTAGATTTCTTTTGCTGTAGGTATAAAAGCCGGCGGCTGTGGCCTAGAGAGGGCAGTTATAAATAAACAGTACAGTTGACGCGCTAAAGTTCAAAATAAATTCTTAGTTATAAATCGTTTGTAAATAGTTCTATAAGTCTTTTATCGTTATTGTTTTTGTTAATTAGTGTTAAATAAATAGTGTTTAAATAAATTCTGACTTTCTATCCACACGGAACCGACGAAAAACGTAACATTATCAATACCTGTCATCATTGACATAAATAATACATGTTGAAACAAACATCCTAGAAGATTGTGAGTTTTTTGAGTCCCCTACCCCTCGTCAGAGATTTTACATTCAACATTTATCATCGTTTTTGTGTCAAAAGTTCAATTATTATCAAAGAAACTGTTTTACCATCATTTTTTCGATGAAAAATTTATGATTAATTTAAAAAAATAAAAAGTTCCCTTTATCATTCCAGTCAAATAACTCCTCAACATGTTTAATTTTTGTCAATAATGACATGAATTGACTATTACCATTGTAAACATCTTGAGAAGGGCTGTTCGTAGCGATTTTTACCAAGAGGCATTTTTTCACATAATGTATAAAATTTGTGTTATTATTTTGTATTTATATCCAAAAGGGCAATGGATGTACGTATAGTAAAGGTAAAGAAATTTCATTAACTAGAGTGACTTTTTAGAACCATAAATTTATCATGCACACATTGTTTCTTAAAGTTACGAACATTGAACGAAATCATAAGAAACGAGACAAGAAGTAATGATGAATATTTTGTAAACTATGAAAATCTAAATTTTTGATTAGATTTATTTATTTATTATTGAGTTATTTTAATATCGACCTAATTAGTTACCTCTATTAACAGTTCATTAATAAAGTACTTTTACTTTTTTTTTATTAATTATAATTATTTAAAGTACTTTGAATAGGTACCTACATTAAAAACATATATAAAAATGTGTAAAAGATACATTTTATAATAAAGGTATTGAAATTTAGAAAACGTTAACATTTGACATTTCCAGTATTTTACCAAACCGTTCCGTATTTAACAGATGTTCTTCAAGAACCAAGGGCGTAGATAAGGGGGGGGGTACTGGGGGACAGTACCCCCCCCCTGACGCTTGACGAGATACGAGAATTGAAATAGTCATTGACTATGAAAGGATTTTTTTTAATTAAAATCCGACATATAAGAACACTTTGTATGCTTTTAATTATGTTGATTTATCGTTTATAATATGTTCGACCTAATTAAAAGCACACAAAGTGTTCTTATTGGCCAGGACAGATTAGTGGGGTTAACTCTAATCAATATCCATAAAGATATTGAAATAAATGTTGATGCTGTTATTGATAGGTTTTCCAAACAGCGTACTAGAAAACTTGATTTTGTTTTGTAGTTTTATTTATAGTTTATAGTTTTTATAGTTTTTTTTGATAGTTTAGAGTTTTTTATTTATAGTTTATAGAAAATTAACTAATAAACGTCGTTGTTTCATTTTTGTTTATGTTATTTACAAATCTATATTTTAATTTTTGTGTTATGTTTTTATATCTTTTTGAAGACAAAAAAATCGCCGTCGTTTTAATTCGACAAAAAAATTCCGACGGCGATTTTTTTTGCGACTTAATCATAGTACCACCCCCATAGCATACACCTATCTACGCCCCTGTCAAGAACCGCTCTTTACCGTAGTTTACCGGTCCGGTGCACCTAGTTTTGCAACGGAATACAACCTTACATGCATTTGTTTTATAAAGGGTCGTACCACGTTGTACCGATCGTAAAAGAATAGAGTGGATAGGAGAAAAGACCCAGGTAATAGATGTCACCCACCCTCAGATGTCAAATCCCTCAAATGGCAATAGGCAACAGATGGACCACAAAAGTTAAGCATTGTACCCAGGAGGAATTAAGAGGCCTAGAAGAAGACCGAACTTGAGATAGAACCATGATATTAGGAAATTAGCAGGGATAACTTGGGCCCGCATAGCTAAGAATAGAAAACAATGGGCCCAACTACAATATACAAAGAAAGTATGTGAGGGAGGCTACACCATAATTGGAAATGGTTGAATAAGCGGAATATTATGATGATGATGACAAAGGGTTGAAGAATAGATAAAGTAGAAATAGACTGGACAAGGTTGTTGGAGAGATGATTTACTGTTTGTCATTTAGTGTAGTTTCTCAATCGAAAGCTTGTTCAATACCATTGAATTTGTCGTCAATTTCGGTTGATATTTTTACTTTCACTGAGTTCCTGTATACTTTTCGCTTAGTAGGATCTGCCATAGGTACTGTTTATTGTTTATTTCTAATACTTTTAAGATAATATTTAACACGATAATTTTCTAAATCTAGAGTTCAAAATTCGAAACCACCCTACACGTTTCAAATCGTCGAATTCCTTTATATCCACGTAGGTATACGAAAGCGATAAAAACCATTTGACAAAGATGCTTCTCTCATAAAGCGGGTCTTGTTTCATTGAAACGGTCCTTTCGGGAAAGCCGAAGTCGTTTTATGTCGCGATTATCCGCGAGTTTATCTTCGTTTGCGTTTCAATTCCCTTTCCCAGGGTTAAAGATGCCATAGAGGTATGGGATTTTATCGATTTAATAATAAAAAAATGAAATATAATACAATGTGAAATACCGGATGTCTCAATACACTTACTCAAATAGAATACTTTAAAAGTGTTTAATGTTTATGGTAGAAAATAAAACGTTTTTAATTATATTGTAACGTTAATTGAAAGAATTGGGAAGGTATGCACGATCAACACGACTTAAGGGGCGAATTCATGACAAGGCTGATTTGGTTTCTCCTTACGTCTCAAGTGTTGTACGGTGGAGACACCAATCGTTCTGCGGTCAGCGCATAAAACCCTTATTTTCTCTAATTCAGCCAGCGAAGGCATATCGAAGATAGTGGGAATCTGAAAGCGACAGTGTTGCCTTATTAAAATGTGTAATACGTTTGACGAAAACATCTTTGGATGAAAAATCCGCGTTTATGTATAGAAATATTATTTGTGTTAAGCATAGAATAAACAACAAAAATATTTTTTTTTATAAGTACTGAATATGTTGAATGATCCAAAAAAGGTGTTTACCCAAAAAGCATTTTTTTGTTTTATAAGTGTGTTAGGAAACTCCCCAACACTATATTATACAACCTAAACGCATCTAGAATGGTTGTCGTGACTTATTGGTAACTATTATATAACACTTATGTGCCCTAAACGATCCATTTTATAACTGTTCCTATGGTAACCCTTAACACTCAAGGTGTGCAACCAAAGTCCTGAAAACTTTCTCAACACCTTTATATATCCTATCGAGTTACCGCTATAAAACTGAAAAAGGGTATATAATAGTTATATAGTGGTGGTGAGAAGGTTCCCAGAGACTACCTCCATAGAAATATCGCGCATGCGCCTTTTTTTGAAAATATACTTGTTTCTTTCTGACTAACTACTTTAATATTTGCCTCTTTCTTTAACATAAAAAGCAGATATGATCTTATTGCTCCAAGTTGTCCTACGCAGATAATCCAGACCAGAAACAAAAGAGACAAAATGACGCCATCCCTGTCATAGCCTACAAAAGTGTTTGCGTTATGCAAATGACTTTATAGAAATTACTGGCTTAATAACATCTATTGCGCCTATCCAGAGTACTAAATACATATGCGATATTAAATTTACTGTGTGAAAATCAATTTTACCTTCAAAAAACACATGCGCCCCCAAAAGCAGAATTATTTAATAGATTTTTTTATAAATAAAAAAATATGGTCAAATTTTTGTAATGAAAGTCAAATTTATTAATATAAATAATAGAACATACGACTTTTTTAATACATAGAAATAACCGGCAACTGGCAAAAATATAGTTTTGTACCAGTTTTCAACGTTATCTTAGAAATACTCATTGTAGCCAAAAATGAAGGCATCAATAATAATGGCGTCCATTATATTTAAAGTGCTATATATTACTTTAGGGTCTATAACATACTCATCAACCATTATATAAATTTGGTTACTTAAGGTTGCGTAAATGAGTTTGTGCTATTTAAAACACCAATTTTAGTGTTTTATACAACTAAAGGTGATACAAATCACCATTATAAATGCCGGGGTGTTTATGGCTACTTTTAGTCACCCAGAAAACCTTTATGTAACCCGAGGTGTCGACTGTAGCGACTCCCTGCGAACGAAGTTTGACATTACAGCAATTTGACAGAAAATGTGCAGAAAACAAAACATAACCTCATAAAATTGAAATAATACTGTTTTGATTCAATTTGATCTATATTTAAAGTGGTAGGTGTTTTTAAAAGAGTTCTAGGGTCCTTTGGTACTTTGGTAGAACAGTTAAGAATGAAATGACTATAGAAAAAAAACTGTTTAAATGCAGAATGTGTAATGTTAAAGGGCAAAGCTCATTCTCTTATGTTATGCATTCTTTAATGCCTTAACCAGGCATCTTCCTGTTCCTGATCGTTTTGGCAACTTTCTGTTAGAAATATCTCAGGTTGATCCTAATCTCTGCTTGAGTAAATTTGCATGATGGCTTTCAATATTGGCAGATGTAGTTTGAATGAGGTTTGGATTATTCCTATTTTTTTTAAACTCTGAAGAACCTTCCTTTTGAACGTAGATGTATTTTTGTGTTTTGTCCAGTTTATTTTTTTATTATTTATTATAATACCGAATTGCTTTGCTTGCTAATATATTATTTGTTTTGATTATATTAAAAATTTGAGGTTATGTCATTAGGTTTGATATTCGGCAACTACAGGTTATATAAAGCATATTATATAACTTGTAGTGTTATTGGTTACATAATGGTTCTTAAAAACACCTTTAGTTATATAGTGTATATCTTGCGTACCTTTCTAACACCTAATACCAGAAGTTATATAAAATAGATGTGAACACCTTTATAAAACCTTACTATGAAACCTTTAGTAACAAGAACCTCTAGTTTTATAAGGAAAGTGATAAACAATATTTTAAGGTTACTATTAGTGATAAGTGACCAACGCTACACTTATATAAATCAAAACACTGTAAGATACCAATGAGACATTTATTAAACCTTTATATAACTAACCTTGAGGATATATAACCTAAAGGAACTTAAAATGTTACTTGGGTAGTTGGCTTAGAAATGACGATTATTGACACTTACCATCAGGTTGGCAAAACCAATTTATTGTATCATTTTACATATTTACATATGCATCTCTCTCTCTCTCTCTCTCTCTCTCTCTCTCTCTCTCTCTCTCCCTCTCTCTCTCTCTCTTTCTCTCTCTCTCTCTCTTTTAAAATTAGAATCTCGTAAACTTTAAATATTATTACTATTAGTTACTATTACTATTAGACTGCAATTACAGCAATTTCAAATAATAATTCAAATAAATAATAATGGTATTTAAGATAATTACAAAAAACCTAATTTAAAAAAGTTTGAACTTCAGGTATCAAAGCAAAATTTCATTCAAAACACAAAAGTACTTAAATAAATAATAATAAATCGAAAAAATATTAAGACTTTAAGACCCTGTAGCTACGAAACAAAGCAGAATCGGACCTGATATGAAAAATAAACCTTATTTTTACGTGAGGAGTCTACCCACGAGAGATGGTACATGTTTTTTGAAACACTCTGTATAAAATAACTGTATTTATAGTTACAAAAAGGTGTTTTATTTTAGAAACACAGTGTTACAAACGTCAATATCAGATTCCACTTGTACCTGGATTATAATATACACTGTTCCAATTGCGTTGTGAGAAACATCTTAAATTATTTGTATTCAGATCTCATAAATTTTGTTTTTTTTTCAATATCGGTTACCGGCCAGGGGTAGAGAAACAACTCAGTAACTTTTCTTTTAAAGTGAGAGAAAAAACTGATATTAAATTTGCAAAAGCTACCTTTTCTTCTGAAGAGGAATATATTGTATTATTATACTCACATTCCTTTCTTTATTCTGTCCGTTTTTATTTTCCCCTTTATCTTGTTTTGTAAAGAAAAACAGGGTAATTTTTCAAAAACGTTGTGCTTTACCAACGCCAGCATTAATATTAAGTGCTCTAATATGTTATACTTTTTTCATATTTTTATTCGAGACTTTTGCAGGGTATCTTTTTCTTGTAAGTTTGAACAAAATACATAAACTAAATTTGTTTAGAAACAACATACATCTGTCTAGAATGCTTTTATTTCCTTTATAGCAAATAATTTCTGATTATTAGATTCCAGAAAATATTTTTAGTAATTTATTTATTAAGCAATTTAATATACAGGATGGACCGAATTGTATTCTGGCAACTTCGGCGGCATATTCTGCAGATAAAAATAAGTAAAAACGTTCGTATAAATCTATGCCCTAAAATAATGCTTACTTTCGGAGATACAGAGTGTAGAAATTCCATTTTTATTTCTATTTTTTCAAAATAATTTCTGAAGTAACGTCGATATTTGGATGAAAATTGGTCTCAGGATTAGGGAATGCAATCCCACACCAAAATCTCAATCTGTTCCGCGGGATTAAAGCAATCAATCCCGCGGATCTGCAAAATTGCGGGACTGTAAACAATAGTCATACATTTGGTCCTAAATGGTACAAAAGGCATTGTACATTTTGCATAGGCCCACAATATATTGATATAGCGTGTATCTTAAACTAGTTGTACAGAAATTATAATATTCTTAAATTATAATACCGATTTATACAGGTTGTTCAAAAAATATATTTAATATTAAATAAACCTAAATTTTATTATAATTTATCTACATATTTTATAAATAAAAATATTATTCTGATGTTTCTTTTAACTTGTGTTAGTTATCTGCTTTTAGATACACTCTATATCAAATATATGCACTCATAATTTTTTGGCATATGCAGAATATACAAACCTTTTTGTACCACTTAGTACTTTTTGTACCACTTCATACGTATGACTAAAAATGCACATTTTTCGAAAAAAAATCAATTTTCCTTAAAACAAAAAAATTAAAAAACCGATCAAATTGTTTTTTTCTAATTTCAATACAGATTAGTCGTACTTGTTAAAAATTTCGATTTTTTAAAACTCGTAAATTTGCGGAAAAGAAGATCCTTGACCAAATTTTCACTCTCTTATAAAACACCCCGTATACGAGAATTCGCTAAATATATTTTCGAAAACCACATAGCATCTTAATCACAATAGATGCATCTAAAACTTGGTCCAAACCGCATCCCAAAATCTTTTTTACTTCAAGAGATATTCAATTTTAAATTTACCCTAAAATTTTGCATGTCCCGATAATTATGTCCGGCAGTTTATTTGACGAAATTGTCCACAAGGTACTAGTTAAACGGATCCCCCGGGTTCCGAGCGTCGACTCATCGGCCCGGAACGAAGGGGTTTGACCTTGATCGAGATCGATTCGGTTACCCAGTAGTAATGTGTCAATCCCGCGGATCCCGCACGATAAATCCCGCAACTTCGATCCCGCGGAATCTCAGAGGAATCCCGCATTTGCGGGATCCAACATTTGCGGGATTGCATTCCTTAGTCAGGATGTTTTTTGACATGAGAAATTTGATTTTGATATCAATATGACTCTTACTTGTAGAGAACGCCAACTGCTTATTTTTTAACTGGTTAGAAGAGTAAGAACTTTTCGTCCATACCTATATAAAACTACTAAGTAAAAAATATACATTTTTATTACTCATGCGGGGAAAGTAGTATCTTTTTGCTTTCTTTTGCAGTCGAAAAGACGCGAATTGCCCACTTCATAATTACCACACGATTTTTGAGCAAATTTAATGTCGATTTGAATGCAACAAGTACCTAAATTTCTCGCACCCAAATTTTCATTGGCACACGCAAATTGACAAGCAAAAAAGACAGTCTCGAAGTGTCAATATTAAAGAAGTGAGGTTGGCATTTAAATAAATAATTTATGGCGTTTTAATAAGCTAAAATAAAAAATAAAAGAAAGAAACATGAGTAATAATCCCGACTGGATTCCGGAAACTGATGAAAGTGATAATGATGAATCTATATCGCCAGAAATTCTTGAAATACCAAATGATGAGTCTAAACCGCCTGAAATTCTTAAAAGAGCAAATGAGGTGATTATCATTATTTTTTTTACTAAAATTACTACTCTAATTATCCCCGCATACGTAATAAAAAATAGCAACTCGTGCGAAGTTGTCGATTGCCTACGAGGTTGTGACTCGCTTCGCTCGAGTTGCACAAGTTGCACAATATTCTATTACGACGTTTTTTAACGTAAAAAGGTCTCTCGATAAAAATCGCTAAAAGTAATGGTTCTCGAGATATTTGGAATCGAAAATATCAATACATGCCATCAGTGACATAAATTAAACATGTTGACTAAATAGTTATTAGACTGAAATAATAAATTTTAAATATTTTTGTTCAACAGAAATTTTTCTATCATAATTATTTTCGAAGAAAAATTTATAATTAATTAAAAGAAAATAAAAAGTTCCCAAATTTATCATTTCAGTCAAAGTACAATTTACTAAACATGATTATTTTTTGTCAGGAATTAAAGGTATTGACCATTTCCATTCTAAATGTCTTGAGAACGGTTGCTCGTAGCGATTTTTATTAAGAGACATTTTTACGTAAAAAATGACAGGCATGTATATTTTTTCACTAAGTAGTTATATACGGGTACGGACGAAATATTATTACTCTTCAAAACAGTTAAAACACATGTAGGTGGCGCCCCCTGCAAGTAGGAGACATATTAATAATAATAATAATAGCTCCCGTATATAGCGTTTAACGCCTTGGGCGTAGCAAGGTACAGCTTGCCATACTAGAGCCGTTCGGTATACAAGGACGGTAATGTAGCTAGCACTACGCTTCAACCGTCTATTATTACCTCAGGATTGTGAATCCAAAGTACTCATTTAAGGCTGAGTCGACCTAGTCGACCCAAACTATTTTTATTTTAATAAAAATAGTCGGCTGATGCAATGCCGGGTGTGGGATTCGAACCCACTACCTTTAGATTGGTAGACGAGAGCCTGTACCTCTACGCCACCGGGCACCTTGGAGACATATTAATTACTAAATCAAATTTCTCATGTCAAAAAACACCCTTACACCAGTTTTTATCCAAATATAGACTATAATTAAGAAATTATTTGAAACAAATCATGCTCTCATAGGAAAGTGAAGAGAAAATAAAAAAATATCGACTACAAGTCTTGTAACAAAAACAATACTTCACTCCGTCTAGTCTCTTCACTTCAATTGAGATAGTTCGTACAGTTTACATAAAAAGATTAAAAAGAAATGAAGTAAAGCTAGAGAGATTTTATCCAAATTGCAGGACCGTTCTCACTATGGCCGGTATTAAAATTTAAAAATGTTTCCAGAGGAAGAATTGCTTTAAATCCCGATTTAAAAAAACACAGAAAATCCCGGTTGACCGGGCTAGGTAAATATTGGAATGGCGAACATTAAAAAATCAACCTTTCTGTGGGAATAAAAGAACGAACCAAAAAAGAATCGATATAATGTTGATTTTTTGGAAACGTTATAATTAAAATGATCTAAGCTTCATTCAGAACCTCGCAATTACTGGAATAAATTAGTGGTTTCAATTACACTTTATAATTTTTAGTTTACGATCGTTCACAATGTTTAAAAAACACAATTAAAATTAATAGAATATCCTAGCAAGAGCTTGCGTTAGTCGGTTGTATCTATAGAGAAAGCCTAATATTTAGCTTTTAAAACAATCAGCTTTTGATTTCTAACCCCAATTTCTCTTGAGGGAAGATAATCAAAGGCCAAAATGACATTTATCGCAAATTTTGAAGTATAATTAGTGGAAAAGCTAAAAGTTTGATAACTTTCTCTACTAATTGAAAATGTCTACCACTAATTTTGACGTTCTGAATGCTTACATTGAAATTAAAGGAACAAACTTCTACGCTAATTAAAACCCCTAATGTATTCCTCTAATTGGGAGGTTCTGAATGTAGCTATACTCTCTAAATGAACTTGCCACAAATATTTGGCAATTTTTTCAATTATCGTTACTCTTTTATGATTTTGATTGTGCAAAAGTCACTGATCTTGAAGAAATTACGAATATTCGCTTTGTCATTGAAGAAGAATGGGAAAACATAACACAATATATTTGCAAAACACCACATTGGCACGTCTACCGTCAGTTATAGCATCCTAAGGAGGCAATACAAAGTATTAAAGTATTTTTTACAAGTTTTTTGTTTGTTTGCACACTTAATTATTACAGTTATGGTTTTTTTAAGTTTAAAGGTGCCCGGTGGCGTAGAGGTACAGGCTCTCGTCTACCAATCTCAAGGTGTGGGTTCGAATCCCACACCCGGCATTTCATCAACCGACTATTTTTATTAAAATAAAAATAGTTTGGGTACCTAGGTCGACTCAACCTAGTAAATGAGTACTTGGGATTCACAATCCTGAGGTAATAATAGGCGGTTGAAGCGTAGTGCTAGCCATTACCTTCCTTGTATACCGAACGGCTCTAGCATGGCAAGTTGTACCTTGCTACTCCCAAGGCGTCAAACGCTATATACGGGAGCTATTATTATTATTATGTTTTTTTAATATGCTTAGTTTTGTTAGTGTTACTAATATTTATTTAGATCAACCCTGTTTTATTATTTTTTAACGTTTTTTTAATCTTTAAAATAGAGTTCTAATGCAGTGTCGATATGATATTACTACAATCATCACCAAAGCCATCTCGTGATATTAAAAAATAACATCATATAGTAAAGATAGTTGAAAAAATTGCAAATTGTTGGTGGCAAGTTCATTTCGCTCTTGAAAATAACCAAGGCATGTGTTGACATGAGTCAAAAATCGAAATACTCAGGAGACATGGTTCTGATAGAAAAATAATGTTTTAGGAAAAGTTACTCACGAAATTATTGCACAGGGTGTTTTAAAGTTAGGGTAAAAAACAACCTTTCAATTAACACTGTTTAATCAACCAAATACTAAAGTTTGTAAAAAACTGAGTTCATGGATTAAACTTGATAGATTTATATCCAGTTTGCTAAAAAGTCCATGAAAGTTGAAGCCGAGTCAGAGACAACAGGATAACCGGTCCATGTATATTTCACATAAGGTCGTCTCTTAGGCTGACACTGGCGCTATAGCGCAACTCCAAAATTCCGAATATCGATTAGCTCTTACTCTGAGGATTAGCCAATTGTCGAAGGGGGTGCAAACGAAAGCCGTACGAAGCTATACGAAGCCCTACGAATGAACAGCTAATGCTATTGCCTAGTCTCTTATTGGTCTAGTTATTCGATCGATAATTCAAAATCCACGCTTGCGCACTACGTTTGAGCACTACTAACTGAGCGACTTATGCAAATTTCTTCAGAAGATTTTATATACCCATTTCACCGGCTTGGCTTTACAAAGTGCAGTTTGGAGTCGATATAGTTACTTTATAAATATAATATAATCAAAAACGAAATTTGCAGTGTACCGATCAATAATAGTTCCCACCATGTTATATGGAAGCGAAACCTGGGTGCCGTACCGCCGACACATGATCGCATTAAACAAGTTGCAACAGAGGCATCTTAGACAACTCGTAAGAATCAAATGGTTCCATCATCTCTCAAACGTATCGGTCTTTGAAAAAGCTAAATGCGAGAGTATTGAAGTCATGATTACAAAGTCTCGCTTAAGATGGGCTGGTCACGTATGCAGAATGCAATAAAACCGCATACCAAAATCTCTGCTTTACGGTGAGCTTGTAGACGGTAAGAGGAAGCCGGGTGGACAACTCAAAAGGTACAAGGATATTTTCCAGAAAAACTTGAAGGGGATTAACATGCAGAAAGAGTGGGAAGAAGAACTCAATGGAAAAGAATTGTAAACTCAGTTAACAGCGACAACCGAAAAGTAAAGAGGCAACAAAGCAATGAGATTTTTGAATGTCCGGAGTGTGGTAGACAGATAACATTACGTATCGGACTTTTCAGTCACAGAAAAGCTCATGAAAGAAAACGCCTTGCGTGACCATCTTCTGATGCGTGTCGAATACTCGTCAGCGAGTAATGGTAGTATGTATGTATATGTATGTATTCATGTATCCCAACAATCTATGAATTTTCTTATCCCTTAATATTAATATTTAATATGGTTAAATATTTTTTTTAAGTTGTTGTCTTAAAATGATGCAACGCTCGCGGAAGCTAGACTACCTATTTTTAGCTCTGTTTTCAGGGTTCTGTAAAAATTATAAATATTTCAGCTGCAGTTCCGAGAGCTGGAACTTTTTTTAGAAAATTTCTTCATCTTTTTGGATTTTTTTTTAAATTTCAAAAATCTTCAATATTTTTCGAGATATTAGAAAAAAACTCCCAATTTTTTTCACTTAATTGTTAATTAATAATCTTACTGATTTTTTCAGCGCCTTTTCGGACTTTTCCTTAAACTTTCTAGGTGACGATACGAATCGAATGTGAACCACATTCGTAATTTTCGGAGAATAATGGAAAATTTTACTAAAAATGGTACATGTGAACCAGACTATTCATTATAAAACAATCACTGCAATACTTACATGATATCACCCAGCTTGAGCCTGGTTTGTATAAGGGCGCAGCTCTTGTGATCCGACGTGGTGACCGCCCTCCTCCTTCTCGCGTACCTGCTGACCGGGGGTGGGCCATCATCCCACTTGATGGCGGGCGATGACCCTCGTCTCCTGGACATGTGGCGACCGGCCACTCCGCCAAGCATGCTGCAACAAGAGAGTAAGGCACGTGATTGACAGGTCTGAATGAAAGTGGGATCACTTAAATATTTAGAATGCTTAAAATATGAAATATTAGAAAAGTGAAACGAAACAGAGCTGGTGCAGAATAGGTTGAATACTATTTATATAAAGTGATTCATGGTGATGGTTACCTATAACGGGCTAAATTCTATATGAATTTTAGGAGAAAAATAAATGTAAGTTTTATTAAATAAGTATATGACTAAAATGCAAAGTTTTTGACATATTTAACATTTTCTAAAAATGAAGGACTATTTTTAAATTTCTATAAAAGCTAACTCAATTGGAATTTTCTCGGTATAGCCTCACATGTAGTTAAAATAACTATTGTACTTTAAATCAAATTAACACTTGGCCCAAAAAGTTACACTGGGTGACAAAAAGTTACACAGAATTAATATTGAAAAATGGTCATCTCTAAGGGAAAGATATTCTTTTATTTTAAATAGAATAAGCAATATATTATTCCAATATTCAATCAGGAATTTGTGTCTCTTCACAAAAATATTAAGGTTGCATACCAATCAAACAAAGATTTTTCTAGATATTTTGATTTTCATAATTAGTCAGTAGATCTTTATTATTTTATAAAACCTAGGTGGCTGTGATATATCTGACATTACTTCAACATAGCTGTCACATTAATTCAACTTTAACAACTAGTTAACATTTTGTGTCTATTAAACCAAAAAAACATTCTCCGAAATTATCCGAAAACGAAAATTATCCTACATCAGAAAGAACTGATATGATTCTATTAGTTGGTGACCATTGGTCACCAATTAATAGAATACTTAAATGCTGTAGAGTTTCGACTTTTTTTATGGAGATATGTTAAAGACAGTGTATACAAAACTCGACCAACTATTGTCGACAACATGAGAGAAATTAGTGTGGTTGCTTTTCGAAATAGAACTCCATATATGCCTTTAAACATAAAAAGATCTGTTGAAAAAAGAATCATTTTATGCAGTGAAGAAAAGAAGCACAATTTTATCTAGCTATTTTTTTACATAATTATACGTTTATATCTAATTTTAATTCTGTAATAATTAAAATATGTTTTAAAGGTATATTTTTTATTACCGTTGAATATTTTACACTACATCCTTTAAATTTTGTTAAATTAACAAAAAGTTCACCAGCCACCTAGATTTTATCAAATAATAAAGATCTACAATATCAGAAAAACAGATCATAAAAATTAAAATATCTTGGAAAATCTTTGTCTGAGAGGTAAGCAACCTAATAGTATTTTGAAGATATATAATGTCTCCATTGAATATCAAAATAATATACCGGGTGTTCCATTTAAAATAAAGGAGTGACTTGCTTTTAAAAGTGACCAATGTTCAATATTAATTTTGTATAGCTTTTAGGGTAAATTTAGTTTTTTTCGTTAATTTGGTTTAACATACAACGGTTATTTTAATTAAACATTGGGCTATACAGGGCAACTTATAATTTAGGTAGCTGTTATTGAAATTTAAAATTTATACTTAATTTTCACGAAATGTGAAATATGTCAAAATCCTTACATTTTAGGCATATGCTTCTTTAATAAAACTCACCTTTATTTTTCTCCTTGAATCCGAAAATCAATTAATATATAAGGTGTTCCATTACAAAAAACTTTGATGCGTAACTTTTTTTGGAGACACCCTGTAGAATTCGGAATATTTTTAAAAAGTGCTCTAACCTAACCTACAAAAGCTACAAAAATTTCATTTCGATACAAACTACCGTTCTCCTTGGAACCTCCGCGTCGTATGAGTACGCCACCCTGTATATTTTAGCAATTTTTTAGTTTTTTCAACTTTGACTGTTTTGGAAGAAACAGACTTTGTAACATTATTGATATATAGTAGCTAAAAATTATGTTTGTTACCCTTTAACTCTGACAGATTTCTGATAAGAATAATTTTTCTTCTGTTTTACAAATCATACTTCATCATAAAACTTTTGGATAATACTGTATTTAGAAATAATTTATGTAATTTATATTTACTCAAATTGTTAAAGAAATAGAGCTCTTTTTGTGTATATTTATGTTATTATAATTACACTGGTGTAAACGTTTACGAATTTCTCAGTAATTATAGACGTCTTTGATCTTACGGTTACTAATTAGATGCGATTTCATTAAATAAGGAATATTAAATTCCTAATAGCACCATTATGACCAATCAAATACCAATTAGAATGTTCTAACCAGGTTCGATATTGTTTAACATAATTAAGTAAGTCATAATTAATTATTCAATATAATTGAATACAAATCCTACTTTTTTTTATTCTCAGTAAGTGTAGACTGAGAATACGTTTTCTTTTTTTTAAGTGTGTCCAAAAAGTGGGAAAAACAGAATTGTGACAATCATGTATCTTCTCATTGGACAGACTATAATCCTATCACTATTATTATTTCAACTAGTAAAAATAGTTACATAAGTAAATTCAATTTATTATTAAACCATATGATTACCAAATGCATGCACAATTTAGTCATATATGAGACGCGTTTAGTTTCTGGCAAAAATTACTAGCATTGTTGACACATTTACACTATTTTTTTATTATTGAAGACCTTTAACAAAGTTTTGTTTATATGTATAACAAGACTGGTATTTTAAATGAAGTAACACTGATTTACAACTCAGGGAAGATTTCAACAGATGATTACAGCAAAAAGACAGATGACGTTCTTTTAAATTAAAAATATTTTTTAAAGTTAACTATGAATGGGTTCATCATGGCGCCGTTTTTTTGTTATTTTTAACAAGTCTTATTGGCTTATTTCAGGAATTATTGATCATATTTCAAAATGATTGGAGTGACGGAATGATGAACGACGCACGGATGCAGGTGCATATAAACTCGACTTAAGGTTTTTGAAACTTGTCAAACTTTTGTCATATTAAAGGTTATTATCTTTGTCAAAGAGCAGCATTCTGGAAAATGATAAATATTTGTTGATTTTGCATTTTGGTTAATGATATTACGTGTGTTTTGTGTTTTTTAAGTCAAGTGGAGGAGAATTTGAGAGAAAAGCATGTGTAGACCCAGAAAGTTGTATTAGTCACCAATAAAGTTTGTATACCATCTCAAAGTATACGGTACCTACACTCTGTAAAATAAAACATCACACAATAGGTTAATTATAATAGCTTTTAATACTGTAGAGACCAAGTATATTTTACAATACTGTAAGGCCAAGTACTGGTTAAAAAATACTGTGTTTTATTTGTGTTTTATTTATCCATGTGCAATATAAAACCTTTTTTTACTTGTAAATAAATTATATTCATTAATATAATAATAAATGGGGGAAATTTCTTAAAGTTTCAAATTAGGAAATGGCTCTTTCTTAAAGATTTTTAGTATCTGGTATTTTCTTTAACGCATATGTTTGTTTTGTATTAATACACACCCTCAAATGTTTTTTAAGTAATATAACTCGATTAGATTTTTTCATTTTTATGCAGTTTTTTTTCGTAATATTTTGAAGTAATCACTCGTCATTAAGATTTTAAAAATTATATTAATTTCCCGCTTTGCATTCTAATTGTACCAATTTGTAAAATAAAATATACCTACTACTTTGAAATTATAACAACAGACACATTTATCACAGTACAGGATTTTGTCGTTAAACAGACTATAGTCAATTTTTAAGTTCTGTAAAAAATCAATTTTACAAGATAAAATTATAAATAATTTTTAATATTCTTGTATATTTTGTTAGAATCTATTTATATTCCTTTTTATAATTATTGTTTTAACTGTTAAAAAAATAAAATAAAACGTTCACAATAAATTACAGGATAAATACTATTATATTCTTTTTATCCAATCCGATAGCATAAAAGCTTTAAATTAATTCATTCGAAAACAATTTATTTCATGTATTTTTATTATATACTTTATTTTATACTATATTTTGCAATATATGTATTTCTGGCATTTTTTCTTATTAGACTTTTTATGAACTAGTAAAAATAGTTACATAAGTAAATTCAATTTATTACTAAACCATATGATTACCAAATTCATGCACAATTTATTCATATATGATACGCGTTTAGTTTCAGGCAAAAATTACTGGCATTATTGACACATTTACACTATTTTTTTTTTATTATTGAATACCTTTAACAAAGTTTTGTTTATATGCATAACAAGACTGGTATTTTAAAGTTTTTTACTATATCTCTAGTTTAAAAAAAAATATTAAATAAAATTAACTGATTTTTTTTTAATTTTCATAGCAAAATTGTAATCACTAACCACAGTATCACCAATATATTAAAGGATAGGATTTATTTTAGTGCTTTTGACCACGTTTTCGAAAAAAATCGTCTGTGTAAAGGTTGATTCTCACTATACCTTCCGTTTCCATTCCAGATCCATTCCATATCCGTTCCGTATTTTTGATTGTATTGACGCTATATACGGCTTCCGTTCCGTATCAGTTCCATACTTTTTATTGTACAATTTATATTATTACAAAAGTTCTATTTAAAAAAATTGTATATTTTAGAAAAGGTAATAGATTTAATTAAGAGGTGAAAGAATAAATAAATATCAGAAAATTTTAACAGAGCTGGTACAAATGTAAGAACTTGACAACGCTGTTTCCGATACGCTTCGGTCCGTCCGCCAAAAAAATCTATGGAAGGATATGGAATGAAAGAGAAACGGAACGGATAGTGTGCATTGTCCTATTCAGTTACATGATATAATATGTTATGTAAACAATACGGAAGGTATAGTGAGAATTAACCTTAAACCGGCTGCCCAAGTAGCATAGGAAAGAGAAAAAACCATTGACCACGGACAATTAACCACTATTTGGTTGAATTTTACTTATATATAACTTAATAAATTTCTTGTAGGAAATAAAGTGCGAGAAATCTAAAAATGAGGTCGTAAACTAGTTAATAATAACCTAAAATTATGCTTTTCAAAAGTAGCAACGTTGGAGTTAGCTGGCATTGTTAAAATCTAGTTACTGATAACCCATTGAGGGCACTAAGACTACAGGGACTTAAAGTAGGTCAAATGTTACTTTATTATAACCTCAAATTTGTCTCGAGTGTCGAAGGCATTGTTTGGTTTTCAAGTTAGGTTAAAATTTAGTTGTTAATAACTTTAAATGGGACCTTATTTGGAGGAGTTCAAATTAGGTTGAAAATTTAATTTATTTCGACCTCATAAGTCGCTATTATGCTTCAAAAGTAAAAGTAACTTAGTTTTTTGACTTGGAAGAAAGTCAGATATACGGCAGGTTAAAAATTACCACTTTTTAATTTCCTCGGGGTGATTTCCGTTTAAAATAGTTTTCGAGGGATTATTACGTCATAGCACATTACCTTGTTCCCACTGGGTACGAAAGAATAGTCAATGCGTTTCTTTTTTATTACCGACACAATCTTAAACGTGTCCATTATGTGCAATAAAAACAAAACATCCTCTATAATAACACTCACAATCCCAAAACACAAAACTTTTAAAAATAATAAGCAAAGAAAACTAGTTTGGTTTTCTAGTTAGTTAGTGTTCTAGTTTAGGCCAGTTTGGTAATTGCATCGGCTAGCAAAAGGATAAAAATTTGACATGTCACGTGACTTTCAATAAATATTCTCATTTTAGGACACATGATTACTGTGAAAATTTAATCGGATTACTCGAAGATGTAATTACCGAACTTAGCATAAAATATCATTGTCAACTGTCACTCAAAGAAAATAAAAGTTTTCTATTTTACCGGCGATACTTCAAAAGTCAGGCCTTCGAGAAACGAGCTTCGACCTAATTATAGCTCATTTTTTAACTTGCACCTCGAAGGAAAAATACCTTAAGCAAGAAATCTTAACCTTTGAGGTTATTAATTTAAAGAAATCTTAACCTCATAAAAAGAAAGCGGACTTTAAGGTTTTAAAATTATAAAAAACCTAACTTCATAGACGAATAGTTAAAAACACCATTAGCGGCCATTTTCTTATCCAATTTGTTTTCAAAAAAATATTTTTTTGTGATATTGTTCTAAACTATTGAGAAAAATAAACAGACGTTTATGAATAATACTACCTACCACAAGTTAAATTAACTAATTAAGAACTTTAAAAGTGTACCAAGGAAGTTAGCTGAAAAAAAGTTAGTTTAGAACCTTGAAAGTAACGATTTATTCTAAAATTAATTGTTGAAAATACATAAAATTTCAATGGCGCATAATTTTTTAGGGCCTATCATATTTACATCTCACAGAAAAATTTTACTCCGCAGACATAATTATCTTGCGAATCCAGTAATCCACTTCTTACCAATAACTTATTTAAATTTACTATAGGAAGTGCATATATGTAGGTGTTTCATCCATATTGGATTAATGTTCAAACGGCCATGCCAGTTATTACTACATTTGTTTGTCTTCCTGGTTCATTATTGGGAAATTCATTAACATACACATATTAAAAAGAAAAATACTTTACCTTATTCTTTCTCTTTCTTTCCCATGTTAAAAAGTTGGTAGTATAAATTAGGACTATTTTTAATAAAATTTACCTCTATTTTACCATGTTATGACCTCATGTCGGTTATTTTTGACTTCATAGCCCATATTTCATACAAGACATTATAACCTGTTAACCTGTTTTTAACTTCCAAATTACTTTAGTTTTATTCCCCACTTTGGGAATTTTAACGTCAATTCTTGGAAATTTCGACCAATTTCCAGTTGGTCAATAATAGTCCAGGAGGTTAATTTAACGTAATTTTAACTTCAAATGTTTGTTGGGTGAATATTACGCTGTACGAAGAAATCCATTAAACTCAATTTAAAATTCAATTTTTTTTATTAGACTCAAATTAATTACTTAATTATACAAATTATTAACAGAGAGTGTCTCAAGGAATCTATAAGATAAAACTGAAAATGACAAAAATAATTAGACTTATTTTATCGCATCATTAAACATGATTCTAAATAAAGAATTATTCTCCCACGGTGAAATATAACTTTTGTTTCTGAAACAAAACGGAATTTGAAAAAAACTCTTGTAGCCAACAAGTTTGTCTGCAACAAGTTGTTCAACAAGTTGCTATCGGAAACGGATAATTTTAGTTGTATAAATGTAGATGGGAACGCGTACGAGTGTTTACATGAGCCTGGGAGTCTCGTTTGATAGAATCCGAACAAAATAGGCCATTGCTCCGTTTACGTGATACAAGGCAGTTAACTTTCGATTTGCTGATTTTAGGGATAAGCCAAAATTTATAGGTGTCTTTATAGCTGTTATTGGGTTTTTATTAAATTAGGTATTTTATAAGTGTATTTCAAATTTCTCTGTGCAACCTGTTATTTTATAATAACAGGACATAAATAATGGACTCTATAAAAAGAATATATTTTTAGGTATAAATATATTTTTCGTATTTTTGGGATTTTGGTTCTAGGTTTAATTTGAACAAATAAATAAAATAGTAGAAAATATAAATATAAAAGTAGAATAAACAAAAAAATAAATTTTTTTTTATAAAAATAAACTGACTGAATGTAAGTAAAAAAGTTAAAACCAAACATTTACCATAATATTTTACATATGAAATCACAGCGATATTCACTTCCAAACTCTGGCACTGTTCTTTGTTTAATCATATAATATTATATTAAATAATTTAATGATAGAAAATCCGTATTATTATCGTACTCTACCCAAAATCCGTAAATCTACAGATCAAGCCGTAATTCAGGTAACACTGTCTCTGGCAACCACCCACTTTCTCGACTGAAAGTAAAACTACAGTACAGGGTGAGTCAACGATAGAGTAAAGTCCATTATCTCATTTGTTTCGAGGTTTACAAAAAAATATTAAATATAAAAGTTAAAGGGACGGTTAAGATACACATTTTAAAATTATTATAGAGTATACAGGGTGCTTCAAAAAAGTGTGGCGAATATAACATATGTTTTTTTAAATATAACACCCTATTTTTTATTTCATTTTTAGATTCTGCGTAAAATTCCATAACTTTTTTACATATAATGTTATATACCTAAAATTAATACTTTTTGTAATATTTAAATTTGTTTAAACAAATGTTAGATTGCAGTGTGATAAAAAATTGTTAGTGATGCCATTGTTTCTGAAGTTGGAGAACTAAAATTTGGTGGGAGAATTTTATAGAGATATAGAAAAAGGCCTATGTAGAGATATTTTAGTTAGATGCTACAGGGTGTTCAAAATATATGTCTGAATTTAAACTACTTAAAATTAAGAAATTTCAAATTTTTTAAATGGTACACCCTATATATAATCATTTTTTCTGATGGATTTTACAAAATGCTTTAACTTTTATTAAATATGTCACGAGGGGTGTCTCACTACTGGAATTACATGTACATTTTCTTGGCATAATTGCATGGCAGTCATAGGCAGTCTTCTTGGCTGTGATTGGCAGTCGCTTGGTAGAAAGATGATATTTTGGGAGTACATGTACATTTTTTACCCAAGTGGTTTTACCCTAACATATACCCACTTTTAGTAGTTTGTGATTTATTTCAATTTTTTCTATTTTACCTATATTTTTAACACAATTACACTATAACATCATAGTTGCCATGACAAAAATAATAATTATCAAAATTTCATGTCTGTTAAGCAAGTTAAAACAAAATTTGAATTTTAGTTTAATTTGTTGTAATAAGTAGAAATGGTAGAGATAATAGTTACAGATTTTCTTGAATTGAATTAGTCAATGTGACTGATATACACAAACAAGCCAAGAAAAACATATTTTTTGGTTCAATACTATATATTATATAGTACATTGCTAAGTACCTACTATACGAATAGATGTAGATTATCTAGAAAACATCTTCAGTGTTTAATGGGACGGTTTCGCGGCAGTAGTACCTAATATTGGCTTATTGGCTTTACCAAATGAATTATAAATCAGAATTACTAAGAGCAAAAAACTTTACTGTATGTCAAAGAAAATCTCTAAATCAGTAGTCTTCAACAATTAGGTAATCTAGTGTTACCTTAATCTGTGGCTATTCGCCCCGACGGAAAATCCAAGTGTCATCTTTCATAATATAGAAATACACCCAGAAATGCACAACTGCGATTTTAGTTTATTTGAGTAAAGTTAATTAATTTTAACTAATACCTGCTAATACCAGCAATTGTAAATAATTATTAAGTTACTTGTTAAAGACAAGTAATACATAGTTTTGTTATGTCATGGCAACGATGATTTTATAGGGTACTTGTATTAAAAATATGGCTAAAAATAGAAAAAATTGGAATAAATCGCAAACTATTAAAAATAAGTATATGACATACTTAATAAGAGTTGAAGAATTTTGCAAAATCTATCAGAAAAAATAATAATATATAGGGTGTCCCATTTAAAAAATTTAAGATTTTTTAATTTTAAGTAGTTGAAATTCATAAATATTTGTTGAACCGTTTAACTAAAATGTCTTTACATATATCTTTTATTCATATCTATAAAATTCTCCTACCAAATTTTGGAACTCCAACTTTAAAAACAATGACACCACTGACAATTTTTTACCACACTGCAATTTAACATTTGTTTAAACAAATAGATATTTTACTAAATCTATTAATTTTAGGTATATAACGTTATATGTAAAAAAAGTTATGGAATTTTACGCAGAATCTAAAAATAAAATAAAAAAATAGGGTGTTGCATTTAAAAAAACATATGTTATATTCGCCACACTTTTTTGAAGTACCTTGTATACTCTATAATAATTTTAAAATGTTTATCTTAACCTTCCCTATAACTTTTATATTTAATTTTTTTTTGTAAACCTCGAAACAAATGAGATAATGGACTTTACTCTATCGTTGACTCACCCTGTACAGTATTATTTATCCGCTGCGCTGTAAACGACTATCAGCGCGCAGCGGCGCGGCGCAGAGCTAAACTAAACCTCGGACAGGTTGACTAGCGGCGACGGTATCGCCAGCTATATCTCAGACAGCTTTCTGTGCCACGAAATCGCCAATAAGGTTGACAATATTCTTATTTCTTCCATCAAGGCCAATACTGAATCAGTAATACTACTTCAGTATCACTGGCAGGTAACAACTCGCCTTAACTTCCATAAAAAACTCGTTAATCTATTACAAAAACAATGATGGTCCATTTTGTTGCATTATTAATAATACGATATTAGGAAAAGTAAAATTAAAACTGATTTTTCTTGTAAAAATGAAACAGAGTAGTTTACAAATGATGCAAGTAATAGGGGTACAGCAAAAAAATCTTCCAGACATTCATTAGCAGAGAAAGTTTATGTAAATTGGAACAAAACCTATATAAATGTTAATGCCTTCAAAATGGATTTCAGTCGGACCACCAGGTTTGTAGCGTGCGGGTTCAAAATTACATAGAAAGGTCGAAATATTCGTTCGTACACAACAAGAATTTTGAAAAGTAATTGCACGTATTTCTAGAATTTCTAATACCTCGTTCGATTTCTTTATATATTAAGTTTGCTACGAGTAAATAATATATATTCAAATATGAAAGAAGCTCGAAGCAAATGTAGAATATATATTAAAAATATTCAGTGGAACTTCCAGTGTCTTTGTTTAACGTTTTTTTCTTTTATTTTCAATATTTAGGCTAGGTTTTAATTCATACATAGCTTAAACTTAAATTCAAGTGAACTCTGATAAACGCAAAACTCGTCAATTTTATTGAGGTACCGTATGATAAAAAAACGGCGTCCAGTTAGCTTGGAAATGACGTTCGAATATATTCCCCGTATAATTTTATATATAAAATGACAGCGATCTTCGTTTCATATCCATCGCTGACACCTTTTTTTCAATCCTATTGTATAATTTTCTTAAATTTCTTTCTTAGAATTTAAAAATAGAAAAAAATAAATATAAATAATATATCCCATTAATTAGTAGCTTCTAAATAATGAGTTATTATAGCTATAAGAAGCTTATAAAACGCCTATTTATTTACTATTTTACGTCAGTTTTAATTCAAAGCGCATCTATTTTTAATTGAAATCTAAAATTACGTGTGATAGACACCTGACTAACGTTTACGCTTCTAGGAAATTTCAATCAGCTCAATAGCACTATGGCTACGTTGATTTTCTTTGTCGTGTATGTCACGACCGTATGCATTCAAAGCAGATGTAAACACATTAAATCCATACAAACACTTTAAAACACTAGCGTTAAATCGCAAACATGCTCGATGTGTTAAAGCTAATCATAATTTATTTGTAGTCTTTTATATACGTATTAAGGTAGCCACACACTTACAGTTCTTCCTCAAGGCAAAACTGAGGCATTGAGGATGTCGTTTATATGCGGATAACCCACAACTGAAATTATAGCATAACCTCAACCAATTTTCACCAATATTGTCATTGACTTATACTGTGCTGGCAACTCTTACTTTTGGGTCGGTATTTACATGTGTGGAAGTAAGTCGCATAGGGATCTTATTAAGTCGGAGTTACATAATCCACAATAAACGCTCTTAACATAATTGTGGACAAGGTCGACCTGATAAGGCAACGCAGCTGGAAGGGTAGGTGATACGTAGCCCTTCTCACGTTGAATGTGAAAAACTCATTTAACTCTGCTCCCTGGCGGGGTATTATAGACCAATTGAAGTCAATGGGCATCAGCAAGTACCTAATTGGGGCAATCCAGTCCTACTTATCATGCAGGAAAATAGAGGCGGAGGACGGCCAAACCTATAAAATGAGTTGCGGGGTTCCTCAGGGATCAGTACTTGACCCGACGCTGTGGAACGTCTTCTATGATCAGGTGCTGAGGTTGGACATAGGAACTGGGTGCGAGATTCTTGCTTACGCAGATGATCTGGCACTCCTGATCACAGCCTCAACGCCCAATATGTTGAAAATAAGAGTGGAGACTGCGGCGCTGATAATCGGCAACAGGATGGATAGCATGGGTATCAGCTTAGCAAAACAGAAGACGGAGTTGCTTGCTTTGGTGGGACAGCGGAAATTAGCTGGAGAGCTGATACCATGGGAGTGACTATCATGCCCTGCAAAGCTGTAAGGTACATGGGAGTGTGGTTGGACAGCGGTCTGCGTATGACCACCCAAGTCCGCAAAATAGTGGAAAAGGCAACACGTGCAACTAACACCCTGTCGCGGATAATGCCCAATGTTGGCGGACCTAGGACTATGAAGAGGAGGACGATGGCATCAGCCGTGACTTCTATGATATTGTATGCCGCTCCAATTTGGAGAAGAGCTATACAATATCAACACTATCAAAATATGCTGCAATCTATGATTAGGAGATTGGCCTTACGTATTACGAGCGCCTATCGCACTGCGCCAACAACGGCAGTACTGACATTGGCTGGTGTCATGCCTATTGTAAACCAGGTAGAGGAAAGATGCGACACCTACAGGCTGGGCAAGGAACATAGGTTGCATGTAAGAGAAAACATCTTGATGAAATGGCAGGAGGACTGGCAGAGATATGATGGCTCGGCAAAGCAATTTATTGAAAATGTGGCGGAGTGGCATAAGAAGGGATGGGTGGAGGTAGACCACTTTCTTACTCAAGCTATCACGGGTCATGGATGTTTTGGCACATACCTGAAAAGGATGGGCAAAAGAGATAGCGATCGCTGTGTGTACTGCCAGGAGCAGAATACTCCTGCGCACACTCTATTTGAGTGTGGAAGATGGAGGGAATTTAGGGACGTGGCAGAGGCAAGGTGCGGCACCAAGGTCACGCCGGATAACGGCGGGGCACTTATGGGTGAAGACCAAGAGAAGAGCATAGCGGTTGCAGAAAAAAAACAAATTTCAGGAAGAGTTGGCGCAACGATTAATACATCGGATGCACACATAAGACAACCCTCTGTCTTGAAGTAATGCCTCGGGCGGTTCCGAGACCCGAGACGGAGACTGAGGTTTGAAAAAGATGGGTTTTTAGTGGGTGGGCCCTCTGGGTAGAGTAGTGAGGGAGATCCCCACACTCCGGCCCTAAAGGCGTTTCCCATCTATAAAAAAAAAGTCAGAGTTACGGCGCTTCCAGATGGAGCGGACCGTACGCGCGGATGTTTTTTCAATATAACTCATCCGGACGGAGCATACGCGACCCATGTAAAATCGTTCATATAAACTCATGGTACCTGCCCGAAGTCGCGGACGCTCCGCTCCATCTGAAAACTCTGTTAGAGAAATGTGACGGTGTGCTGTTGCGGCGTTGCCACATTTCTCCGGTACGCTTTTCTCTATTAAGTAAAGTAAAATTGCGATCGCAAACCGCCTTTTTTAAAGACTTTTTTTTATATATCTATAGATATCGTTAGAATGTCCATTTTTTTATAACGAGAAATCGTCAGTAATTTCGATAATTTCAAAGCTCAACTTTTTAACACATAACACGCGATAACTCAAGAACTACTTTTGATATTGAAACTTTTTTATTTTGAAGTTCGGATCTTTTACAAGATATTTAAATAAGAAATATTCGATAGTCTTGTTTTCTTTTCATTCAATTTTTTTTAAAAAAACTGTCCATTTACTTTTAGTGCATAGCAATTTTCAGCAATTATGTAACTTTTTTATTTACAAAGATTTGCAGATATTGTTTGTGAAGAAAGTATAGCAGAAATATTGAGAAAAAAATAATTTGTTTCTATGGATTTTGAGACATCGATTTTTGAGTTCTCACGCGAGCACTGTCGAACACCAACTCAATTTCACTTATTTCTACGAAAAGTGCAAGTGTCCGCGGAATATTGGCACACCGTGTATCTTACGCATGTTTGAAATTCAGTTTAATAATTTAATTTAATCCCTAAATACAGTTTAAACCAACAAAATGTCTCCCCACCCTAAAAATTAACTTCTACGCCTCCCTACTTTGCTAATTTCTTATCAAGTACAAGAAAAACTCTAAGCACGCTCTTTCCACCCCCAGCAAGTCTGTTAATCTCAATCTCCCACTTAATCCAATTTTCGCTTATCGACATTTCCCCACCCTGCGCAAACTTAATATTTATACCGACTTTCCCCCTGCCCTGATCCCCCCACCCCTTGAGTCCATAGAATTCCCCTTGATCGTTCTGTTAAGTTTGCGCTCGCTGAAACGCTCCCAGAAAGTCGGTTTTATCGATTCAGCCAAATATTTGACTTGGAATCGGTTGATTTTCGTCCCGATGGCCATTTGGCGTGTATTCCTTGGCAAAAAACAAACTTTCTCCGGGCCAATTGGATAATAATTTTCAATTTCCTACTCTTAGTCATTGTCGGTTTATATTATATCGAGTTTTGACGTTTTTTTGACTTTATTTCTTCAATATATCATATCATATGTCTCAGTGTCTCCATACTTGTAGAAAGATTTAACTTCTTTGCAAGCCAATCAACTACGTGTTTCGACAAAACTGGAATTTTGTAAACAAATGCTTAAATGTTAGATAATATGAATGGTCAAAACCTGTCAGGTTATACCTATACAGGGTGGTCCGAACTGTATTCCGGAAACTTCCGGCGTTTCAGAGATACAGGGTGTAGAAATTTCATTTTTATTTCGATTTTTTCCAAATAATTTCTGAAGTAACGTCAATATTTAAATGAAAACTGGTATTTAGGAGTTTTTGAAATGAGAAATTTTATTTTGATGTGTCAACATGACTCCTACTTGTAGATGGCGCCACCTACCTGTGTTTTAACTGTTTTGAGAGAGTAATACAATGTATATGAAAGAGTAATAACTTTCCGTTCGTACCTGTATAAAACTATATACTGAGTGAAAAAATATAGATTTCCGTGATTTTTTGAGTAATAAATGTCTCTTGGTAAAAATCGCTACGAGCAACCGTTCTCAAGATAATTAGAATGGAAATAGACATGTCATTATTGACAAAAAATAAACATGTTGAGTAGATAGTTATTTGACTGAAATGATAAATTTGGAAACTTTCTATTTTTTAAGTTAATCATAAATTATTCTTCGAAAAAATGATGATAAAACAGTTTCTGCTGAACTTTTGGCACAAAGACATTTCAAATTTATGATTTCAGTCTAATAACTATTTAATCAACAAGTTTAATTTATGTCAATGATGACATAAATTAATCATGTTGACTATATAGTTATTTGTTATTTGGTCACTTCCTGTCTCACAGGAAATGACTACAACTTTTAATTTTTAAATGACACACTCGGTATTTTTTTACTTTATTCGATAGAATATGACACTCTGAATAGAAGGATATATCATATTATGTCAACTTTTGACATTTTCGCATATTTGACATTGTAACATGCGATTTATAACGACAATTTGACTCGAAATACCAAATGTGTGGTACCAAATTATTCGTAAAAAAATGCTTCTTCCAAATATGGTAATGAGTCACCCTTGTTCCATTTGAAAAAATCGAGATATGATTAAAAATACGATTTGTAGTCATTTCCGGTGAAACAAGAAGTAACCAAAAACAATTGAATACATCAATCGATCTAAATATATGTCATATACTAATAGACCAAATCTCGTTTTTTTATCTGAAAAAATAAAAAAGTTATAGGGGGTGAGCCACTTTTGAGACGCACCCGGTATAACTACTCAACAACATGTTTGAAAAAAGTCTATAATTTATTATAATCCATTTATTCAATGAAAAAAAGGTACTTCTAAAAAATAAATATTTTAAAATAAAAGAATAAAGGACAAAAATATATAAAAATTGTACTAATACAGATTCACTGAAGAACTGTATTAATAATGTCTAATTAGTGTAATGTTTATACTAGCATGCATTCTTTTTACTCTGTTTATTTTTATATTTCAATTTAATTTCGTGTTAATCCAAATATTTCAAATATATAGCACGTAGTACTCACGTTCTTTTCATCCTTATATCACCAAACTCTAGTAATTCGATGCACTAACTAAGGACATACTTCCTTTGTTGTTCTCATTGTTACTTACGCCGAACGTAACAAGCAAATTTAAATAAAATAACGAGATAAAGAACAGATTCTAAAGGTTGTACGACTTGTAACATTAGAGGGCACAAAATGTGTTTATTAAACAAACATAGAAATTGCGTCTCTAGTTGAAATCCAACACGACTTAGAAAGAATAAAATTTATTAAAATAACAAGAATAGTATTCATTTGAAGTACTCTCATTATTGCAAGGATATAATAAATGAAATGATCATTGATATTGATATACAGGATGTCCTAAAGAGACATATACCAAGTATTTTCCACTGTTCTTAAATTAGAAAAGTTGTTTAGTGATTAAAAGGAGTTAATGAAATAAAGAGAGTGAAGTAGCGCATCATCGGCTTTAAGATCACATTTGTTTATAATATATCTATGGGAGATATAAAATAATACACTTATTTCTCATTATCGTTTTAAGCTATGTTCTGTTGCCAACATAGGGTTGCCAACATAAGGTTGCCAACATAAATCCTAAGGTCTATTATATTTTTCCACTTTCTATATCTGCATCCAGAGCTTCGCAGTGACGAATTGCGTACTCTGTATCACTGGTTAGGAATCTTAATCGCAAAGTCTGGGGGATATACTTCCTTGATATAGGTTGAGCTTGTTTGGGTTATACTTGACAGTTATATATCCTGTAGTAATCTGCATTTTATCTCTGCTGAGAATTAGCAATAGCATCCTTTGTAATTTTTGAATTAATTTTTTTTAATTTTTGAATTAAATCCTTTGTATGTCTGTGCCTCTGTATGTGTCTCCAGTGGACAGGCTGCATTTCTCTGATCCAGAGTTTTACTAAAGAACGCGATATATTTGGGTATGCATAGTTCTGGCTCTGAACCAAAAAAAAATTCCGATAATCCTGGTCTTGCAAGTTTGGCATTTACAGAAGAGTCTGGATGATACCTTTCGGATCGTGAGCGTCTTAAGTGCCATCTGACTGTCAAGCATATATTGATGAGCTTTTCTGAGTAATCCAAATATCCAGCTCCTGTTCGGTCAGCGGTCTCTGACCCGTCTGTATCATCGTCATCATTATTTTGAGCTTATTCAACCGTTTCCAATTATGGTGTAGCCTCCCTCACATATTTAGATACTCTCTTTGTAGTTGGGTCCATTGGTTGTCTATTGTTGGCTATGCGGGCCGAAGTTATCCCTGCTAATTTCTTAATATCATGGCCCTATCTCAGGTTCGATTTTCTTCTAGGTCTCTTAATTCCTTGTGGGTACCATACTGTAATTTTTGTGCTACACTTGTTGTCTATTCTTCTTGCCAGGTGTCCTGCCCATTGCTATTTGAGTTCCATCGGATTTGACTCTGTAGATGACATATATTATCTGGGTCTTTTGTCATATCCACTCTATCCTTTTACGGTCTCTCTTGATTATTCCCAGCATATTTCGTCGCATTGGGCGTTGTGTGGCCTGTAGTTTCCTTATAACGTAAATTTTAAGTGTCCAGGTTTCGCATGCACAGGTCATGACTGGTGGAAGACATTGGTCGAATGTTTTCTTCTTTAGTTAGAGCGGCACTCTAGATTTGAATATGATTGGGTTTCTTCCATAAATACTCTATGCTAACCTAATTCTTCAAGTGACTTCTGGTAGTAGAGATCCCGAGCTGTGTATCAGTTAGTTAGTGTTATTTATTAGAATGTCTTTTCTTCCACTAGTTCTTCCACTAGTCTAGTGCATTACTTTAGTTTTTTCTAAATTCATTTTGAGACCCACTTTATTGCTGGTTGTATTTAGTTCATTAAATTGCGCTTGTAGTTCTTCAGGAATATTGGCAATTACGACTATGTCATCAGCAAATCTTAGATAGTTAAGATATTCTCCATCTATTTTTAATCTTTTGTTAGTCCAGTCCAGTTGACTGAAGATTTCTTCTAGTTCGGTAAAATAAATAAACATAGACTATAAATAAATACCACTGAGATGCAGTTTTGTGAAAAAAAAACAAACACATACAATAAACAACTTTTTGAGAGAAAAAGTTGATCACGTGCATCGGAAATTGTTTTGCTATTACTTTACATTAAAGTGATATGAACAACGTTAATTAAACATGTAACCTATACATTATACAACAATATTTAGCTTTAACCATTTTCTAATACTATTAATTAAATGTATTACTAAGATTTATTTATCAAAAATTCGCAAAGCGAAAAAATATTTTAATTATTTCTTTAAAAATGCAAAAATAATGGAAACTTTATTGGAATATAAAATTATTTAGAGAGGAGATAAAGTACTTAAATTTATTAGAGCAATTACGTTTTAGAGCTTTCGGAGCTTAATTTCAGACAATTATAAAAGCAATAAATAGTATTAGCTGGCTTTTTAGCCGTAGGAATCCGACAGTTATCTCCTGACTTTATTTCTTATTATTTTATTAAAATGTACAACGCCATAAAATAATATTCTAATATTTTTTTTATTTTCTCGGTTTGGTTATTCTGATTCAGATTTTAAAATTTCTCTTCTTCAGTCCTTCAAAACTTTTGATGATATTCAAATTAGCAAATGGCCATTAAGGTTTCCTCCAATCTAAGTCGCTCATAGGCTATGCCTACAACTTAAGTATCTACATGCTAGATATGTCGATTTTTATTGCGTATCAAAAATATTGAACAGAATGTTTTTCTTCCTTTATATTGGATCTTTTGAGTTGTTGGTTTCCCATAGGACCCTTTTAACAGGAAGTTGTAAAGCACACATCTGCAATGCCTGGGCCAACCAGGCGGGCTAGATGACCCGCTGAAAGTAGATCTCAGCTGACAAGGAGTACGAAGAATTAGTACGGGATTCTCCGACTGCTCCACGAAGGATTTGCTCCAGAGGAAGCAAAAAGTGAAAACAGTTCCCTAAAAAGGTGAGAGTAAAGAAACCAACCAACACCAAAGGGCAAGAGAGACTAGAGACAGGCAAGAGAAGACTCGGGAGAACACCAGTATCAAGTCTAAGGAGAGACCAAGTTAAAGATATGGAGAAAATGAAGACAGATTCTCCAGCCTGCACCTCACGAATACCACAGCCGGAGACAAGCTCCTTGACTGTGAGGGGCGCGGAGGGCCAAAGCCCAACCGTTTAAGGGTGTATACCCTTGTCGGAGGTAGATGTCTACTCCTAGGGCGAAGAACATAATCTGTTTGCATCAGAAGAGTATAGAAAATATCCTGTTCCGCCTACAACAGGAAAATCCCAATGTATAATGAGTTATAGACTGGTTGATAAGTCAAACTAATGAAATGGGGACACAATAGATCTTTAAGGTCGCGGTGATTATCCCCCATCCCACTCATTCAGAATGTGGAATGAGTGGGAGGAAACATAAAAATTTGATAGGAAAAATAACATGAAGCATAATTTTAAAAAATTATGCATTTTAAAAAATTATGCTTCATGTCCCTCTCGTCCACCAATCTCAAGATAGTGGGTTCGAATTCCACACCCGGCATTTCATCAGCCGACTATGTTTATCAAAATAAAAATCGTTTGGGTATCTAGGTTGACTCAGCCTTAAATAAGTACTTGGGATTCACAATCGTGAGGTAATAATAGGAGGTTGAAGCGTAATGCTAGCCACATTGTAACGTTTTTAGTTCGTTACATGTCTTTTTTATATATAATATATGATATCTGGCGTATCGTCATGTATTGTTCAGGCCTGATAATTTATTTGGCACGCCTGGCGTAATTTTTACGTTCCCTAGTCGCCAACCCTGTTATCATTCGACACAACCCTGTTATCGCTCTGAGGAGGCGCTGTCAACATCGCTTCTGTCAACTCTCTCCGTGCTTAACCTCACTTTGTTTTGACGCTCTGTTGTATCCCAGCTTTTAGAAATGGTGATTATTTAAATCTTGCTGTATAATTTGAATCGGCTGCTATTTCGAGGCTACAGGTAAAGATGAGGTATTACCTTTTATAGATCCGATATTATTATTGAATATTTTTAGGCTAGAGTTACGGATGTACCAACTTGTATTTGTATTTTGCTGGCACGGTGGCGTCCCTTTTCTTTTGTCCTCCAGAATGTCACATGGAAGAAAGGACAGGTTGTTTATTATTTATTGAGCCCTCGGAAATATTTCGTGGTAGGTTTATTTTGTTTATTAGACCATGTTTGGTTTTAAACAAGAATTTCATATTTTTAGGGTCCAAGGTACGGACTGTGTCCAAGGTACGGCTAGTGTCTTATGTACGGACATTATCTTATGTACGCATGTCCTGTGGACGAGTGTCCCCAGTAAGAACGATTTTTTCTTACATATAAGTGCCACAGCGTGGATGTAGTTTGAGTCCCATGCTGCTTCGTTCCCAGCTGTAAGCTAGTTAGTTACGGCTGTACCAATTCATGGTGCCCTCATTCTGGCCCCTTTGGTTGTGTTGGATGGCTGAGTACAGAGATGCGAGACCACCTCACGCTATTACTGTTTAAAGCAGGATTGCATAAAGAACAGCTAAGTGTAGATTTAAGTTATAGTTTTGCATTTAACATTCAAAACATTTACAGTCATAAACAATAACGTACATCTTAAATAATATCGTATAGACCATGTTGAGTGGTTAGATTGTTAAGAACATTCATGTCGATTTAGTAGTTAAAATATAATTTAGATCTTAGGTTTCATTGCATTATGTCTTGTAATAGTATTACTTTTTTATAGATATTATTATTGCACTAACATCATATAAAATATATCAAATTAATTAAAGTAATGCTACATTTCATATATTCTCTTAAACTTTACATGTCTTGTATTTTATCATAGTTGTTTTCACAGATATTTAGTACAACTCTTACCACCACTTTCTTTGACATATAACCACTACATATTCACTAGAACTCTATGTCATGTATCAGCAACGAACATCATGAATAAATATAGTCATTAGTTTTAAGTAATATACAACTGTGTTTTCTTTCTCTGTACATGCCTGGCGCCCAATATCTGTATTTTTTGTTTTTTGTTATTGATTAGTTTTCTCTCTAGTGAAATACCTTACCCACGACTGCTCTCCGATGAAAAGCTGCCATTCGCAGTGGTAGTTGTTAAAAAAAAAACGCTACAACATTACCTTCCTTGTATACTGAATGGCTCTAGTATGGCCAACTGTATCTTGCTACTCCCAAGGCGTCAAACGCTATATACGGGAACTATTATTATTATTATTAGTACAATATGATCGCAAAAAAAACGCGATGGTTATAAAAGGGCAATCAAAATGGTTATAAAAAGGCAATCGTTATCGTTTTATATCAAAATAAAAACACTAAATCACCAAAATACACCAAAACACTTTTACTTTTACACTAAACTCACACAGTTTATAATCATCTGCTGATGATTCTAACATGGTTAGCGAAACGAGCGTCCAGTGTAAAAGTAAAAGTGTTTTGGTGTATTGTGGTGATTATTTTTTTAATAACCTGTTTTGAATTCATTTTAATTTCAATGTCGTAATTTGAACAATTCACTCATTTCCAGTAGCCTTTTGAATTTTATTCTCATTTTAGCTTGTGGAGGTATCGGGTTCCTGTTCTTCACTTATTGAAGATTACACTTCAATATCTTCTCCAGAATGTTGCTGCGAGGTGTCCAATAGTGCTACAGATGATCGCAAAAAAATATATTTTACTATACGTAGTGTCCAAGAAAAAAAGAGTAAAAAACAAAAATAAAATTGAAAAAATGGAATAATACCATATCTAACTGCTCTAAAAAATATTTAAATGTACCTTAAAACCTTCTCTATGTTTCAACTCGACAAACGTCAAATATTACGCAGGCTTATGAAATGCTAATACAGATTTAATTGCCTAACTGCCGTTGGGTGAAAAGTTGTGGAATGATGATAGAGATTTGAGGCCTTGAGGCCTCAAAATTCGAGGCCGAATGAAGTTTGTTTTTGATCTTTGAACCGTCAAAGGCAAAGAGTTTGTTTTTCGATTACACAAACTTTTTAATTTTTTCTTTGGTAAAATTTAATTAAATTTATTAGTTTTATTTTATTTTTAGATCCCCACGCTAAGAGTTAAAATAGCAAAAAAATAATATATATATATATATATATATATATATATATATATATATATATATATATATATATATATATATATATATATATATATATATATATATATATATATATATATATAAACAAAGGAAGTTATCGTGGAAACTATAAAAAAACGAAGAAAGAAATTTATTGGGCAAGTCCACAGAAAGATTAGTCATGATACATGACTAAAACATGACTACCCGTAGACACTCAGTGTTTCTGCCTTCCGGCTTCATCAATACGGGAGGAATCAGCAACGATGAACTAGCGATCCTGAAAAAAGAGAAAGAAAAGGAGAAGCAAACGAGGCACAAAGGCGCCATTTGCAGCTGGTCCGGCAGTAGCTTACAATTTGAAGCGTTACTACCGAAACCGCCGCGGAGGCGTTCCAACACACCTCGCCGCTATCACCCTGGCCCAGAGAAAACAATAAACAAGGAAGTTATCGTGGAAACTATAAAAAAACGAAGAAAGAAATTTATTGGGCAAGTCCACAGAAAGATTAGTCATGATACATGACTAAAACATGACTACCCGTAGACACTCAGTGTTTCTGCCTTCCGGCTTCATCAATACGGGAGGAATCAGCAACGATGAACTAGCGATCCTGAAAAAAGAGAAAGAAAAGGAGAAGCAAACGAGGCACAAAGGCGCCATTTGCAGCTGGTCCGGCAGTAGCTTACAATTTGAAGCGTTACTACCGAAACCGCCGCGGAGGCGTTCAACACACCACGCCGCTATCACCTGGCCCAGAGAAAACAATAAACAAAGGAAGTTATCGTGGAAACTATAAAAAACGAAGAAAGAAATTTATTGGGCAAGTCCACAGAAAGATTAGTCATGATACATGACTAAAACATAAATATGTTATATGTAATGTTTTAGTCGTGGCAATGCTGTATCGGAACTTCTCCGCGGCGGTTTACCTGACATTTCGGCAAATTGGGCCAGATAATAACGGCCAGCGTGGAACGCCTCCGCGACATTTCGCCAGCGCTCAAGTGCCTGACCTTTCTTTCTTTTAAGCAGCTATGCCTGGTCCGCTCTTTTCTGCGCTGGATCAATGGATCAAGTCCTCCGTGAATGCTCCGTAAAACACTGACCTTCTACGGCGCAGTCAAAGCACTGGTGTAACATCATCGACAATCATTGTACTGTATGGACTTGTGGCCTAATATGCTCTATATATATATATATATATATATATATATATATATATATATATATATATATATATATATATATATATATATATATATATATACTATATATATACTAAACAGGATTTGGTTTAAGTATTTAATACTCATTTCCAACTACAGCCTATTGCTGCCTTCCCGTTACCCTACGCTACACATCTCGATTTAGAGCGTCATCAGCTTCTAGGTTACGAGCTTCCATTGCTTCCGTAACCGTTCCGTTCCAGGATTTTCTAGGTCTACCTCTCTTTCTTCTGCCCTGGGAGCCATTGAAAAACTCTTTTTTGGCCACCTGTTCTCCGGCATACGCAGAGCATGTCCAAACCATTTTTAAGCTGGATTTTTCGATTCGATCCAGTACTGTCTCCTCCGATGCATTCATGATACGCCTTGGGACCTCGATGTTTGTCTTTTTTTCCATCCTAGATATACCTGCACTTCTTCTAAGGTAGTCCATTTCAACAACTTGGATTTTGCTTCGCGTCTGCACTCGAGTCCACAGCTCTGAACCATAGCAAAGAACGACTCCACCAATGTTCTTCCAAGTCTCTTTTAGTTGTTGCAGATAAGTTTCGGTCCCACCAGAGGCTAAGACATCCAATAACTTGTTTGCTCTTCTGAATTCGGGGTTGTATTTCTTCTTTGCCCAAACCCTCGTTGTTGTTGATAGTAGCACCCAGGTATTTAAATTTGTCTACTTGATGTTGAATCTGGACGTTATCATTAATTGAAGACTTCAAAACAAGCGTTGGAATTGACAGCTAAGTATTCAGTCTTCTTTAGACTAACCTGAAGTCCCCATTTGTTGTATTCTTGATAAAGCCTCTTAGTCATGAACTCTAGATCGTATGAGTCCTGCGCAATCACGACCTGATCGTCTGCAAAGTTCAGGGTAAATAGTGTGTTGTCCCCAATGGGTATTCCCACACCTTGACATTTCGTCTTCCATTCCCTAAGGGCTACTTCGACGTAAGCGTTGAAGATCAGAGGAGATAAGCTGCATCCTTGTCGCAACCCTTTTGTGGTGTTAATTGGATTAGATAGCCTGTGTCCTATCTTAACGTACGATTCATTTTCTTTATATAGCTCTTTTATTATCTTAAGCAAAGGTCTATCTACTTCTAAGATACTTCTAACAAAAAGTAAATAAATAAATAAATAACACAAAATAATAACACATAAATAACACAAACATTACCTGCCTTTTTATAAGACTGGATTGGTAGGAAATTATTTTTTCTTTCATTTTATTCAATTTTTGTTTTCCCATAATTCTTCGTACTTCGCAAGTTATGTGCTATTTTGCTGATAATATTATTTATTCTACAATCCTTTTCAGAATATCAATCGTAAGTAAGTACTTACGATTTTTTACGAATAGGTTTTTTAAAAAAATATATTTTAATAATTCATAGACATAATTCGTACATCTCAAGAGTTAAATATGTAAAAGTTCCGAAGCGAATAAGGGGAATGGATAATGCAATTTTTAATATTAAACTTGTTTAAAGCTTCTCTGATATATACCGTTCCCTTAAAATAAAACTGCAAAAGTTATACGTTCAATGTTAAAATAGGATAGAACTGCGTCTGAGTTTATCCATTTAAACTCAATTGTTTCCTCGCTATTCTATTCGATGTTTACTCTTTTACTCTTTACAAAAGACCTTTGTCAGTTTTTAGATATTTAGAAAAATATCTTTGTTGTCTTTCTAACGCTGTACTACGTTATAGGTTAGGTAAATATATCACACGAAATAGTTATTGTAAAACCTATTTGTTGTTATGTCTAGAAAAAAAAGAACTAGTTACACAAACGATTTGTCAAGATTTAGAAGAAAATTATTCATCTTCTTCCGAAACACTATTACCCCATAGTAAAAAAAATAATATAATGTTATAAAATGTATATTATAGGACTATACCAGTTTGAATGATGTGCTTACCCTGTCTCTTTTTAGAGGTTGGATGTGTTTGGGGTTTCTAGAGATAATGCGACGGTAATCATTTTACTTATTCAGTTGAAAAGGTAAATTTGCTGCTTATCGTTACATAAATTTTGTATAGTTTGCCTAGAAAGTTCAAGTTTGGGTAGGGGAATATTTAGTTTTACCATTAAAAAATTATTTATTGCTAATGTTAAATTTCTAGCTGAAAGTGTCGAATTTATCTTGTGATTTACGAATCTTATACAAGGTGTTTCAGAAAAGATGTGACATCTCTCGTGGGGAGATTCCTCACGTAAATATAAGATTTATTTTTCATATCAACATAGGTCCGATTCTGCTTTGTTTCCTAGCTACAGGGTGTTAAAATCTTAATATTTATTCGATTTATTATACTTTTCTTCCAAGTACTTTGAGCGTTTCGAATGAAATTTTGAGGGTAAGAGTCATTATAAATTCGACATATTTTAGGGCTAAAAAAGTGTCGCTATATTCACTTCACCAGGGACGTGCATATGGGTTATCACTGGAATATTTTTCTAAAAAAAGCATGTACGCTACTGATTTTTTTCTTTTGTTAGCGAAATATTGTAAGCTGTCTAATGCCGATTAAGGAGGCATTATCTCATCAAGGAGGCCAAATTCGACAAAATATCAAGAAATAACTTTTAATTGGCATTAAACGTCCTACACAGTCAGACAGAAAAAAGTGATATCCCATATGCACGTCCCTGATGAATTTATCGACACTTTTTAGCATTAAAATGTGTGGTACTTATAGTAAATTTTACCCTCAAAATTTCATTCAAATCACTAAATGTACGTGTAAGAAAATTTAAATAAATCGAAAAATTATTAAGATTTTAACACCCTGTAGCTACGAAACAAGGCAGAATCGGACCTATGTTGATATGAAAAATAAATCTTATTTTTACGCGGGGAATCTCCCCACAAGAGATGGCACATGTTTTTTGAAACACCCTGTATAGTAGAACATGAAAAAAGTATTTCCCTAGGAGCACTTATTTAAGAGGGTGTCTCTTAAATAAGTGCAATTAAATTATTCATAACATAATTCAGTTTTTTATAACATTAAAATAAATTTAATACGTATACTAAGAGCAGGAAAGCCAATGAAAGTCACATAACTTGTATTTTAGAACTAAATAAATTCGGGTTTTTCTTTTTTTCGTTACCAACAGAAAAGCAAAAAGGAGACAAAATAAGAGCAAAATTCCTGACAATTCTCCACTTTTTTATCTCACACGGTCACGCACACACATACAAAAATCAGGAAACTTATTAGAACCTATTTAGTTCATGCCCGAATGATTTTTCTTTTTTCGCCTCTTTTCTTCTCTAAGACGTCTATTCGCACACAAAAGCTAATTTACTCTTTGCTTTGGTGAAACGCACAAAGAATTGAAATTATTAGCATTAGCACAATCAACATTTTTATGCGGGCTCAGAGCGGGTGTTTTTTTGGAAAATTTCCCAATATTGTTTTGTCTCAAATAATAAGTGTTTGATTAATTAGCATAGTAACATTTTCCGGTTAAAGGGATACACATTTAGGAGTAAAAAAATAACTATTCGCACTAGTAAATGTTATTACAGTTGGGTGTAGTACAGTTGGATGTACCACTAATTCACCACAAAGAGCGCAGTCATCGGCGCAGATGATTAAAACTAGAGTTTTTGTTTTATTAGTAAACTAGCGTGTACCCGCGACTTCGTTCATGTCAAATTAATCATTTGTAATGGTGATGATAAAGCAAAGCAAGAATTTCCATTAACATACAAACAGGATAAAATTTTCTCAAATTTATGTCAGCATGAGAAAAAACAATACGGCGATATCTATACTAATATATAAAATCCTTAAGTGACTGACTCACTCTCAAACCACTCAAGCTCAATTTTGGCATACAGGTTGACTCTAGGGTGTAGAGGTTCGATAAGAAGGAATTTTTCGAAATTCCAGTTTCAAGGGGGTGAAACCACCCCTCAAATATTACAATATGTTTTATTTAAAAAACGGTCAAGTTTCCGAAAAAACGCTTAAACACGTATATTTTATTTTGTTTTTTACATATTTTCAGATTTTTTTAAAAATGTATACAGGGTGTTTCGAAAAATCTGGTCATTGATTAATCACGATCCTGCTTAAAGCGCTTGACGTAAAAAGCTGATTTTTGGAAAACGGATTGACTTTAGGGTGTAGAGGTTCGATAAGAAGGGATTTTTTGAAACTCGAATTCTAAGGGGGTGAAATCACCCCTCAAATATTAGAATATTTTCTATTTAAAAAGCGGTGAGTTTTTCAGAAAAACTCTTAAACACTCATCACGATTCTGCTTAAACTGCTTGACGTTTAAAGCTGATTTTTGGCAAACGGATTGAACTGTGGGGTGTAGAGGTTCCATAAGGAGGGGTTTCTCGAATCTCAAATTCCAAGAGGGTGAAAACGCCCCTCAAATATTACAATATTTGTTATTTAAAAAACGGTTAGTCTTTCGGGAAAACGCTCGGACACGCATAATTTATTTTGTCTTTTTACATATTTTGAATTTTTTTAAAAAATTATACAGGGTGTTCCAAAAAATTGGCTAAAAACTACCCCTCAAATATTACCAAGTTATATAATAATATTGCCATATTGTTTTTTCTCATGCTGACATAAATGTGAGAAAAATTTATCCAGTTTGTATGTTAAGGGAAATTCTTGCTTTGCTTTATCATCACCATTACAAATGATTAATTCGACGCGAACGAAGTCGCGGGTACACGCAGGTTATAGTATATTAAAGAGAACTTAAATCAAAACCATAATAAAATCTAAACACTCTAACTTACGCTAATCCCAATTTCCTTCTATTTGAATGGGATATATTAACGTCAACATAATTCAGCCGGGCTATAATTTCATTCTCAAGTAGGAAAAACATAATTTTGCATAAAAGGCAATTTAACCGTTGTAAACCTCGACTTATCTGCTCCACTCGTATCGATTTTAGCGATAAACGAATGGCGTTTGGAAATTGGCAAAGTTAATATTTCTGGCGGGACACGCAAACACCGTTTCTGTCAACAATGTGCTGTTTGCCGATATTACAGGTAGAACAAACATTAATATCGCCGATTTCCTGCATAGGTTATCTTCGGCTTTACAAATTAATGATGATGTGTTGTATTCGGTTCGAGAGGGGATTGTTGCTATTTAAGCATACTTAACGTATTAGGAAAATTACGTAGATATTTTGGTATACCATTATTTTAGAAATATACAGGGTGGTCCGAACTGTATTTCGGAAACTTCGGCAGTATATTCTGCAGATAAAAGTAAGTAAAAAAGTTCGTATAAATGTATATCCTAAAATGGTTAGTTTCGGAGATACAGGGTGTAGAATTTTCATTTTTATTTCGATTTTTTTCAAATAATTTATGAAGTAACGTCAATATTTGGATGAAAATTGGTTTCTGGGGTTATTTGACATGAGAAATTTGATTTTGATATTAGTATAACTCTATTTGTAGCGGGCGCCACCTACCTGTGTTTTAACTGTTTTGAATAGTAATAACTTTTCGTCCATACCTGTATAAAGCTATGGAGTGAAAAAATATATATTTCCGTGACTTGTTACGTAAACAATGTCTCTTGGTAAAAATCGCTACTAGCAACCGTTCTCAAGATATTTAGAATGGAAATAGTCAATAAATGTCATTATTGAAAAAAATATACACGTTGAATAGATATTTACTTGACTGAAATAATAAATTTGGAAAATTTGTATTTTTTTTAAATTAATCATAAATTTTTCTACGAAAAAATGATGATAAAAGTTTCTGTTGAACTTTTGGTATAAAAACATTTCAAATTTATAAAATCACAAATCATACAGGGTGTTCCAAAAAGTTGGATAATTGATTAACTACGATTCTGCTTAAACTGTTATACCTAGAAAGCTTATTTTTGACAAACGGATTTTTCGAAAGTCAAATTCCAACGATGAAACTACCCCTCAAATATTACCAAGTTGTATGGCGATATTGTTTTTTCTCATGCTGACATAAATGTGAGAAAATTTTATCCAGTTTGTATGTTAATGGAAATTCTTGCTTTGCTTTATCATCACCATGACAAATTATTAATTCGACTCTAACGAAGTCGCGGGTACACGGTAGTGATATTATATGTGCTCTAGTTAATTTTATTTTGTTAGTTAAACACTATTTTTAATGAATGGACAGAAAACTTCTTTATTTAGAGGCTTCATTTTTTTATTTTCAGGCAAACGATAAAATTTATTTTCATTCTCATATTTCAAGCCGTTATCATTAATTGATAAATATCGACTCAAGTGAAAAGAAAATTTTTGCTTTTATTGACATTATTATGATATTGCTTCATACCTTTTTAACGAGACTAATGATCGGATAAATGTACTAACCAAACGTCTAAATAACTTCAATTTTAAATTACCGTTGTTTCTAATTAATTTCCTCCATAAAGTCGTTTGTTTTCTGACTTACAATAGACTACAAAAGTGTATCGCAAACAATGGATAAAACAAGCTTTAATAATAATGAAATTCCGATAATTAGTTGTCGCTAATGAGTTGAAAACTAATACATTATCTTGTAATTTATCTTTAATATCATGTTAGAGTATCGTGTAGGGTTTCCTATGTCATTATTGTGTAAAGAAGGTAAGGTTAAGAATTTGTAGGTGTCTTAAAATTTGTCTTTCTCTTTGATAATGCTATAAAATTCCTATTTATATATTATTATAATATAACGATAGAGAAGCATCAGAGCAATAGATATATTATATTGTAATCGCAAAACATTTTCCGATGCACGTCATCAATCATATCGACATTGACACTGTTTATAAACCTGACTAAATAAAATTTTGGCAAAAATGTTTAAATTTGTTGTATAATTTAAGATACCAAGCTGCTATTTATTTGACTTTATAGAGCAAATGATTGTAACAGATATTTTATTTAGATTAAAGCTGCAAAAATTAGTTTAAACCAAATTTTATTATCGCTATGTTGGTCACATTGCGCCGTTTTCAGCAAGGTTGTCGTTTATCCTCAAGAACAGTTAACCTAATAGGACTGCTCATTCAGCCAAAAGTGTCTGCCAGGTGCGTGCGAAAACTCCTCGCTTTGTGACGTCATTGTAGTCCTTGTCATGGTTATTAGTCCTTATCCGGCAACCAATAATAAACACACGTGCATTATTGGTTGCCGGATGGAAAACGTTTTTTGTTTTTCCAAATTTAGTTTATTTATACACCACCACCACCACTCTACCACCTTATATGTATGCAATATAGAAAATTAACTGTATAAATCGTATTAAATACTCGGATAATGCATTTTTAAGAACAGCAGTTCCCAGCATCACCTTTTCAGCAGGCTTCTTTTTAGAGTACTTCCATATTTTGCTTTAAAATAATTAATAAACAATATCGTAGGCACTTAGTAAGCACTTTGTCACAATCCACAACACAAAATGAACATATTTATACACTCTATAGCTCTCTAAAAACTTTAAAAACACCTTTTTCACATTTAAAATTGACAAAATAATTAACTCAAAATTTCTCAGCTATTATTTTTATAAGTTTACCATAGGCAACTAATAATACACACTATCATGACAAGGACTACAATGACGTCAAAACTGTCATCTGAAGCGCGGGAAGAGGCGAACGTACGTCTTATGAGGATGAGCAATCCTATTAGTTTACTGTTCTTGGTTTATCCTAATGTCAGTCATTATTTTGTATAATATCATGTTGTTGTTGAATCTGTGTGAGTAATTCTCGTTTTTTTGCCTATTTTCATAGTCTTTTTATTAAATTGCACTTTAAAAGCAAAAACAGTTCTTTTAGAACAAAATTTTCGAGTTTTTGTATTGAATTTCTTGAAAGTCTGTGTTGAAAATATGCCGAAGCATTTAAACAGTGTAAGCATATAGCTTGTAACTTCCCTGATAAACTATTTTGATCGAGAACGTAACAATAAAGGTCCAATTATTACCCTTGACTGCAGTCAGAGAAGTAAGTTTGACTGATAAGCACATTACACCAATTTTAAAGTTATTTCTACGTTAGTTTTTATTATATTCTGTGATTATTAGTTTGTGCATTAATAGCACCCTCTTACTTGTTATTACCAGATATGGCGTTGTAAGATGTACATCAATAAATAAATATATAACCCATAATAACGCTTAGAATAATCTTCATAATGGACTAGTTTTTGCCAATATGTAATAAATAAAATAAGCTATAAAATTAATAAATCAATTAATTACTAAAATATTAGTTATTAAATTAAAAATAAAACGTAAATAGTTAATGTGTATATTCCTTAAGTGCAATTCATTATCAATTTGAAAAGCTGGCAAACGGCGGTTTCTTAGCGATAAACTTACAATAAGTCGATCGTCTCGATTAGAAGTTATCAGACGAAGGTTTCTGGACGTCTAGATTGACGTCCTCATGGACTTGATCATAATTCGAAAACCACTTAATATACTCTATGGTATTAAGATATTTTTGAAATTGGAATTTGACTCACCCTGTATATCTATAAAAATATTTTTGAAATGTAAACTACCATTAAACACATATTTTGTGAAAAGTTTGAAGTGAAAATCTCATATAGGAATCCTGATACAGAGCTTTTCCGGAATGTGGAGCCATCTTGTTTGTATGCATTTGTTAATGTGTGTTTATTTAAATACTAAAGTGAAAGCAACGAATTTAGATGGGTAAACTTTGTAATATATCTTATTAACAATACAATGTAAAAAGTTTTATAAAAATTCGTTCACAGTAAATGAATTCCGAGGTTTGTATCCCATAAGGGCTTAAAGCACTCCACTAAGTAGTAATATTACACTTGTGTAAAGAGCTTATGAAAAAGTACTGGATTTGTAACAATAACGACGATAAAAAACAAATATAAGTTGATTAAGAAGGATTTTGCTGCAGTAACGTAATTTGTAATGAATTTTATACAAGAAGAGGCGACTTTTACTGCAGTTTGGGATTATGTTTATGTAGATTTCAGGGTTTTTCCTATGAAACAAAATATATTAGGTTACTGATTATTTCTTGTTAAATTGCGGAACTACATGGGAATATTTTAATGTAAATGTAGTAAACCTTATTAACATTCAATGCGTTAAAACACCCGTCTTGTAGATGTCGCCGCTTATACCCATTTTATTAAATAAATCTGGTATGCGGATAAAAAATATCTTCGATTTAAGTAAATTTATTTCTACATTTAAGCTTAACTTTTGCAAATAACGGCGGCAGCCTGTGGTTTAAAATTTCACCGTACATCTTATTAGTTATTATATTTTGTATGAATTAACTTGGTGCTAGCCATTATAGCAAAGAGTTACAAAAGAGAGAGAGAAATACACGAGGAACTTAAACTATCGCCTTTTACTTCATCAAACCGACCCTCAAAATTTCCCCCTGTTACACCTATTAATATATGTCATTAAGTTATTTTTTTTAAATGGATAAGGCGAGTTTTGCAATTTGACGCCTCCTATGTTCACATCGACGATGCACCAGACGGTATAGAAAATTCAAAAATGCTCATAAACGTCAAAATTACGCCGTGAAGCACTCTGTGTTGTTTTATTATTCAGAAATACATTAAAACATATTATAAGAGAAATAAGTACCTCAGATATTTGACAGGTGTTCAAAATCATTTCAGTTAAATCGTTAGTACTGAGGTTGAATATGCATTTATCAAACAAATATAAATGGATCGTCCAACATAATTTTAATCCCGGTATTATATTTCCATATTAAATTCATTATTGTTTTTCAACAATAGGGTTAATTCGGTATTTTGCAAATATTATCGGAGGCAATACACGGCAGCTAAATACCTTGAAAACAGAGGAAATTAGCGAAACAATAAGCGCGGAGAGAAATCAACAATGGCCTGAATTTAAAACCATTATGCACTGGCCGTAATATCTCCGCAGTAGTCAGATTAAAGTGAAAATTCAAATATCGAGTGACAAAAAAGCGTATGTGGATAACGAGGATCAAAAAGTAATGTCAAAGCAACTTTGGTTTTATACCGCTCGTCAAATATTGGATGATGCTTTGAATGTGGTTGAAAGTGTTGACTGAAAAAAATTGGGAAGATACGCAACCTAATGGGCAAATTCGTGACAAGGCTGATTTTATTTCCCCTTACATCTCAAGTACTGTACAGGGTGTCCCATTTTAGTTGAAATCATACGGTATCTCCGTTATTCGTGAAGATAGAAGTGTGCGGTTTGCACAAACCTGTGCCACTTTTTTGTCAAACGGAAGATGCCATAAACAAAATTTTCATAGCCCTCGTCATTTCTGAGCTACAGGGTCTTTTTGAAAATTTGGGACACCCCTTGTATCTCTGTTATTGTTAAAGGTATCGAGACGGTGAAAACTGTTTATTGTAGAATTTTTTACGTAGAATACAGTGGCGTAGTCGGTTATTCTACGAAAATAATATTTTTTATATATGAACTAAAGTTATGTTTTCTTAAATGGAACACCCTGTATATTTATAAATTATATGATCTCGCATGCCATAAGCTTCTCAAAAATATATATCACTATATTTATTTTCACTATTTACTGCAATATTAAAAAAATATATATTAAAGGATCATATTAGTATCATTGATAATAAAAGAAACTAATGAATTATTAAAAGTATACTGCTATCTGTCTCCTCTTTTATTTTCAGAGCCACTAATAAATTCTTTATATATAGGAAAACTTAACTGTCTACCGCTATTTGTAAATCTTGGAAGCTATCATATCGGAATTTTTAAATATTCCTTTAGCTAATTTACGTAAAATATACTTTCAGCAAGATGCGGTTCCCACTCACAACTTAATTTACAACGAAAGTATTAGAATTTTCATAAATTATTATTTCTCAAATCAATGAATTGGAACCAATGGACCCAGATGGACGGCTTCCCGGATTTGTCCATTCTGGATTTCTGATTTTGGGGATTTTTGAAATATGAAATATATCGTATCAACTAATACAATGTCGAACACCTGAAAAATGCTTTAATAATGCAAGCTTTTAGCTTTTTGCGGGGGCTGTCCCAAATTGCAAAATCATCGAAAAGACCCTGTAGCTCAGAAAAGAAGAGGGCTATGAAAATTGTGTTGACAGCATCTTCCGTTTGACAAAAAATTGGCAGAGGTTTGTGCAAACCGCACCCTTCTATATTCAGGAATAACGGAGATACCGTATGATTTAAACCAAAATGGGACACTGTACAGTAGAGCCACTACTCGCTCTGTGGCCAATGCATAAACTATTCAGTTTCTCTAATTCGGCCAGCGAAGGAATATCAAAGACGGTTTGGAACTGAAAGCGACAGTGTTACCATTCTAAAATGTGTAATATTTGTAATACGTTTGACAAAAATATCTTTGGATGAAAAATCCGGGTTTATATGTTGAAAATTTATTCATGTTAAACATAGAATAAACAACATAAATAAAAATTCTTTGATAGGTACCGAATATTTCGTATGATCGATAAAAGTCGTTTTGTTGGCTTGGAAATGACGACTATTGACATTTACCATAATAATTTACATGTAAAATAACACCGAACTTCATTTCCAAGCCAACTCTAACGCCGTTCTTTGTTTAAGCATATAATATTATATTAAACTATTTAATGATCCGTATTATTAACGTACCGTACCTACACAAAATCCATAAATATACGGATTAATCCGTATCGTTAATACACTGTTTAATACGTTTTAATGTATTTCCGAATAATAAAACATTACAGAATGCTTCACGGCGTAATTTTGACGTTTATGAACATTTTTGAATTTTCTATACTGTTCATGGCCGAAGTGAACATAGGAGGCGTCAAGTAGTGAACCATGAAATCTACATAAACATAATCCCAAACTGCAGTAAAAGTCGCTTATTCCTATATTAAATTCACTACAAATTACGTTACTGCATCAAAATCCGTCTTATCCACTTATATTGGCTTTTTGTTATTATTGTTGCAAATACCGCATTTTTTCATAAGCTTTTTACACAAGTGTAATATTACTACTGATGTCTTTTCAAATCCTTACTTAATTTTAATAAAATAATTTAATTAATAAAATAGTAAGTAGAGGGAGATGGCCGGTTCTGCATCAGGAGGAGGCGGAAGTGGAGGTGGAGTGACATCATAAATTAGTTAAGAACGGTTAAAATACACTAATAAACAAGAATAAACAGGTTTAAGCAGGAAACAACCGCTTTAAAACAAAAATATACTGGTTTGAACACAAAATGTACAGCGTGGGTCAAATTCGACGCTTTTAAAGGGAAACACTCTTTTCTATAGGAGATAGACGAAAACTAATAACTGTGTCTGGAGCTCAATTTTTATCAAAAATATGATGGTGAAAACCGCACATCGATATCTGTTACTGTTTATGAGTTACGGGGTGTTTTTCAAAAATGTGCATTTTTATCAAATACCTGTAACATTTTTGCTATGGACAATTTTTTATTTTTATGAATACATTTCCAAAACACATTTTTACGTAGAATTTAATGGTTTAAGTATATTTTTTTAAATTAATAATTTACGAGTTATCAACAGAAAAGTTGATTTTTTTATTTGGGACATCCTGTATATTTTTAATTAAATGAAAAGACCTTAAAATTACCTTTCCAAAAATATAGCACGACTTGATATTTAGTTACAATCTCCTTCGAAATACAGAATTTTTAAAAGTTTACCACTTTTAACTAGTAGGCTTTGGATCCCTTATTGATGATAATGCCCCTAATAGAACTTGAAAACATCTTTTTCCAGCAAGACAAGGCACCGCTCAGATCGCTGAAGTTAGCAGAAAATTTTTGCAGCAAATTTAGAGAATAATTGAATAGCTAACCAAGATCTCAGACGTTGGCCATCGAGGCCACCGGACTTGGTGCCTATGGATTTTTATCTTTGCGGAAGAATAAAGGTTCTTATTTTTAAATTGCCCGTAATCTAAATAAGAATTAGAAGTACTTAACGGTTATGCGAGGTTATCTTTCACTTCCACTGAGTTAATGAATTCCGCGAGAAATGTTCAAAAATGGAAACAAAGACTGTCGACATAACAGAGAAGACTGTCGTCTTGGTTTGCTATTAATTTTTATTGTTATTGATATACTTTTAATGTGTTGATGTTGTTAAATATAGTTTAAATTGTTATAAAATTCTGCATCTCTCATTGCCAAATATTATTTTCGTTTTAATTGCTGCCCGCAGCTAGATTTTTTTTGCATTACAGCCAGCGTCGTTCAAAGCCTTATTCAAAGTGGGCGAATTTTAAAAAAAATCTATATCTCGAAGAGCAATCAAGGAAAATATCAAGTATGCTATATTTTTGGAAAGGTAATTTTAAATTATTTTCAATGAATTAAAAATATACCTACAGGGTGTCCCATATAAAAAATCAAATTTTATGTTGATAATTCTTAAATTATTAATTTTAAAAAAAAATATACTTAAACCATCAAATTCTACATAAAAAGTCAAAATATTTGGTTTATTAATGCATCTCAATGTGTAATTCTATATTTCAAAACTTTTATTAAGATTTTACATCAACTGACAGGTAACACAATAATACACCCCAAAAAGCGGAGCAATTTTGCAAAACATTAGGCGACATATCGTAATTTTCTACGTTGAGAATGAATCGAAATGGGCCATTTAAAATGTTGCATGCGGCATGCATTCGCTCTAATTTTCCATTTTCCGAGGGAAACTTATCACGAGAACGACCGGACACCGTTTGGCGTGCCGAAAAGTCGAAATCCCGAAAAGGAAAATGGAAAATCCTTTGCGGATTTGGCGGAAATGCCCATTTTCTCGTCAAAACTGGTTCTGTTTGAACAGATTACATTTTTCTATTATTTTTAGTATTAGGTAAGTACCTCTATGCTTTTTCAAGCATTAGAAAAATGGATTTTGCAATTAAGACACTGTTAATAAATACCAGATTTTTTTTGAACATTTCTTGTTAAATATTTTTGAACAATAAAAACACTGTTAAATATTTGTAAAAGAGGACCAGTTAATTTGATCTCAGTATTCGAACTACACTAATTGACTGTTTGCGTTGATTAATAATTGCTCCAAATACTAAAAAAACTGAATTGAAAAAAAAAATGATAGTGTATTAAACAATGTAAAAAAACACCTTGTAAATTTTATTTCATTTCTTGACGAATGCTTATTTGTAACAACGGAGACGTTCACATTCATAACTTATTATTATATTGATTTCTGATTCAAAACCATATTTTTATTTAAAATAATTTATTAACTAACACTAACTTAAAATGTAGAATACTACTATTTACTAACTAAAACTAGGCTAGCAACATTATCGTTTTTAACACCTGTACATTTTGTACCGGGTGGCCAACTAAGAATGGACGCCGGCGCCGGCTGTATCTCAGAAACTATTTATCGTGTAACTTTGGGAAAAAAATTCTAATAGTAAATCGACCAAAAGAAATCACTGGAAATCATTTTCAAGTTCGAAAAATGTCCGTTAGGCGGCGTTTCTCTGATAGCCAATGAGAAAACAGGGGTTTTCTCAAAAATATGCAGGTGAACACGTATTTTAAATATTACTGTTGTAATCATAGAGAAATTTGTATTTTTTTTATATAGAGGATTTTGCTCTATCCCATAAAATAAAGTGTTGGGGGAACGTTATACTTGCTTTTATTAAAATAAGGATAACTCTGGTTTAGGTTAGCCGATTTAAACAAACTAGGGCTCGTTTAAAAGAGCTTTTCTTCTTTAATGATCTTCAGTATATATTTTGTTTCCATAAATTGTTTCGTGATTGCTACAGGGTGCTGTTTGACATCATATAACAAATATTGCGCTTTTGCATAACAAAATTAAGTAGGAGGCTATATTTCTCTTTGCACAGTTAAATAGAGCACAAAATTTCCAAAATATTAGCGCAAACTGCAACTTTCTATCTTCCCCCTAACGGGAGATATTAAGAAAATAAATCATATTAGACTGTCGCCTAGGTCTAAAAATTATAGTAGTAGGCTAGGAAACAAAAAAAGGTAAATTGGTTACGTCAAAATATCAAAACATATATTTTAATTTTATTTTAATACCATTTAATTGTTATTTATTTCAGTTTGTTCTTGATTCGACCCCATAAATTAAAACCCAGGCATATTGAATCCGATGACCTAGCTAGCCATGGAAATATGCCGCTCCAGCGTCTATATCTACTAAAATAAGTGGAATCCGAGAAGCCCCACACATTCATAGCAAAATAAGCGGCACAACTGCACCAACTGCATCAACTACACCAACTGCATTCATGCTGATGAAATTGCAACAAATGCAATTTTATCATGACGGATCCCCTAACAAAATTGACAATTCATCTCTTAGGAATTATGGATATAGATAATTAAAAAAGTCCAATCATTCGCCATCCTAAAATTCCTGCATAAATATTTACCGACCAACGATCTTGGTGCTGAACTATCAAGGTTTTTTGCAATTATCAAGGTTTGCATCAAGGGTAGATTTGGACCAGTAGTGCATATTGTTAAGATTCGCACTTTCGGTACTATATGAAAAGTGACCCAAACATAGACTTAAAATAAAATATAGACTACACTATTTGCATCTCAACGCGGTCAAACAATCTTTTTTGTACACATGTTTACTTCTGGGTACAGTCGACCGAGCCTCCCTCATCCAGCCTATGTTGTCACGTCTTTAATATTATCAATATTTTTTTTCTTGTTATACACATATATTGAGATATTAATACTACAGTTTAATAAAGTAGGTTTTAATATTCCATAGATGTATTAAATAGTCCTTATACTACTAAATTATAAGTCGGATACTGTTTAAAAAGGATAAGTTCTTTACAACATTACAACACCGATTAGAGGCGAGGGAGCCTATTCATTCATTTATTACCTTGTAGTACGCGTCGCACGTGTGCGGTAAAGCTTTGTTGCCGCTATGTCCCCGGCTGTATTAACGCATTTTCTTAGCTTGTAGTCCTTAAATGTTTATTTTATTGACTTTTTCTGTTCAAGAACTATAAAATATGGTTCGCCAGTGCCAAATTTGCAAGAAATTTGACTTAAATAATCCATTTAAGTCTTGAAACAACTTTCGACCGGTAGGCAACTCTCAATATACCCATTAGGAGTAAGTGGCGTTGTTGTAGAAAGGCGCTTATTTAGATAATATTTTAGTAAAATGTAAAATCTGAATTTTTTCTCTTACATTACATTATTTACTTACTTACATTGTAACAAAATCATAATTATAACCCTGTTAATAATTAATAATGCTTTTATTAAAAATATATTCCGGTTTATTCTAAAATTATCTTGAGAATCTAAAATAACATACAAGAATTTTAAAATGATATTACATTATGAAGCAATATTTTTTAATATACCGGGTCGTCTCAAAAGTGGCTCGCCCCTATAACTTTTTTATTTTTTCAGATAAAAAAAACAGATTTGTATGTTAGTAGGTATATGACATAAATTAGGATTTATTGACGTATTCAATTGTTTTTGGTATCTTCCTGTTTCACGGAAATGATTACATCTTTTGATTTTTAAAGGCACCTTCGGTATATTGCTACTTTATTCGATAAAAAATGATACTCTGAATAGAATGGCATATCATATGTCAACTTTTGACATTGTCGCTTAAAAACAAATCGTATTTTAAATTTCAATCCAGGGTGCCATGGTGTTGTTAAAAACACTAAGGTTTAATCAAGGAGCCTTGGAAAAATAGTTTTGATCGTCTAATGGGTTTCGTGTCTTGTCTAGGCCGGTTAAAAGATGTACAAATCGTATTTTTATCATACATATGTCAATTTTTCAAATAGAACAAGGGTGACTCATTAGCATATTTGGAAAAAACATTTTTTTATGAATATATTGATACCACACACTTGGTATTTCGAGTCAAATTGTCGTTATAAACCGCGTGTTACAATTACAATTAAACCATATGCGAAAATGTCAAAAGTTGACATATGATATGTCGTTCTATTCAGAGTGTCATTTTCTATCGAATAAAGTAGAAATATACCGAGGGTGCCGTTTAAAAATTAAAAGTTATAGTCATTTCCGGTAAAACAGGAAGTGACCAAAAACAATTGAATGCGTCAATCAGTCCTAATTTATGTCATATACTAACATACTAAATCTTGGTTTTTTATTTGAAAATATAAAAAAAATTATGGGGGATGAGCCACTTTTGGGACGCACCCGGTATAATAAAGACAGTATCGAGTTAAATAAATGTAGTTTTCATTTTATCCACTTTCTATCACCTTCCTTGCTTTAATGGAACAGATTTTTGTTTTCTCTAATTTACATAATAAAAGACATCACTTAACCAGAAAAAAAATTACAATTAGATTATTTTTTTTTCTCTCCCTGTCGCCGATTCTATTATATCTGTGAAATAGATCCTGTTTTGATTAATATTAGGGGTTGTAAATGTTTGACTAAAATTAATAATTTATTATTAATTTCAAAAATTACGTAATTTCGATTATAAAATTTCTTCTATAACGTGTGTTTTATTATTTTTATCCTTTTTAAGACGTTTTTTCTAAACTTTTATTTAAAAAACCTGTCCTAAATCTTAATAAAATATAAAAAAGTTTAAATACGATATATTTTTAATTTAATTATAGCTTCATTAAAATAGAGTTCAGGTGTACTTTAGAAACGAAAGACAGTGTTGTGTTTCTCGGCAGAGTCGTCAGGGAACGACCGTTACGACAGAGACAACCTATCTATCGCTCGTGTCGCACTCGTTATAACCTAAAACAATAACACAACAATAACAAGACATTGTCTGACCGCATGTTCCAGCTATTTATGAATGAGATGCTCAGTCTATATTTTATTTTAAGTCTATGGACCCAAACGACATAAACTTTATAATGTAAAAATTAATAACACAAAGAACAGATAAAACACGAAAACAAGTGAAATCAAGGACGAACTTGGATTAATAACTAAATGACGTTACATGAAATAAACCCCTAGTTTTCGGCCATACGAAATTCGGCCGTTTTCTGTTAAAAGCAATATTGCGCGGCGGCACAAAATTCCTAGAAATTTTATTAAAATTATTGATTGTCCAACTTTCGGACATTCTAATCTGAGAACAACCTACGTATAATTAACCAAAAAATTCATAAAAATTATATGGATGGACGATAATGTTACATAAACACGTTTAAAAATTTATGACGTCATTTTTTTTTAGAAAACGCCCTAAATTCGGATGCATGAAAACTAAACTTAAACGTTTTGATATTTTAACGTAACCAATTTACCTCTTTTTGTTTCCTAGCCTACTACTATAATTTTTTGACTATATAATCCTAAGCGGCAGCCTAACATGATTTGTTCTCTTAATATTTCCGGTTAGAGCGAAGATAGAAAGTTGCGGTGTGCGCTGAAATTTTGGAAATTTAACGCTCTATTTAACTGTGCAAAAATAAATATAGGCTTCTATTTAATTTTTTTAGGCAAAAGCACAATATCTGTTATTATGTCAAACAGCGCCCTCTAGCAACCACGAAAAAATTTATGGAAACAAAATTTATACTGGAGATCAATAAGGAAGAAAAGTTCTTTTAAACGAGCCCTAGTTTGTTTAAATCGGCTAACCCAAACCAGAGTTATCCTTATTTTAATAAAAACAAGTTTAACCTTCCCTCACCATTTTATTTTATGAGATAAATCAAAACCCTCATATCTAAAAAATTACAAATTTCTTGATGATTACAATAGTAATATTTAAAATATCTGTCCACCTGCATATTTTTTAGAAAAACCATGTTTTCTCATTGACTAACAGAGAAACGCCCCCTAGCGGACATTTCTCGAACTTGAAAATAATTTCCAGCGATTTCTCTTGGTCGATTTACTTATTAGATTTTTTTTCCTAAAGTTATACGATATGCAGTTTCTGAGATACAGCCGGCGTCCATTCTTAGTTGGCCACCCGGTACATTGTTGCTTTAAAAAAATCGGAAATGTCAATATTCCATGGGCATACTGATAAATGAGATATAAATTATAAGAAAATCTCTACGTTGTTCTTAAACAGGGTATCAGAATTTTTTTATTTATATATTGATATATTATTATTAAATAATTACTAGCTTTAAACATCAATAACTCGTTTATACCACCATTATACGATTTTTTACCTATCTCTTGACGTTTTCGTCGAAAATGCATTTTCTTACTTAACTACCTTAGTAGTTTTTCTAACTACCTTAGTAGTAAATTTTTATTATTGCAACATAAAATTTAGTAAATAGAAAAACTTCAGTATAGTCTGTCCAACGAGAAGATCCTTGACAGTGATAGATGTGTCTGTCATTTTAATTTCAAAGTAGTTTATTTTATTTTACAAAGAAATAAGTTGGTACAACTGGAACGCATAGCAGGAAATATTTAAAATTTGATTGACAAGATGACAAGTGATTACTTCAAAATATTGTGAAAAAAAACTGTATAAAACTGAAAAAATGTAATCGAGTTATTTTATTTAATAAAAACGGTATGTGTTAATACAAAACAAACAAGAACAAGACACTACATACCAAAAAAATATAAAAAAGAACTATTATTTACTTTCAAGCTTTATGAAACTACCCGCATTTATGATTATATTTATCAATATAACTTATGTACAAATACAAATTTGTAATATTTCACAGGAATAAATAAAACAACATAGGTAAATAAAACAAACTATTTTATTAATAATAACACCTACCAAATTTTATACCTTAAAGGTTGATTAATTAACTTTAATCATAATTTTTTTAAACCAGTACCTTTTGACATTATTTTTCTGCAGTACTAAAATCCATTATTTACCTATCGTGTGATGTCGATATTTTACAGCTACTCCAGTTTTTAGTATGTGTTTAGTTTGATCCTTCTACCATATACGAGATGCACTTATCTACGACGAAATGGTGTACAAACTTTATCGATGGCAACTTCATTGGTGTATAAGACTTTCTGCCTGGGCAGCGAGTATTAACCATAAACTGTGCTCTGGGTCTACAGTTAATTTTCACTCGATTTTTCCTCCAATTGACTTCAAAAGACACAAAACACACGTAATAATACGAATCAAAATGCATCATCTTCCAAAACGCAGGGTATTTAACAAAGTTGACACAAAATTATAACCTATAATTTGGCAAGACTTTGACAAGCGTCAAAAATGACAAAATCTAAAGGCGAGTTCATACGCATCGGCGTCCGTTTATTGTTCATCGTTCCGTCAAACCAATAAAATTGAAATACGATCTGTCATTTTTTAAATAAACCAATAAAACTGGTTAAAAACAACAAGACACGACGCATGACGGATTTATATTTAAACCCATCCATAGATAACTTAAAAATTATTAGAAACTTTTTTTAGTAAAATAAATAGATTGGTATGGGACGTCATCTGCTTTTCTTCCGTCATCGTCTGTCGAAATCTTACCTGAGAAAAAAAACAGAGTATACAACATTTGGTTTTAACAACTTAAATACGTCTAGAGAAATGAAGTATTAAAATTGTTACTGTGCCGTTTTCCCAAAATCGTAAATATTTCAAAGACGGTAAGATTAAAGTGCGGTAAACCTCAATCAAATTTATCTTTATTATAATCGTAGAAACTAAAATTGTAATAATATACAGGGAACTCCATTTAAAAAATAACGATTCCTCACGTAAAAATAAGATTAGTTTTTCATATCAACATTTCAAGTCCAATTCAGGTTTATTTCGTAGCTACAGGGTGTTAAATTCTTAATAATATTTCGATTTATTATAATTTTCTTCCAAGTACTTTCAGTGATTCGAGTGAAAGTTACTATAAGTGCTACATATTGTAATGCTAAAAAGTGTCGATAAATTCATCAGGAACGTGCATATGGGTTATCACTGGAATATTTAAAATAATAACATGTGCACCACTGACTTTTTTTCATTGATATCAAAATTGTATAGGCCGATTAATGCCAATTAAAAGTTATCTCTTGATATTTTGTCGAATTCGGCCTCCTTGATGAGATAATAGCAATTTTATTAATCACAATTACCTATACCTAAAAGTAAAAATAAAATTAATAAATTATATATTTTACCTAATTTATTATTAAATATTATTACTATTAGTCCAACCTACAGCAATTTCAAATAATTTTTGAATTTTTTTCATACAATTTTAAATGATGGTAGTATTTAAGATAATTACAAAAAAACTAATTTTAAAACGTCTTAACATCCTGTAGGTAACTCTAAAACTATTCATTTCCATACTCATGCTTATAGGAACTTTTTTTGTATTTTTTGACGAGGAATCAATGAGTTGTGAATGAATCTAGGTCGACTCAGCCTTAAATGAGTACTTGGGATTCACAATCCGGAGGTAATAATAGGCGGTTGAAGCGTAGTGCTAGCCACATTACTTTCCTTGTATACCGAACGGCTCTAGTAAAGCAAGCTGTACCTTGCTACTCCCAAGGCGTCAAACGCTATATACGGGAGCTATTATTATATTATTATTATTATCAGTGAGTTGTAAAACTTTCACAAGTTAATAATATTCTAGACTTACTTAATAAAATTGCGTTTATCTCATCAAGGAGGCCAAAATTGACAAAATATCAACAACTTCTAATCGGCATTAAACCGCTTACACTATTTCGCTAACAACAGAAAAAAGTCAGTGGCGTACATGCTTTGCTGGAAAAATATTCCAGTGATTTTCCCTGTGAACGTCCCTGGTTAATACGTCGACTCTTTTTTTGGCTTTAAAATATGTCGCATTTGTAGTAACTTTTACCCTCAAAATTTCATTCGAAACACTAAAATTACTTTGAAGGAAAATTATAATAAATCGAAAAAATATTAAGACTTTAACACCCTGTAGCTACGAAACAAAGCAGAATCGGACCTATGTTGATAATATGAAAAATGAATCTTATTTTTTACGTTAGGAATCTCCCCACTGGCGGATGGCACATGCTTTTTTAAAACACCATGTATTTATACACAACAATGTATAAATACAGGGTTTCCCCATAAAATCAGGTTGTTCAAGTTAATACTTAATTTAAAATCAAAGAACAGTTAAATACAATGTAACACAAGTTATTTTTATAGCCGTTTCAAACAACGGTATAACATATTGATATTTCCCTCCAGGAAAAATGTACGTACACAAATTTGAAGCTAAAACAAATTGGGTAAACATACATAAAACACCTTATCGCTTCCCGACAGTAAAGCGAACATTTTATTACCCACTCCTAGTATTTTATGAGCCCTCGTCATGAGGGTTTCGCTCAACACGTCGATATAACCGCTCATTCCTTCACGTACACCTCGTAGAGCACCTCCCGGAAGTAATAAAGACCTATAGAGTGTACTCGTAAATTGAACGCTAGAGAACTTTGGGTACTAGGCAGAGATCGGTCGTAAAATAAAAGTTAGACAGATTCTGGACTCCAATAAACTCGTTTCGCGGTTTAGGGATGAAACTAAAGGATAGAGATGGGTCTTTTGTATAGATATCGATATTTCTTGGCTATATCACTTTCTATTATACAGGGTCCGGCAATAGTGCGTCGGGCATCTGTAAGTAACCTAAAGCATATTCTAGTTTGTATTTCAGGAAAATATTTTAACTTCTATAGGGTCGTTTAAAAAAGCGTGAGTGGATCGGGATGATTTTTTAATAGAACGCATTGTATATTATTGCATTTTTGGTACCCTTTCAGATCACTTTATATAATCCTAAGATATGAGTAAATATATTTCGATAGTTTCAGAGATTCATATATATTTTTAATAAGTAAATAAAAAATATAATTTTTTGGCCTTTCTTTAAAAAAAATATTACAAATACAAAGACAAAAAAAAAGTCCTCAAATCAAGACTATATTAGGTATTTAATTTAGATGGCCTATACTTACTTTGCTATAAATATGGTAAACGTAAATCATACAGTATGTTCAAAACTTTTCGCCAAACTTTCTAAAATATAAAATAATTTTTCTTCGTTTTTTTAAATGGAACACTCTATATATTATTTTGTTAGATGGATAATTAAAAAATGAATATTTTTCGAATTTAAAATATTTCAAAATTTTAACGGTTCCGCAGATATTCGCGATTTTATATTTCATATGGCATTTTCTACAGTAAATTTTTATCAAAACCACCCAATGAATTTTCTCTCGTATTTTACCGTTGAAAGAGTTGCGAAACCGTTAAAAACATTTTAAATACAAAAAATGGTAATTTTTTAATTCTCCATCTAACAGAAAAATAGCATACAAGGTGTTCCATTAAAAAAAAAACGAAGAAAAATTATTTTATATTTTAGAAAGTATGGCGTAGAATTTTGTATGATTTAAGATTGCGATATCTATAGCAAAGTAAGTATAGACCATCTAAAGTAAACACCTAATACAATTTTGATTTCAGGACAGTTCTTGTATTTGTAATAATTTTTTTAATAAAGGTTGAAAAATATATATATTTTATTTATTTATTAATATCTGTGAAACTATCGAATAATGTTTACTCATCTTATAGTCTAAGAGCTAGCAACGTTTTCGAGAAAGTATTTTAAGACGTCTGGCTCTTTGATATATCTTTTACTATGCTCTCTGTGAAACAGTGCTCTCTTACAGTGCATAGAGTTTCCGACCACGAATCGAAGATTCAGAGTTCAAATCCGGGTGAGGTCAAAGACTTTCTTATTTTATTTTCGTTTATATTCTGATAGTAAAGTATTAAATAATTCTGGTAATTAAAAAAAACAAATATTTAATACTTTACTATCAGAATATAAACGAAAATAAAAATAAAAAAGTCTTTGACCTGACCCGGATTTGAGCTCTGAATCTTCGGTTCGTGGTCGGAAACTCTACGCACTACCCTATAGAAACATGTTCCATTTATATTCAATACTAGAATTTAAAGGACTAATAAAAATATAGGATCTTCTTTCAATGCGCAGTAGGGAACGCAACGTTTACCGGCAGCCACCCGGGCCACATGCTTTTCTAGAGAGCATAGTAAAAGATGTATCAAAGAGCCAGACGTCTTAAAATACTTGTTTTTCCGACGTTGCTATCTCTCGTACTATTAGGCTTATGTAAAGTGATCTGAAAGGAAGCTAAAAATGCAGTAATAAACAAACTGTTCCATTTAAAAAAAATCATCCAGATTCACTCACGCTTTCTTAAACCACCCTATATAAGTTAAAATATTTTGCTAAAACACATTCTCGTACATACTCTAGGTTTACACTTAAACAAAATTCCCAAGTTTTTATTCCAGGAGCTACAGATGCCCGACGCACTATTGCCGGACCCTGTATTAGTATGTAAACTGGCCTGTTAAAAAATTATATATTTGTAGCTTTGAATACTGTTTCTTTTATCTTTTTGACATCATTTGTTTCTAAACAATAACATCACCTTATATCGGTCCATAAACTATTGTTCATGTAATACTAATTCAAAATAAACTGATTTTAGAATAATTTTTTTGGATATCAAATCAGAAATCACAAAGTCTCACTAGTCTGTCCAACGAAAGGATCCGTGACAGTAGATAGTTTGGTTTGTCGTTTCTAGTATGTGGTCTGTCAAAATCTACCTGGACTAGTTGGACAGACTATGTTGTATCGAAGAACTCACCATAATCTAAAACCACATAATCTAAAAGTACATTTTAGAAGTCTTATAGTTTTTTTATCCTGACAATCTGATAACGAAATTGGCTTGAGAGCAATTAGTGTATGTTATTCTCACGGACAGTCTTGTTTTTATATGTCTAGAAAGGTTGCAAAAACGACTTACCTTTAATTTATCAAATTGCTTTTATGGGAAAAGTTTCATTTAATGAACAAAAGTTGAGATTTACTGGAATATATTTTTTTACTGCTCGAAAATAGCACATTTAATAGATTGAGTGCAATTAAAAAGTAAGAGCAATTAGCTAATGGAGAACTAAAATAGTGAATAAAATTATAAATACAAAATATGATTATGAAAGAAGATTAAATGGGTTTTTAGTTAATAGTTTAATTTTATGTCATAGAAACCCTAAAACAGGTTTATGTAAGATATTTGTATGTATTTTGTAAAAGGCGTCTAACGAATTATTAATAATTAAATACCTATACAGTGTGATCCGAACTGTATTACGGAAACTTCGATAACATATTCTGCAGATAAAAATAAATAAAAAAGTTCGTATTAATGTATGTCCTAAAATGCTTAGTTTCGGAGACACTTCCGGAGACCCTGTATCTCAGATAAAAGTTTTTTATTTCGATTTTTTCCAAATAATTTCTGGAGTAACGTTAATATTTGGATGAAAATTGGTGTCTGGGAGTTTTTTGTCATGAGAAATTTGATTTTGATATTAATATGACTCCGGCTTATAAGGAGTACCACCTACATGTGTTTAAATTGTTTTGAAGAGTAATAACATTTTGTCCGTACCTGCATAAAACTATGTAGTACGAGTAAAAAATTACATTCACGACTTTTTTTCTGTAAAAAAGGTAAAAACTGCTACCAGTAATGGTTCTCGAGATATTTAGAATCAAAATTATCAATAAGTTATTATAGACAGAAATCATAAATTTGAAATTTTTTTGTGCCAAAAGTTCAACAGAAACTGTTTTATCATTTTTTTCGCAGAAAAAATTATGTTTAATTTAAAAAAATAAAAATTTACCAAGTTTGCTATTTCAGTCCAATAACTATCTACTCATCAACGTGTTTATTTTTTGTCAATAATGACATGTAGTGACTATTTCTATTTTAAATATCTTGAGAGCGATTGCTCGTAGCAATTTTTACCAAGGAACATTTTTACATAAAAGTCACGAAAATGTATATTTTTCCACTCAGTAGTTTTAAACAGGTACGGACGAAAACTTATTACTTATTACTCTTCAAAACTGTTAAAACACATGTAGTTTTATTGACATTAAAATCAAATTTCTTGTGTCAGAAAACTCCCAAACACCAATTTTCCTCCAAATATTGACGTTACTTCAGAAATTATTTGAAAAAAAAATGAAATTTCAACCCCGTATCTCGGAAACGAAGTATTTTAGGACATACGAGTATATTTATAAGAATTTTTTACTTATTTTTATCTGCAGAATAGGCTACCGAAGTTTCCGAAGTACAGTTTGAACGACCCGGTATATTATTACAAGATCAAAAAACTTCAAAAAAATATAATTTAGTCAGAATTACAAAAAGCATTTAATAAACTGGAATTTCAAGTCAGCCATATTAATCCTCTATCGCACTCTTCCTAAGTTTGTTGATATGCTCATTCTTTAATTTTGTTATTCAAGTCTCAAACAGAATAGGTTCAAAAAATATTTACCTCAGATCGGCACGCAAATGACAGCATACGCGAATGCGGAGTAAAACTAACGTGGTATAACTTAAACGGCTTAGCATATTTAAAATAACTCGTTTTGGATTAGTCCAATTTAGGTTTGTTTTCACTTGGATTAATTAATTTTACCAAACCCACGATTAATTAATTCCCAAAAGCCGATTTGCTCGTTATACGTTTTACAGCTGCTAAATATAGATTCAATGACGAAAATAAAATATTAAGCAGTCACACTATATTATATCACCATAGCTAGTGGCATCGCACCAACTGGACTTGCAAGACTTTTTTTGTCTTTTGCTTATCTTTACAACTCCTATTTTATTTTATTTTTTTGAAAATGTAGATTGCATGGAGGAAGGGAAGTTAATCACCGCGATCTTATAGATCCATGGTGTCCCCCTCCCTTGAGTTATAATTCATCATCTTGTTTCAGGGCTTTGATAAAAGCCAGGATCTCAGGTGGTTTTACAGAGGTTAGTTCTCCATCTCCAATATCAGTCGTACCAAAGTTTATGACAAAAAGTTTGTCATCTCGGCGCACTCAGTGATGAGGTGTTCTGGGATTTCTCCATTTTCCCCACAGAATCTACATTTGCCATTGTTTATTAGCTTCAATCTACTGAGGTGTTTATTTATGAGGAGATAGTGTCCTGTTAAAAGCGCCGTGTAAATCCAAAGATCCTTCTTATTTAAAACAACGAAATCTTTGATTTTTCTCGGTAGTAAGTCAGACCTCCAATATACGTCGATATTACGACTAAATATCACATTTAAATGGAAGTAAACTTACCTAATTTTAGCAAAAATATTAATGTAATACCGGATCAAGTTATATTCAAACCTCAACAAGACACAGGATACAGAATGGGTGACAAACAACATGATACACTCATGTAGGAATTATTACTAACAATAATTTTGAAAATTTTTATTGAAGAAGTTAATACCATTTGCTTTACAATATTGTTTATTCGGACATCAAGCTGGTTGTTGCGGAGGCCGTCTGCAATCATCATCTTGGTTTTTCGTTTGTTTAGTTCCAAGCTATATTCTTCACCATGACTTCATTTCCTTCCTCCTCCTCTCATCATCACCATCATTTCTCGCTTATTCAACTATTTACAATTACGCTGTAGCCTCCGTCACATACTTATGGTCCCATCTCAGGTTTGGTCTTCCTCTAGGTCTCTTAATTCGTCGTGAGTACCATGCTGTAATTGTTTTGGTCCATCGGTTGTCCGTCCTTCTTGCCAGGTCTCCTGCCCATTGCCACTTGAGGCATTTGGCTCTGTGGATGACATCTATTACCTGGGTTTTTTGACGTATCCATTCTATTCTATTACGGTCTCTCTTTGTGATTTCCAGCATATTTCATTCCATTGAGCTTTTTGCTACCTGCAGTTTCCTTATGATGTCCGTTTTAAGTGTCCAGGTTTCACATGCATATGTCATGATTGGTCGAATGTTTTCTTCTTTAGACAGAGTGGCATTGATTTGAATATGATTGAGTTTACGTAACATGTAACATATGTATTAATTTAACGTTTTCCGTAAGTACTCCATGCTAACTTAATTATTCTGTTGATTTCTAGAAGTAAAGATCCCGAGCTCTGTATTAGTTGTACCAAATATACAGGGTGTTTCAAAACAAATGCGAAAAACTTCAGGGGGTGATTCTTTGTTCAAAATAAAGGGTAGTTTGCTTCATAAACGTTGGGTCAAAAGTCAACCATTAGGGAGATATCGCGGTACAAAGATGGCGGAAAAATAATGTTTTTATTTTTTATCTTGAAAACGAAAAGAGATAGACTAATAAAATTTTATGGAAGCACTACTGTTATGAAAACACACTTTCTGGTCATTTTTTCACTTTTTTAAAATGAGTGGAAGGGGTTGAAATAAACTACCCCTATCATTCTTATTAACGAAATTTAAAGAAAAATCTTAATCTAACTAGATTCTTAATCTAAAAATGTTTTTTGTCCTGACATGTAATGCTTTACATTTTATTTTTTAATTTCAAATCGGTGAGTTTTATCAAAAAAACACAAGAGATAAAAAAGTTTCTAAACAAACTAAACTATCCAAATTAATTTTTTTGTATGTGTTTGATAAGATTTTTCTTTAAATTTCGTTAACAAGAATGATAGGGGTAGTTTATTTCAACCCCTTCCACTCATTTTAAAAAAGTGAAAAAATGACCAGAAAGTGTGTTTTCATAACAGTAGTGCTTCCATAAAATTTTATTAGTCTATCTCTTTTCGTTTTCAAGATAAAAAATAAAAACATTATTTTTCCGCCATCTTTGTACCGCGATATCTCCCTAATGGTTGACTTTTGACCCAACGTTTATGAAGCAAACTACCCTTTATTTTGAACAAGGAATCACCCCCTGAAGTTTTTCGCATTTGTTTTGAAACACCCTATATATATATATATATATATTCTTCTAATATTTCCAGTGTTGTGTTATTTATTAGAATGTGTTTTCTTTCCACTAGTTCGTTGTATAATTTAACAACATTTATATAACTATAAATTAAATTTAAACATTATATATATATATATATATATATATATATATATATATATATATATATATATATATATATATATATATATATATATATATATATATATATATATATATATATATATATATATATATATATATATATATATATATATATATATATATATATATATATATATATATATATATATATATATATATATATATATATATATATATATATATATATATATATAAGATTTTTCTTTAAATTTCGTTAACTATAATTATATATGTTTATATATATATATATATATATATTCTTCTAATATTTCCAGTGTTGTGTTATTTATTAGAATGTGTTTTCTTTCCACTAGTTCGTTGTATATTACTTTAGTTTTTGTTAAATTTATTTTGAGGCTAATTTATTGCTGGTTGTATTTAGTTCATTTGTGCTTGTAGTTCTTCAGGAGTATTGGCAATTAGGACTTTGCCATCAGCGAATCATAAATGGTTATGATACTCTCCGTCTATTTTTAATCTTTTGTTGGTCCAGTCCAGTTGATGGAAGATTGCTTCTAATGTTGCTGTAAACAGCTTTGGGGATATCGCGTCTTCCTGGCACTCCTTTGACAGTTGGGAACTCTGGCTTTGGTTTATATATCATTACTTTTGCTGTGGCTTCTTTTTATATATATAGGCGAGAGTTTCTTTTAAAAACCTGTCTGAATACCTTGTTTCGCTAGGACTTCTATTATTCCTTCAGATTTTTCACGTAGAACGCCTTCTCAAAGTCTATAAAGGCTAGTGCATTTCCTCATAGTTTCTTAGGTCTCTTGCATGTATTACTTTAAATAACTCATTATAACTTTGCCGATCCCTTCATACTACTCTGAACAAATGGCCGTGCATATTGAACCGCATTTGTACTGTCTACCTAATCACCAAAATCTATTACAACTTTACGATCTTGTTATTCTCAAACTTGGAACGAGGTCACATCACAAAATTATTTACCTACTATTGACAAAAGTGTCATCTGGCCGCGCCTATCTTGTTTCCGGCACGAAAATCACCGGTGGTTGAATTAAGCGCAGACATACCTTGACGTTGAAATTAATTTAGTTGGGTCGTGTTTACGTTGCGGTTACGTTGGGGAATTAAAGATAATTGCTACAATACAGGGATATTTAAATTAGAGATAAATTAGAATATATTTCAGGAAATGTGGCTTTTGTTAAATTCTAACGTAGATGTAACAGTCAAATAGCTATTCTATGAATGAGCGAGTACAGTGATTAACTATTTAATGAATTTTCCTATTTGATAGTTAACCTGTACACGATCTCCCATTTTTGTGTGTTTTATGGGGTTTTTAGTTTATGAGTAGAGATACAAAGATATTTTCATATCACTCTTTTATCTACTTTTTTATGAAACTAATGAGGCTATACACAGTTATGTTTCCGCCATTTAGTTCCTCAAATACAAGATGGATTTGAAAATTTTACATTTTATGACTCCCCTCGAATCTCCGTTATCCACTATATGTGAGTCTTAAATATATCTTAAATATTTAAAATATCTCAATACAATTATTCAGAACATTTTGTTTTTAGCAGATACATATATCTGCGTTGAACCGTTGACGTTCTGTTTTTTAGATATTTGAAACAGTTTTTTTCTATTTTCTATGTATTTTGCTGCTGACGACGAGATGAGATATACCCCCTGAAACGTTAAAGATTCATTTCTTAGTATGTGACAATTATTATTCTAAAGAACTAAAAAAATGTTGTAAAATTTTTATCTACTTTTAGTTATTTTTTACTTTAATTTATTTTATTTAAAATAATTTTTGTTAAACTTTTGATTCAGTAATAATTTTGTTGATGGTTCGCCCAAAAGTCTAAATTCCGCCGAACTGTGCACTATATCAACAAATCGCATTGACACACCTTGTCAACAAATATTTAGTACAGCCGTTGATAGAAAGAATTGGGTAGATACGCAAACTAATGGGCAAATTCGTGACAAAGGCTGATTTGATTTCTCCTTACGGTCTCAAGTGCTGTACGGTGGAGACACCAATCGTTCTGTGGTCAACGCACAAAAAAAACTTAAAACACTAATTTTCTCTAATTCGGCCAGCGAAAGCATATCGAAGACGGCGCGGCGAAGACCTGAAAGCGACAATGTTGCCGTATTAAAATGTATAATTTTTGTAATACGTTTGATGAAAATATCTTTGGATGACAAATCCGCGTTTATGTATTGAAAATTTATTCGAGTTAAACATAGAATAAACAACAAAAATAAAAATTCTTTACGATTATCGACATTTACCATAATATTTTACATATGAAATTACACCGATCTTCATTTCCATGCCAACTCTGACGCCGTTCTTTGTTTAATCATACAATATTATAATGAATTATTTAATGATAGAAAATCCATATTTTAACGTACTGTACCCAAAATCCGTAAATCTACGTATTAATCAGTAATTCTGGTAACATTGTCTCCGGCAACCACTCACTCTGTCGAGTGAAAGCAGAACTACGGTCTGCTACGGTATGTAGTATTCTTTATCCGCTGCGCTGTAAACAACAATCAGCGCGCAGCGGCGCAGAGCTAAATTAAATCTCGGATCAAGAGGGTAGCAAAAAGCTGCAAATTACCAGCGGTGTACCACAGGGCTCTGTTCTAGAACCGACCTTATGGAACGTTCTTTATAATGACTTATTGGAGATCAATATGCCGCCAGGAATAGAACTGGTAGGTTTTGCAGACGACATCGTAGTTATTGGCACGGCAAAAAATGAACAAATACTCATGGACGTAATAAATACTGCACTACAACGCATATCAAATTAGATGGCAATACATCATCTGACTATAGCTCCAGAAATAACCGAAGCTGTACTTTTGACCAGAAAACGAAAGATAGGACCTTCAGCTTAGAAGGCGTATCCGTTAACCTAAGCAATGCTGTGAAATATCTTGGAGTATGGATGAACACCAAATTAACATTTGCTGAACATATATCGGCTGCTATTCTTAAAGCAGAAAGAACTCTGAGAGCATTATCTGGTCTGATGCCAAATATAGGCGGTCCAAGATCCTCAAAACGAAAATTATACTCGAGCGTGGTTCATTCCCAAGTCCTCTATGGATCTCCAGCATGGTTTATGGTAACTTCCAATAAAAGGCTTATGGTCAAACTTAGCAGCTTTCAAACGGCAGTTGCTGTCAGGGCAATAAGCGCATACAGAACCATATCTACAGACGGAGTTGGAGTTCTAGCACGGATACCGTTTATGGAACTCCAAATTATAGAAAGGCACGAAAAGTACACAGGAGTATGTTCAACCATAGCGAGGAATAACTTAATGGTCAAGTGGCAAGAAAAATGGGACTCAACTAGCAAAGCTCGATGAACCCACTTTCTGATATAGAAGTATGGATTAACCAGTGTCATGGCGAAGTAGACTACTACGTTACCCAGGCTCTATCTGGGCATGGCTGCTTCAATAAATTCCTGCACAAATTTCGAAGATCAGAAACCGCTGTGTGCTTGTACTGTAGTGAAGAAGATGACGCGAAACATACACTTTTTATTTGTAGCAGATGGGTAGGGCAAAGAAGACTATTCTGCACGGAAACTGGAAAAGTTTTTAACCCGACAAATATGATGGAGTCTTTAATGGCCAAAAAAATGTGGGACCTGGGTTATAAAACTATAAGACAGATTATTGAAACCAAAGAACGAGAACATAGACTGAATAAAGCCATCCGGACCATATCTATCCCTCCATAAAACTTATCTGTGATATACTGTGATATATACTTACCTGTGATAAATGCTTACCTGTGATATGTACTTACCTGTGATATATACTTATCTGTGATGTATACATACCATATTTACCTTAACTGCAAACTCCACCATAGAATCTATGTTATGCAATGAAGAGACCAAGTAGAGCGTGTTGAAGTAATGCGAGAGCGGTTTCCGATGCGCTTTGTCTTTTTTCGGAGGGGAAGTTTTTAGTCGGTAGGCGGGCTACTGATGTGTTCGAATCCAACACACGCCGGCCTTTAGAACACCAGGTTGGTAAGGTCTATTGAAGATTTTTTACCCCTCTCACAGAAAAAATTCACAGTCCTTTACAAAGATGCAACCGGGGGGTTAAGCATTGAAAATGATGAACAAAAACGTAAAAATATGATTAGTGTTAATATGAGTGTATTACATACATATGTTTAAATAACGAACTTAACAAAAAACAACAGATTTAAAGATTCACTGAAAAAGTAGTAATGTTAAAATTAAATAAAACATTATCAATAATAATTATGCGATCGCACCTATCCGTAAAACAAGCAAGCAAAAAAAGAATTCTTACGGAAAGTTACACTTTACGATATAATTTTTAACTGTTAAAGGCAAACCCCATTTAAACACAAAACTTTTAATACCTACTACTGTATCTAAAAGACTTTTTTTTAAATTACTAAATTCTTAGCCACGCTTCAGTTTTTCTTGGCTGTTGTGCGTCACGTCACAGATTAACAGGCCCACGTTTGCACCACAAGGCGATGCTGCAGACCACTAGGTAGACCGGTCGTAGAAATTTATGTTATACAACTTGTAGTCAATCTACACAAACTAACTAACTTTGTAAAAAGTATAAGTCAAAATCGCAAAACTTAAATTTGATATGAGTTTCTTAGTTTTTAACTAATATAGTGGCGAATTACAAAAATTCCTTTTCAATGAAAATTAATGAGTTAAATAAAATAATTTAATAAATTACTAGCTTTTTCTCGCGACTACGTTCGCGTTACACCTCGAATCGTTCATGCATTGATTTAAATGATTTTTTACTTCTTTATAGAGAGCTAGTGAGCATAGATGTTTTTTATTTTTCATCTTTTTTCTTATTTATTAAGAGCACTAATACTCTCTTTATAGGTTATTTTTTATTCTTTGAAGGATAATTGAGGAAGATATATTTCGTTATGATGTCACTAAATAAACCCTTGTATAAAATTTTATACTGTCTGATTTATAATGTTATAATATTGCATTTTCGTACAGCAAACTTTCATTCCCTATTCTACTCCCTAAGGGTATAAATTTCATAAATTCATTTTACCTTTGTGCCCATTTTTATGTGTATAATCCAGAGGTCACCAAGTTTTATATAAATTTTTACTAACTTTACCCATTTGGTTGATGAATTTCAAAAATTTCTTCTAATTCTTTTTGTAGGATTTCATTCTTCTAGACCAAATAGTAAGGAATTTTCATACAACAAACTGTTCCGAGATAATTTTACTCTCTAAGAGGATGAATTTCCTAAAATCGCTTTGTGTAACTAATTCACTAATGTCGTTTAAACGAACCTTTGTGCTAATATTTATGTATGTAAAGCTGGCGGCATGAACTCACTCTAAAATATCTAAAAACGTAATATATAATCTAACTGACACACCACTGACAATGACAAATAATTTATTTCTGGAGGTATTGTGTGTAGGTGTTTTTCAGGTTTGATGTTTTAGTATTTAGTCGTTTTACACAAAGAAATAGCCATTAAGCTCTATAAAAATACTTCATAACAAATCTACACATATATACCTTTCATTTAAAAAAAGAATCATCAAGATTGGTAAAGCGCTTTCGGCGGGATGGATGCAACAAAAAAACCCTTTGAGCTTTTATACAGGGTGTTTCAAAACAAATGCGAAAAACTTTAGGGGGTGATTCCTTGTTCAAAATAAAGGGTAGTTTGCTTTATAAACGTTGGGTCAAAAGTCAACCACTAGGGAGATATCGCGGTACAAAGATGGCGGAAAAATAATGTTTTTATTTTTTATCTTGAAAACGAAAAGAGATAGACTAATGAAATTTTATGGAAGCATTACTGTTATGAAAACACACTTTCAGGTAATTTTTTTACTTTTTTAAAATGAGTGGAAGGGGTTGAAATAAACTACCCTTATCATTCTTGTTAACGAAATTTAAAGAAAAATCTTATCAAACACATGAAAAAAAACGAATTAACCTGTAACAGACATTTATATGCCCAGTATATTTTTGTTTAACAAACCAATCAGGAAAAATCCAAAACCTACCGTTATAGGAGGTATAAGATGATTAAACTTATATAATGACAACTACTTATCGGATAACAAATTAATTACTACTGTCAGCTAGTTCAGCTACTGTCTAGGTAGAATATACCTAGAGTACCTACACCTACCTATGATGTAGGTAGATTAAAGCTTATTTTGACGTTACCTCTCACTTCGGTGTCACAAGCTGAATTTTTCAGGGATGGAAGTACAGAACATGAAATGGGACCCTTATTCCGAAAGTAGTACAAAATTAGACCGGGTAAAAGGGCACTATCATCAAAAATCGATATATTAATACCACCGTATGTAGAAAACAAATACTTATTTTTTGATCCAGTACACAATAAAGTCTTCGTAAGGAGTATTTTTTTATAATTATTTACGAAAAACATTTCCATTAGCGCTTATGACCAAAAAAACTTTAAACATGAATAATCATTTCAATCATGCGAAAATTTGGTTTAAAAAATAGATTGTTTTTAATATAACTTTCATTTAACGAAAACGAAGGCCTAAATGAAAAAAAGAAACAATTTAAAAGTTTCGCTTATGTCTTGATAAGGTATCAAAGCAAACCCCATATTTTTTGCTTTTAAACTAATAAAGATATATCAATAAACAATTAGCGATATAATGGTTTTTGCGCGCGCTGGCCGACTGCCGCCGCTGCGCCGAGATTTCCTATACCCTTGTATATATGACGTCATGGTGTGGCAAATGTAGCATTTTAATTCGATTTGGGCTCCCTTATATAGGATAACAGAAACATTTTCAATGTTAAAAAAACTATATCTCGGAATTCTCGGAGAGACCGACGGTAACGCCAGCTACATCTCGGACAGGTTTTGTGCCTCGAAATCGCCCAAGGTTGCGCATCTTTTTATTTCATCAACGGTATTGGCGGTGCGTAGTTAGCAGGGTCAGCTATTTTAAAATAAATAAAGGCAATGAAAAACTTAGCACAATAACAAGTTAGTCACAACTTTGAACAAAAAGAATTGAAATTCAATTAACTGAACAAAATTAAAAAACCGCTTCGAAATAAAACTTTATAAACTTTTAAACCAGTGGCTATTTGCATAAAAACAAACAGATTTTTTTTATTTCTAAATGTTTTGTTTTTATTCCGATATTCTCAGATGAACGAACTTTCATTGTTTGTGTTTGTGTTGTACTGTTTGTAAGCAGCGACGTAGCGTGGTGACAATACAAGGGGATGTAATAAGTAACTGCTATTTACATTTTACCAACACCATAAAGTTTTTTTTCTTTTTTTTATTAAAGACTTTAATTCTGAAGTTAAGACAAAAATAAAATATACACTCAGATGCAAAAAAAGGAGAATGCAGCAACGGAAAAATTTTTGGTCAAATTTAGAGTGCTATATTTTTGTTATTTTCAGCTCTATTTTCATGAATTTCTTATCATCCTGTACATAATTATATCAACTTTAATTTGTAAACTCAGTTTTTTATAAACTTTAGTATTTGCCATATTATACAGGGCTAATCGAGGAGTTGTTTTTTACCGTAACTTTAAAAAACTCTGTGCAATAATTTCGTGTGTAAATTTTCTTAAAATATAATTTTACGGTCAGAACCATGTTTCCTGATCATTTTGTTTTTTGGATTATGTCAATATATGCCTTGGTTAATTTTTAAGAGCGAAATGAACTTGACACCAACAATTTGCAATTTTTTCAATTATCATTTTTTTTAGTTATTTTTCAATATGACAAGCCGGCTTTGGTGATTATTGTGAACTATATACTACTATGAACTGCCCATCATGTTCGACGTTTGGGACACGCTTGGCAGGAGGGTTAGATGTCGCGAAGCGGTTCTAGCTTCATTAAACGAAGTTCGTTTGGTTCTTAAAGAAGAATGGGAAAGCATAACGCAATATGATATATTATGCAGCCTCAATGACAGTATGAACGGACGTATACAAGCAGTTATAGCAACCTAGGGAAGCAATGCAATGCATTAGGATATTTTTTACAATTTTTTTTCTGTTTGTATACTTAACAGTATTACAGATGCTTTCTTGAATATTGTTAGTTCTGTTATCGTTATTAATGTTTATTAAAAGGACTGTATCGTTAGTCTTTAACGCTTTTTTTAATTTAGTATAGTAATTAAGTATCCAATGCAGCGTAATATGACATTATGACAATAGTCACCAAAACCATCTCGTCATATTAAAAAATTACATCAAAAAGTAATAATAATTGAAAAAATTGCTAATTGATCGTGATCAGTTGTTTTATAAAAATTAACCAAAGGATGTATTGACATGAATCAAAAAACAAAATGCTTAGGAGTCATGGTTCTGAACATAAAATTATATTTTAGAAAAATTTACACACGAAATTTTTGCACAGGGTGTTTTAAGGTTAAGGTAAAAAACAACCCCTCGAATAACCCTGTATAATATGCCAAATACTAAAGTTTATAAAAAACTTAGATTGCAAATTAAAGTTGATATAATTATACACAGTTTGCTAAAAAAATCATAAAAATAGGGCTAAAAATAACAAAAATACAACACTTTAAATTTGACCAAAAATTTCTCCGTTGCGTTTTTTTGCATCTGAGTGTACAAAATATGTATCAGGTTAAAAAATGTCAAAAGTTGACATATGATAAATATGTCATTCTAATCAGAGTATCATTTTCTATCGAATAAAGTAACAAAATACCGACGGTATCATTTAAAAATCAAAAGTTGTAGAAATTTCCGGTAAAACAGGAAGTGACCGAAAACAATTGAAAACATATCAATCCTAATTTATGTCATATACTAGCACACTACTAAATTTCGATTTTTTATCTGAAAAAATAAAAAAAATATAGGGGTGAGCCACTTTGAAACGCACCCGGTATAGTATATTACAGAGCTGCAGTAAAATGAGTAACTCATTATGAAAAACAAAGTTCCAACCCTAGATGCAACATTTTTCATAAAGATTAACTTTAGTCTTTTGATTTAAATCATTTTAGTGATTTAAAAATATATAAATCTTTTTATAGATTTGGAGATAATATAATCAAACCAATTTAAAAAGAGAACTAAAAAGAACAAAGCTATGAAAGTATCTGTTAGATAAAATAGTAGACAAGGCCAACAAAAAAGTTTTATTTGCAACAACATAAGCAGTGTTCACTTTTATAAACATTTGCACTAACATGACGAATACACGATTTTAATTTAGTACTAATATTCAAAATACGCTTTGGAGGTTCAATAGTTTTTAATTTTTTTTTTTAATTTTAATCCCCAGAATAAGATCGGTTTTTGCACTCGGTCACAATGTGCGCCACAGTCTGACAAGCGCATCCGCCATCACATTGAGGAGTCGCTAGCTTTCCCCATTTATGCAGGAGATCGGCACCAGGGCCATGTAAGTGAAATATTAAAAATGGTTCCAGCAAAAGTTTCCCAATTATGACGGATGATGGCGCTGATCGTCAAAAGTTTTGGACAGGAATTTTGCTTACCGATAATACGACGTGAGCTACGACCGGACCAGGACCAATCAGATTGATCAGTCTTTCTTGGACATTTGCCGTGGAAGTGTGTGTTAATTTCTGTTGTGATAAGTGTGGTTGTGTTTGCAGTTTGATTTTTTGGTTTTGATATTATGTTAAAATTAATTTTGAAGTATTGTATCACCTGTTTTTATGTAATAGTACTTTTTGTAGTTCTATGATCTGATATGTTATGATTTGTTAATGTTTGTTTAACAATGTTATACCAAAGAGGTTATACTTAATATACTTATCAATTGGCATAGCCCAACTTTTTTATCAATAAACTTTGTAGATTTTCAGATTATTTAATTCCTTTTGTTTCCGTTTGTAATTTTATTTTTAAGACATATTATATGATTGTTTCACATAATATGTTTTATAAATAAAATTGCAAATAGCGAATAAAAATAATTAAAATAAAAAAGTGTATTTTACAATTCCCCCCGGCCCCGCACCCCTTTGGCTAACCTATAATGTCAGCTATGTCGAGAGATGGCGTTACGAAAATGGAACCGATTTATTACAAGGAACTTGGGCTTCTTTTTCGTTAGTATATTCTGTGATCGGCACATCAGCCGTGACCTGTACGGATCCTGTTGGCTGTTTTCCATATTTGACGTGATGCCTCAAAGCCCTTAGATTTACAATTGACAGGAAGATTCAGATGGATGTTGGGTGGTGTGGACTCAGATCATATCTCGGTCCATTTGTGAATTACGCCAAAATTATCTTCCTGCAATTCTCGAGCAGTTTTAATTACGGGTCGGCGGGACTTCAGTCTAGACAGAGATGCAACAGTCACATCCTCATGTATAGGATGGAGTTCGTTGGCTGACAATTTATTATATTCCCGGAGTAATGCGTCTTGTCTTCTTAAGTGTGGTGGTGCAATACAGGACAGCGTTGGGGGCCAGTATGTTGGTGTAGACTTGATACAACCAGAAATAGTGCGCATAGTGTCATTAAGCTCTGTATCAAGTTTGTGCACATGTCTACTATTTAGCCAGATAGGTGCACCATATTCTGCAGCGCTGTAGACAAGAGCTAGAGCCGATGTTCGCAGGGTTTCTGCTGTCGCACCCCATGTTGTGCCACATAGTTTTCGAATAATATTATTTTTTTGTCCGTACTTTTGCTGCGGTGTTGGTTAGATGCACCTTGTAGGACAAAGTTCTATGCAGTGTGATTCCAAAGTATTTTGGAGTTGGATTATGTCGAAGAATAGCACCATTAAATGATATTGTAAGCAACATTAGAAATTAGAAAGTTGTTCAAAAGCTACAAAAATTTTCAACTACCGTAGAAAACTCACCACAGCGCGCTGTCAAATATAAGTTGAATGAAAACAAATGAAAACGTCAAATGTCAGCGTAATTCCTACAGATTTCGACAATTTCGTAGTAAACATGAATGAATCCGCAGCAATGCCGCTAGTTTTCATTGTAATTTAGCTAATATAATTTAATTCGCAAACTAAAAATAATTTCAAAGGTATAATCCTGGCACAATCTATGTATATTAATTAAAGTTATATATCTATACAAATATTTAGTTTAACGTTTCTATAGGTACCCAAAAAACATTAATAACAATAATAACAATTGGAACTCGAACCGTATTCTATCACATACCGCGTAAATCTGTCATCATCGATTTTTGCGGAACACGGTTCACGCTCGCGATAAAATGTAAATTGTTTTGTCTCCCTTTATTTAGATGTCTTTGGATGCGACGCATCACCCGCATCAATGGAAGGCTCGCCGCTGTTTGTAAACTAGTCTGAAGTCACTGAGTTAGTAAATTTCAATCTTGATCGTGAAACTTTACAGAATTGTAATTTCTTTTTTGTTTATTTCAGTTAAAAGATTATTGTAAAAATTGAGCAAAATATGAAATATTTAGTTAAATTTTATTTAGAAATGCAAGCTACAAATTATTATCTTTATGCATCTATAACCGATGGAGATAAAGGATGAGCTTATACATTTTTTTGGTTCGATAAACTCATACGTGACATAATCCAAATAAAGCTCCGTAGAGATTTAGGTACGAGTATTTTTAATTTTTAGAAAAGCCTTCGCCAAATAAAACACAACACTGTTTGTTTATCCTGAAAATGCTATTCCGGAAAAATATTCGACGAAAATCCAGGAAACTCCAGGTTTTAAGTTAGAAATAACGAGAAAAATAAATAAAAATATCATGACTCTCTTTTCTGATACGAGGTTTTTCGCTTGAATGACATCCTATGGCCAGGAATAAGAAACATATATTTTTTTATCTTATCAATATTTATTTCCTTATATATTTTATATTTCGTTTTTAATATTTTTTATCTTAGGAATAGTTTTTTTGTCTTATTATTAGACCTTTTTTTAAGACATGTGCAACAAAAGCAATAATTTTTGTAGTTCAGTCATTGGGGATTTTTGCTTGGAAAAAAGTCCGGAAGTTTTGAAACTTTGCAGGTTTATAGGTTTTAAGGTCCCTAACTAAAATCCATAAAATGCACATCACCAGACTTGCCGCCGGCGCCGCCATCTTGCCAAGATGGCACCCAAAATCGGTATTTTGTAAATTTCTCGAAAACTATGCGTTTCCCACAAAAATTTGAAGAGAGCGAAATTAAAGAGAATAAAATTTCCTATAAAAAAAAGTTACTCGCTAAAGTTAACCGTTTAGGCACAGAATCCATAGAAATTTTACAATTTTGCGTAAAATATGATCGATATTGCGTAAAATATGATCGATAGTCGATTTTCCGAAATCAAATGTCGATTAGGGTTCACTAAAACTAGTTTTAGTTTAGTTTCTTCAATTTTGCCATCAAACAGTGGCGTATCATTAATTCGCTCATTAATTTATGAATAATTAATTTTAATTATTGAAAATGTGTATTTGTTTCCACACCACCCAAGAGGTAAAGTACATGGCGTGTTTATTTTAACGTGGTCTCTCTGAAGGCCTACTCCACGAGGTAAATTAAAAACTTTAACTTATCTGCACAAGCCCGACGGACCTGGCTCATTCATGTCAAAGTCGATCGTGTCTGCTGTGCTGAGCTCATCAGGGTTGTCTCTCAATTCGTCCAACTCTTCATCTTCAGGCGCCAGAGTTCAGCTCCTCTTCATCAGATTCGTCGAGTGAGACTTCAGTGACGCTGTCACAGGATTTCCCATTGCAGTATGCACAAATCATTGAACATTTTAATCCTGCTTTTCTGCATCCGCAGGCTTTACTACAGTTGTTGGTTTTGCATTTACAGGATAAAAATGCCAATAGGGATTTTGGAGCTGGATCTGTCAACGTTGTGACTGAAGTAATGCCTGTTTTTGTTTTCTTCCAACGCCATTCTTCGGCATCTTTGGTAAAACCAGACCAATGCTGAACCTGGTGGTAAGTTCGCAATGAATGCTGTCCAGCACGACAATTAATTATTCATAAATTAATGAGCAAATTAATGATACGCCACTGTTTCATGACAAAATTGAAGAAACTAAACTCAAACTAGTTTTAGTGAACCCTAATTGACATTTGATTTCGGAAAATCGACAATACATATATCATACTTTACGCAAAATTGTAAAATTTCTAGGGATTTTGTGCCTAAACGGTTGACTTTGGCGAAAATTTTCATAGAACCTTTTTTATAGGAAATTTTATTCTCTTTAATTTTGCTCTCTTCAAATTTGCGAAAAACGCATAGTTTTCGAGATATTTACAAAATACCGATTTTGGGCGCCATCTTACCAAGATGCCGGCGGCAAGTCTAGGAATGTGCATTTTATGGATTTTAGTTAGGGACCCCAAAACCTATAAACCTGCAAAGTTTCAAAACTTCCGGACTTTTTTCCAAGCAGGCCCCTTTTTTGATCCCCGATGACTGAACTAAAATGATTAACAGATATTTTACTAAGATTAGAGCTACAAAAATTAGTTTAAACTGAATTGTATTATCGCTATGATGGTCACATTGCGCTATGTTCAGCAACGTTGTCGTGTATTATTTGACAATAATTGTCCTTATGTCTGTAACAGGGGGAAATTTTGAGGGTCGGTTTCATGAAGTAAAAGGCTATAGTTTAAGTTCCTCGTGTATTTCTCTCTCTCTCTTTTGTAACTCTTTGCTATAATGGCTAGAAAATTATATAAATGATTTGCTGGGCTAACAACTTAAATATATGGATAAATCTTACCTAGCACCAAGTTAATTTATACAAAATATAATAACTAATAAGATGTATGGTAAAATTTTAAACCACAGGCTGCCGCCGTCATACGCAAAAGTTAAGAATAAATGTAGAAATAAATTTACTTAAATCGTAGATATTTTTTTACCCGCATACCAGATTTATTTAATAAAATGAACGGCGACATCTACAAGACGTGTTTTTGAACGTATTGAATGTTGATAAGGTTTACCACATTTACACTAACAGCGTTTTCAGATGGAGCGGAGCGTCCGCGACGGATCATCCGCGACTTCGAGCAAGTACCATATGTTTATATGAACGATTTCACATGGGTCGCGTATGCTCCGTCCGGATGAGCTATATTGAAAAAACATCCGCGCGGACGCTTCGCGCTCCATCTGAAAGCGCTGTAAAATGTTCCCATGTAGTTCAGCAATTTAACAGCAAATAATCAATAACCTAATATATTTTGTTTCATGTCAGTCATTATTTTGTACAATATCGTGTTGTTGTCGAATCCTTGTGAGTAATTCTCGTTTTTTGGCCTATTTTTATAGTGTTTTTTAAAAAATTGTACTTTTAAGCACAAACAGTTCATTAAAGAACTAAATTTTCGAGATGTTGTGTTGCATTTTTTGAAACTATGTGTTGCAAAGCAAAGATCTTGTAGATTCCCTGATAAACTATTTTGAACGAGAACGTGACATTAAAGGTCCTTTATCACCCTTGACTGCAGTCAGAGTCTGATTGGTAAGCACATTAGGCCACTTTCAAAGTTATTTCTAGATTGATTTTTATTAAATTCTGTGATTATTACACTCCTCTTACTTGTTATTACCTATACTTGTTATTATACTTACCTATTACCTCTTATTTGTTATTACCATTTATGGCGTTTGTAAGATGTACATCAATAAATAAATAATAACCCATAACAACGCTTAGAATAATCTTCACAATGGACTAGTTTTTGCCAATATGTAATTAGTAAAATAAGCTATAAAACAAATAAATCAATTAATTACTAAAATATTAGTTATAAAATTAAAAATAAAACGTAAAAATCTTTAAAACATGTTTGGCAATTTCAAATTAAGATTCATCTCATAAATCCGTCACATTGTGATAGCGCTGTCGCCATCGCTTGTCACTCAAAGTTGATCACGTGCATGGGAAATTGTTTTGCGATTACCGTATTCTTTTAAAACGCTTACGTTTTGAAAAGTTCAGAAAACTGCTATTATTTGAAAAGTTTAAACAAATTTAAAATAAATAAAAAAACAAGTTAGTACTACAAGAGCAACTTTCAATAGCCACCTCGTATATTTGTTTTATTCAAATTTCCCACAAGAATTCTTTTGATACTAAGGAAATTGCAATCGGTTTCAAGAGTCCTTAGGGATGCTGCAAACTTAACCAGACTATTTCCTTGTTAGATTGGCAGAGAAATCTAAAAAGTTTTAATACTGAAATCAAATGTAGCTATTTTAATATAAGAACAATAAGATGTTGTCTTATGTTTTGAAGTTTAAATTTAATATTATTAGTAATATTCAGAGCTGCAAGCTCACAGAAAACTTAAATTTCTTTTTGATTTAAATCATTTTAATGGCTTAAGTCATTTTATTAAATAAATAAATAAATAAATAAATAAATGCCTTTATTGTCCAAAAATTTACAATTTGTAGACAAAGGTAAAGTAAACAAACAAAAGGGAATACAAAACATGTATACAAATTACATTGTCAGTCTTATTATTTGAAATAAACATTTATAAATGTTTACAATGTCAAAGAATAAAAAAATAAAAATAAGATTCAAAAATATTTAGTAAGTTTATAGTAAATATAGTAATAGCAAATATTAGACCAGTGTTTACAAGATCAAATTCAATTATCAAAATATAAGTCATTTACGGCGTAGAAAGCCTTGTTTAGTAAATAAGATTTCAATGCTTTGCGAAATGAAGCAACTGATGTTATGGATTTGGTTTCAAATGGCAGATGATTGTGCATTGTTTTTGAGTTGTATAATATTGAACTTTTAACTAACTCTGAGCGTGGGGTAGGTAGATAAAGACTGAGTGGATAAGTGTGAGATGACCTTTCTTGAGAAGCTGATACATGCTTACGTATTAGGCAAACGGATTCAAATATAAATAAGGATGGAAGAGTTAAAATTTTTAATTTTTTAAAAAGTCCTGGCAATGAGTTCTGCTGTTTAGTCCCAGTAAATATGGAACACCTCTCTTCTGGAGCTTGAAAGTGCGGTCATATTGAGTCGCACAAGACGTACCCCAGAATGGAAGGGCATATCTGAGGTGCGACTCAAAAAGTGCATAGTAAACAGTTCTAGCAACTGACAAGTTAAGCTCTTTAGAAACAGATTTTAATGCAAAACAGGCAGAGCTTAATTTTTTCGACAAAGCGTCGATATGCATGTCTAATTTCAGAGAATTGTCTACAACAAGCCCTAAGAATTTTACAGATTTTACGACGTCAAAAAAGAAGAAAAAGAAAGGCTGCAGCGAGTTTTTATACGACAAAGCTTTAGTTTTAGAAATGTTGAGACTCAGGAGGTTCGAATCGCACCAAGATTTCATGGTGATTAAGTCATTTGATATAATCCTATGAAGTGCCGTGACATCCTTGTTGCTCCAAGTGAAGCTAGTGTCGTCCGTAAAAAGACAAGAGATTAAGTCATATTTCGAAAGCTGACTTAAGACTTAAAATTTAAGTAATTTTCAAAATGATTTGTCATTCTAATCTTTATTCCAAAATTTAAAAAAAAATAAGTCATTAAAAAAGGCTTAAATCTTTCAAAGAAAGATTTAAGTCATTTTAGATAAGATTAAATCAGAGTTTGGTTTGGACGGAATATTGACGGCAGAGCTGCAGGTTCACAGAAAACTTCTGTTTAAAGTCTTTTTTTGATTTAAATAATTTTAATGACTTAAGTCATTTGATTTTAAGAAAGCTGATTAAGACTTAAAATTTAAGTCTTTTTCAAAATGACTTGTGATTTAAATCTTTATACCAAAATAGATAAATATTTACTTGACTTATCTTTATGACTTAAGACTTGAGACTTAAGTCTTTTTAAAACTGACTTGTTGCAGCTCTGATTGACGGATATTTTTCAGGAACCGTGTTCCATAATAAAAGTTTCAGGTGAAACAAAGAAACGGAACGGGAAACCATAACCAAGGTAAGAAACGGAAATACAGTCTCAGAAGAGTAAAACATAATTATGTGAGATTTTAATGGATGCACTTTTTATTTTAATATCAATTGTTCCAATATAATAAACTTTGTAAAAATATCCTTTGGATAAAAGAAAATGAACTGAAACCTAGAGTTAAATTAATGGAGAACAGTGAGAAGATAGAACTTTCCATGGAATCAAATCTTGGCTATAAACCCAAATTAACCGTATTCGTTTCAGTGGGTTTGACGGTGAAATTAATTTATTCACTACTTTGTTTTCAGTTACAGAAATACGTGATATTCGAGTTAGCCTACTATGTAATAACAAAAGCCAGCATTACATTAACATTAATATTACCTAAACATTTCAGGAGGTATATCTCCTCCCGTCGCGCGTCCTCAGATGCAAAAATAAAAAAATATATACAGGTGAGTCTTAAATTAGTGCAAATATTTTCAGGGGTGGTATATTTCCACCCCAGGAACACCTCTATGAGGTTTTTTTCGTTAAAAAAGATGTTGAAAATCGTGCATTTTCTTTTAAATTTCCCTCTATATTTTTCTAAAACTTTTTAGAACTGCCTGTTGACCGCAAATTTTTCCATATTTTAATTTCTTAATCTCTGATATTACCATAGTTACGGCTTTACTCTATGGTTACGGCAATAAAAGTCATGCAAATACCGAAAAAATTCGGTGGCTCTTAAAATTTTTTCAAAAAAAAATTCATTTTTTTTTTAATTTTTAAACTTAAATAACTGGGTTATTTTGGACTTATCTGAAAAATGGTAAAGAGAAAATATGTTTCTTTTATCGAGATCTACCAGCCCTGAAAATATTTCCACTTATTTAAGACTCACCCTGTATATTTAAAATATCTAAATACAGGTCTGTATTCAAGAACACGGTCAACATTTTTTATCGGTTGGGCAAATTTGTTTTACTAGTAAAAATCCATTGACAAACTGGTTTCTGTTTAGACTCAACGCACTGGCTAAAATCCTATTTAAGAAATAACGTATGATCGAAAAAAAACGGAGTCCAGTTGGCTTGGAAATGAACATCAATGACATTCCCCATTTAATTTTACATACAAAATGACAGCGATCTTCATTTCATAGCCATCGCTGACGCCGTTTTTATTCGATCATACGGTATAATATAATAATAATACAGGGTTGTTCACGCTATTCGATACTGAGCGAGTATTGGAGCAAAATAATTAGATTTTTGAAAATTGTGAATGACGGAGTCGTTGGAGGACTACTAAAACTACAATTTAAAAGTATCTGCAGAGTTTATACATTTTGTAGGGACCACTTAAACCTACTATAATATTGTAAAATCCTAAAATTAAGAAATTGGCGCTTATCAAGTTTTTCCCCTGGACCCGGCGTATTTAAGTTTTTAAAACCAAATATTGTACCGATTTTTTTTTCTATTTTCTATATTTGTGTTGCAATAATAAAAATAATACTACCTCATAGACTTAAAATAAAATATAGACTGAGCATCTCATTCTGAGCATCTCATTCATAAATAGCTGGAACATGCGGTCGGACAATGTCTTGTTATTGTTGTATTATTGTTTTAGGTTATAACGGGTGCGACACGAGCCATAGATAGGTTGTCTCTGTCGTAACGGTCGTTCCCTGACGACTCTGCCGAGAAACACAACACTGTCTATCGTTTCTCAAGTACACCTGAACCCTCCGTATCATAGCCGGGTATTTTTTTTATTTTAATGAAGCTATAATTAAATTAAAAATATATCGTATTTAAACTTTTTTATATTTTATTAAGATTTAGGACAGGTTTTTTAAATAAAAGTTTAGAAAAAACGTCTTAGAGTCCAAAAAGGATAAAAATAATAAAATACACGTTATAGAAGAAATTTTATAATCCAAATTACGTAATTTTTGAAATTAATAATAAATTATTAATTTTAGTCAAACATTTACAATCCCTAATATTAATCAAAACAGGATCTATTCCACAGATATAATAGAATCGGCGACAGGGAGAGAATATGATTGTTGTAATTTTTTTTCTGATTAAGTGATGCCTTATTATGTAAATTAGAAAAAACATAAATCTTTTCCATTAAAGCAAGGAAGGTGATAGGAATTGGAAAAATGAAAATTACATTTATTTAACTCGGTACTGTCTTTATTATACCGGGTGCGTCCCAAAAGTGGCCCATATTTTTTTCATATTTTCAAATAAAAAAACAAGATTGTATGTTAGTATATGACATAAATTAGGATTGATTGACGCATTCAATTATTTTTGGTCACTTCCTGTTTCACCGGAAATGACTATAACTTTTAATTTTTAAACGGCACCCTCGGTATATTTCTACTTTATTCGATAGAAAATGACACTCTGAATAGAATGACATATCATATGTCAACTTTTGACATTTTCGCATATGGTTTAATTGTAATTGTAACACGTGGTTCATAACGACAATTTGACTCGAAATACCAAGTGTGTGGTATCAATATATTCATAAAAAAATGCTTTTGCGAAATATGCTAATGAGTCACCCTTGTTCCATTTGAAAGAATTGACATATGTATGATTAAAAATACGATTTGTACATCTTTTAACCGGCCTAGACAAGACACGAAACCCATTAGACGATCAAAACTATTTTTCCAAGGCTCCTTGATTAAAACTTAGTGTTTTTAACAACACCATGGCACCCTGGAATGAAATTTAAAATACGATTTGTTTTTAAGCGACAATGTCAAAAGTTGACATATGATATGTCATTCTATTCAGAGTGTCATTTTTTATCGAATAAAGTAGCAATATACCGAGACACGTCGATTTAGTTTTCAAGGGGGAAAAAATATCATAAAATCACTTTCACACCTACAACCCCCAAGGCGGTGGAGGCGCCACCCCTAAATTCTTAAATGGAAAGGGGGCCGAGTGGTAAGTGTGAAGGGTCTTTCTATACCCTTTCTAATGATATAAGATATCATGTACTTTCGTTCAGTAGTTTTAGAGATTTATTGATTTAAAGTAGATTTTTTTTATCAGCTAAGTGGGTGAAAAATTCGGTTTTTATTTTTTTTCTCTCTCTGTATGTATTTTTTTTTTTTGGCGAACTGTGTACACTAAAAATTAAGCTTTTAAATAAAAAAGCTTAAATTTTTTTTTATTTTTTAAAATTTCTAAAAAAATTTTCCGGCCAAAATTGATCTTTTTTCACTTATTCCGAATTGAAAGATTTTTGGACTTGGATCGATGCAGATTGATTAGTTAAAATTTTTAGTATACACAGTTTGGCAAAAAATACATACAGAGGAGAAAAAAAATAAAAACCTATTTTGTCACCACTTAGCTGATAAATTAAAAAATCTACTTTAAATCAATAAATCTCTAAAACTACTGAACGAAAGTACATGATATCTTATATCATTAGAAAGGGAATTGAAAGACCTTTCACATGAAGTATCTCTCGGCCCCTTTTTCGATTTAAGAATTCAGGGGTGGCGCCGCCCCCGCCTTGGGGGTTGTAGATGTGAAAGTGATTTTATGATATTTATTTTTCCCCCTCGAAAACTAAATCGACGTCTTCCAAGAACAGTTAACCTAATAGGACTGCTCATTCAGCCAAAAGTGTCCGCCAGATGCATGCGAAAACTACTCGCTTTGTTACGTCATTGTAGTCCTTGTCATGGTTATTAATCCTTATCCGGCAACCAATAATACACACACGGGCATTATTGGTTGCGGAATGCAAAACGTCCATTATTTAGTTTATTTATTCAAACACCTCATATGTATGCAGTATAGCAAATTAACTGTATAAATCGTATTAAATACTCGGATAATGCATTTTTAAGAACAGCAGTTCCCAACATCACCTTTTGCAAGCATTCTTTTTAGAGTACTTCCATATTTTGCTTTAAAATAATTAATAAACAATATCGTAGGCACTTAGTAAGCACTTTGTCACAATCCACAACAAAAAATGAACGTATTTATACACTCTATAGCTCTAAAAACTTTAAAGACACCTTTTTCACATTTAAAATTGACAAAATAATGAACTCAAAATTTCTCAGCTGTTATTTTTATAAGTTTACCATAGGCAACTAAAAATACACACTATCATGACAAGGACTAGAATGACGTCACAACTGTCAGCTGAGGCGCGGGAAGAGGCGAACGTAGGTCTTATGAGGATGAGCAATCCTATTAGTTTACCGTTCTTGGACGTGTCCGAGCGTTTTTCCAAATTTTAATTTTAAACGAGAAAAATTGAGGTGGAAAGTTTCCATTGGCCCACCCTGTATAGGATAGCACTGGCAATTGTGGCCATTAAACCAAAATACTACTATAAATATATCTTTGACTAATACATCTATATTTCTGATTACTACTAACCAACAATTGGTTTTGTGTGGTCTGTTTTTGTTAAGATCCTAGATCGGTTATTCAGAAAATTTACTTCCTAGCAGCACACAACCAGAAGATTTTGGTACACATCAAGGTTGGTACAGTATCAAGTTTATTATTGTGATTTTCTTAGCCGCGTATGGCACAGATCGTTATCCAGTGTTGCCACAAGCTTATTTTTCATTGGGGTAGATTATCACGGGATAGCGGGGTTAAATTATTTTATAAATGGGAAGATCTATCCCGAATGGGATGGCTGTTGCAACACTGCCGTTACTACTTTTCCTCTAGCTAGCTTGTTCGTCACGGTCGTCACGGCCTTGAATTTTTACTCCCAATGCGCGTAAAGAAGTTTCACTTTTTCACTTTAAAAATTGTAGCTGCGCTGCTATTTACTAATTAAATAAGCAGAAGATTCTCTATGACTTCGATCCGGTTTGTAGCATAGTAGGCCAGCCCCACAGAAAACACCAGTTGATTGTAGGGAACGAGTGACTGTCCTCCCATCCTCCCCCTACTTCTCCATCCCAATTCCGGGATAAGCGTATTCTGCTGCCCGGCTACAGCCAGCCCTCCCGAAGGTTTTGTGGTGTTGTCGTGTTCGTAACGTGGAGGTTAGGTAAAATAGGGGAGAGGGGAACCGAAAAAGGGGATGAAAGCAAGACAGATAGAAAGCCTGTTGTACGGGGAGCAATCAGTACGGTCGGTAGGTTTTTCTTTGATAAAGCAAGGCGTGTGTATCCGTTTCTGAAATCATAACGCACGTTTGAATTGGATTTCAGTTCTGATGTAGGGACAAAGGTGATTTTGAATTAAGGGTGATTAAATTTGTAGTAATTTTTCGAGTTTTTCAATCAACAAAAATCGAAATTGTAGTTCAAAAGGTGCGAAGAAAATGTAAATGTGTACAGCAAATACATTATAGATCGGAAGAAATCACTAATATGTTATTGCACATATTTTTTTGCAATTCTCGATTGTATATTGTCTGGTCTATGCTCATGTATGGTGCCGAGATCTGGACGTTGACAGAAGCATCCACAAAATAACTTGGAGCCTTTGGAATTCTATTGCCTCTATGCTATTATTACTCTATGACATAATAGTTCTGATCGAAACGTTGTGTAAACAAAATAAATAAAGACAATGTAAGTCCGAAATTCTACTAGTTTTATTTCTGATATTTCGAGATTTTTAATTTTTTTTTTGGTTATAAGCTTAAAGCTACCTAAAATTCAAAATTTGAAATTGGTGACACATCTAGAAGGTCCTAAATTTTGATAATCTGCCAGTGAGTCAATGCCGAAATTAAAAAAAATGCCAAGCGATAATTTATAAACTATGAAGTATAATTACTAGATATTTTGGTAATTTAACCAGCTATAGCATGTCCTCATATTTAATAAAAGTTAATATTGTTGCTATTGCCACAACGAAGTTACAGGGTGGTCAAAAGTGCCCCTAAAGCTGCGTATAAATATGTCGAGACGAGTGCGAGAGACACCCGAGACGAGTCAACCTCAAGCGGATTTGAGGTTGACTCGTCATATTGGGACGGGGTCTGAGCTTCGAGCCGAGCCTATGCCCAGCCGGATGGCGTTGTCTCCGTTTTTTCCGGAGCCTTTGGCGAACCATCAAAAGGATTGGGGCGTCTATTTAACCAGTGGCGTATGCACCGCGGCTCCGCGGAACAATTGCCTCGAGTCTCAAGGGGCTCGGATTCCACATCCCATTTTTATATAAAAATAAATATTCTTTCTTTTATTTGTAATAATGTTAATAATGTATCCTAACTAGAAAGATGCAATTTTGTCTTCTCTAAAATAGTATAGGTAAGTTAGGCATTTAGGCAGGTTAGTTATTGGCATTTAAATGTAGATTTAAATTAATAATTTAAATCTTAATTATTTAAATTTCTAATTTTTTAAATAAATAAAGTTGAATTAGGTCTTATCTTACAGCGCTTTCAAATGGAACGGAGCGTCCGCGACTTCGAGCAAGTACCATGAGCTTATATGAACAATTTCACCTGGGTCGCGTATGCTCCGTCCGGATGAGCTATCTTGAAAAAACATCCGTGCGGACGCTCTGCGCGTACGGTCCGCTCCATCTGAAAGCGCTGTTACTCTATTTAAAATTTTATAGATATACAAACCACATACAAAATATATTATTGAATAAAATAATTAAAGACTCAAAAAAACGGCACTGGCAGAAGGCTCCGCCGCCGCCGCTGCCGTGCCGTTATCTCCAGGTATCTCAGTCGGCGTTCTCCAGTTTTTTTTAATGTAAACAGCCCGAGTATAATTTAAATTTATCATGAATTCCTTTAATTTATCTAGCTTGTTTTTTTACCTATTTTGAAATTAAACAAACATATACAGGGTGTTTCAAAAAACATGTTCCATCTCTCGTGGGGAAGTTCCTCACGTAAAAATAAGATTTATTTTTTATATCAACCAATCCAATTCTGCTTTGATTCGTAGCTACAGGGGGTTAAAATAGGGTTCCCAACCGTCCTCTATTCCAGAAACAGTCCTCTTTTTGATCTGATTGTCCTCTTTTCTCTCACGTATTGAAAACTTTGTTACATACTAACTTCAAAATCTAAAAAATATTCGTTTATCGCCACAATGCTTTAAAGAATTGTTAATCTGTGTCTTTTATGTAATTTTATGTTTACTTACTGTTAGTTTATGTCTTGAAAAAAAGTTTGTTGACAATGGTTTGCTTTATTTTAATAAGTTTTGAGTATAAATATTTTTGTGTATTTTAAATATTTATCGCATACCGTTTATATAACTTTTTGGTAAATTCTCGACATTTGAGCGACGTTTCAAAAATGTTTCGCCTGTGCCTTTTTTTATCCTCTCGCCCCTATTTTTTATTTTCAAAGTTGCCAACCCTAGGTTAAGTGTTTTATCATTTTCTTCCAAGTGCTTTTAGTAATTTGAGATCGTTTGATGACTGATTTAGTTCTGATCCGGGTAGTTTTTTGTATAAAACAGTGCCACCATCGTCGATTTTTTTCGTTAAATGCGAATAAGAAAATATCCTGATTATATTCTGGCCCTATCCCTTATTATTTTTATTTACAAGCGATCTTAAGTTTATAACATATACATATATTTTATTTAATTGTTAACATTAGGGTAGTTTTACCAATTGTGTATGTGTGGAATTCCACTGATATGTGTTTTAAGTTGTTTGTTAAATTTTTAAAATTTTTTGATTGTATTTTGCTCTCTTAACTTTGTAGTGTCCTGAAGATGCAAATAAATTTTGCGAAACGTCGACAAATTTAAAACAAAGGACTTCTGTTGATTTTTTTCGATCCTAATCCAATTAAAAAACACATTATACTTAAATTTATTAATTAATTTTTTAAAATATTGAATGGTATCGAATAATACTTTAATATATTTATCAATATTTTAAAGTATCGATACTTTATATTCAATACAACCGATACCAAAATATCGATACTGCCTCAGTATCGCACAGCCCTATGAAGAATTTTGTGGGTTCGCCAAAGGCTCCACTGAAAATGGATAGCCGCGAGACAACGCCGTTCGACTGGGCAGGGACTCTGCTCGAGGCTAAATCGCTCGGCTCGAGGCTATAATATGACGAATTCCGCTTGAGGTTGACTCGTCTCGTCCTCGTCTCGGCATATTAGTACGCCTTTTGGAGAGAATTTGCTATAGCCTCGTTTCATACTCGTTTCGGGTTTGTCTCGTACTTGCCTCGACATATTTATACGCGGCTTAATACATTCGAAAAAATTATGGTATGGCTGTGCTCGACATGGTTAGATTTACCGGATGCGTCTCAAAAGTGGCTCACCATTATAACTTTTTTATTTTTTTCACATAAAAAAACGAGATTTGGTATATTATGACAATTAATATGACATAAATTAGGATTAACTGACGTATTCAATCGTTTTTGGTCACTTTCTGTTTCACTGGAAATTACTACAACTTTTAACCAAAAGTTGTAGTAAAATGTAGTTAAATGGCACCCTCGGAATTGTTTCTCATATGGTTTATTTGAAATTATAACATGAGGTTCATAACGAAAATTTGACTAGAAATACTAAGTGTGTGGTACCAAATTATTCGTAAAAAAATGCTTTTCCAGATATGCTAATGAGCCACCCTCGTTCCATTTGAAAAAATAGAGATATGATTAAATATACGATTTGGGCATCTTTTAATTGGCCAGGACAAGACACGAAAAACATTAGGCGATCAAATCTATTTGTTGAAAAATGTTTATAGCGTCCATTTTCAAAGTAATAATTGCTATCTTGTGAGTTTAATTCAAGTTTTATTTACTCCAACCGGTGATAATTGTGAAAAAGTGGCATTAAAAATTTAAAAAGCTGTGCTGTGAACTGTGAACTGCAAAAACCACATCGTGGATCGTGGCATAACGTCGGTTTCCAATGTTTCATAGGTATTTCATGCATGCGTCCTTAGATAAAATAAACTTTCTTGTATGCAACACAATGTCTTTTATTTATAAAATTAAACGAAAATAATAATAAATTTGAATAAACAATATTTGGCGATATAATTCCGGAAAAAGCCGAACCGCTCCGAAATTTTCAAAAGTTTTGGGTCGCGACCGTTGCAAGAATAGCGCCAAATAGTGTTTACATTGCCCTTATGGGCACTTTCCAATCTAAACTTGTTTCATTTATCTATGCGTTTGAAGTGGCGTTTAAAAAATTAGCGTGTTCTATTCGGAGTAAAACTTTTTTTGAGACTTTTTGTGCCTCGGTTGTATGTCAAACTTACAGCCTCGCCACTAAAATGTCGTTTTTACTCCTAATAAAACAATATAGTATTTGTTGTTATTCAAAAAATACTCTCTACAAGTATATTCAATTCGAACCTTTCAATATCTGTTAAGTTAGGTTAGGTAGATCGAGATTCCGAGCATCATCAGTATAGCAGTCACGTCAGGAAACAACTCACGTGTCTGGCAAATAGGAATTTTCGGACCCACCCCTATAAATCTCGATTTGAGCCGGGCACACGCTCAAAGAAACCAATTACATCCGACTTTGCCGGCCGGCGAAAGGGTTGTGGGCCTCCAAATTTGTTTTCCCCGACCGGTCGAAATTAAATTTTCACGAAAATAGTTTTAGGCGGGGAATAAATTTGATTGTGCTGCCGCTACAGCCAGCAGGTCAGTCTCGGTATTCTTGAAAAGCTCCCCATTCTAGTTCGTCTTGTTCGACATATAAAATCACTCAGTCTGTTTAGACTATTTTCTATTTTAGAGCCAACAGTTCTTTTAAGCAAACATGTTTTAAAATGATTAAGGATTCTGTGTATTAGCCTAATACTCCACCATACTGACATTAGATACTCGCTGACAAGTATTTGACACGCATCAAAAAATGGTTACGCAAGACGTTTCCTTTCATGAGCTTTTCTGTGACTGAAAAGTCCGATACGTGATGTTATCTCTCTTCCGCACTCCGGACATTCAAAAATCTCATTGCTTTGTTGTCTCTTTACTTTTTGGTTGTCGCTGTTAACTGAGTTTGCAATTCTTCCCCATTGCGTTCTATTGTGTGCTGCTTCTTCCCGCTCATTCTGCATGTTTATCCCCTTTAAGTTTTCGTGGAAAATATCCTTGTACTGTTCGAGTTGTCTACCCAGTTTCCTCTTACCGTCTACAAGCTCACCATAAAGCAGAGATGCAATGCGGTTTTCTTGCATTCTGCATACGTGACCAGCCCATATTAAGCGGAATTTTCTAATCATGACTTCAACGCTCTCGCAGCTAGCTTTTTCAAGGACCGATACGTTTGAGACATGGTTTGGTTTGGTTTGGTTTACCATTTGATTCTTAAGAGTTGTCTTAGATGACTTTGTTACAACTTATTTAATGCGTTCATGTGTCGGCGGTAAGGCACCCAAGTTTCGCTTTCATACAATATGGTGGAGATTATTATTGCTTGGTAAACTGCAAGTGTCGTTTTTGTGTTCAATTCGTGATTGCAGAAAACCCTGTCTTTTAATTTCCAAAATGCTCTTGAGGCGCTGAAATCCTGTGCTGAATTTCAGAGTCGATATTGGTCTTTTCCGAAATCAAGCTGCCGAAGTAACTGAATTCCGTCATATATAAACCAATAGTTCTTCTCCGATTTTTATAGCCTTGTTGTAATCTTCCAGGGGAGTTCTCATTATTTGTTTTATCGATGGTCAGCTTAAGGCCCAAAGCCTCGTATACCCAGGTATATGTGTTCAACATTTCTTGTAATTGCTGTAACGTGTTTGCAACCAGAGCGCAGTCATCAGCGTATTGAAGTTCTGTGATGAATTTTGTACGTGTTTTTGCTATGAATCTTTTTATGTTGAACAGACCGCCATCGTATCTGTATCTAATGCCCAATCCTCCTCTTTCCTGCAGTTTGCTGTCCACTATAATGGAGAGCGCTGCCATGAATATGTTGAATAGGGGAGACGCATTCTTGCCTAACTCCTGTATTTGTTAGAAAGGGATCGCTCAGGTGATCCATGGTGGTGACACTCTTGACTTGTTGTTATAAAGGCTTTTACTCCCTGTATGAAATTTGTTAGGTACTCCGAACTTTTTCAAAATTGCCTAAAGTGCATCTCTGTTCACAGAGTCGAAGGCTTTTGTTGTCCCACCATACACTAGAGGGTCCGCCCTGCGGATCCCGCCAGCGTATCTAGCCTGACGATTAAATATATAAACTATATTTATGGGTATGGAAATGCATAGTTTTAAAGTTACAGGATGTTAAAAAAAATGTTTTAAAATTAGGTCTTTTGTAATTATCTTAAATTATTATTTTTTATTTGAATTTGCTGTAGGCTGGACTAATAGCGATAATATTTAATAATAAATTATATAGATAAAATAAATAATTTATTAGTTGTTATTAATAAAATTGCGTTTATCTCATCAAGGAGATCAAAATCTACAAAAAATCAAGATACAACTTTTAATTGGCATTAAATAATCTTAATCGGCCTATACAATTTTGCTATCAAAAGAAAAAAAGTCAGTGGCGCACATTTTAATTTTTTTTTTATTTTTTTTTTCAAAAATATTCCAGTGATAACCCATACGCACGTCCCTGAATGAAACCTATCGACACTTTTTTAGCATTAAAATAAGTACACGGTATTATAAAGAGATGTATCCTCCAAGAAACCTATACATTTCAAAAGTAAACATTTAAAAAATTGTATACCATTGGCTGGAGCTCTCTTTCAAATGAGCCATTTTGTTTTTCTTCTTACATTATTTAACGTAATATTTTTTATAACACACAGATAAATTATAATAAATTATTATAATATTTTTTTCGAAAACATGATTTAAATATGCCTTCAAAATTTTCTGCTCCATAAAAATGATGCTCGTACAAATTCAAAAGCAGTGAATATAAAAAATAAACACAAATTACACAGGTATGTATACCATAAAAACATTTTCTTTGAAAATATATTTTTTTCGCTGAATTTTAACTGGGGCCGAGACTAGCATAATTCGTTTTTCGTTCGAAAAAATATATAAAGATTTTGCTGGAGAGATATAAAAATACTTTTAATGATTATAGAGCAAAATCTTGTATGAATTAAAAATGCAATGCATTCGTTTCACTAAAACTTTGTTTAGAATTAATTGGCTTTACTTTTAAACTCATTCACCTAGACCTAGAATACTAGAAATATGAACTTTATGAACTTCTAAAACTTGTTTTATGAAAATCAAAATAAACACGACAAAAATTTTGAAATGAATACCGAAAATTTTATACTAATTAATAAAGATTCTTTAAGAAATAAAATAACAAAAAAATGTTTTGAATTTAATTTTTACTCCCTATTAATATGTTCATTCTAACGCATTTAGAACACATACAAAATTATTATACTGGGTGCATCTCAAAAGTGGCTCAACCCAATAACTTTTTTATTTTTTCAGATAAACAAACGAGATTTGGTATGTTAGTATATAACATAAATTAGAATTGATTGCCATATTCAATTGTTTTCGGTCACTTCCTGTTTCACCGGAAAAGACTACAAGTTTTGATTTTTAAATGACACCCTCGGTATTTTTCTTCTTTATTCGATAGAAAATGACACTCTGAATAGAATAACATATCATATATTAACTTTTAACATTTACGCATGTGGTTTATTTGAAAATGTAACATGCGGTTTGTAACGACAATTTCACTCGAAATGCCAAGAATGTGGTATCAAATTATTCGTAAAAAAATTCTTTTTCCAAATATGCTAATGCACCATCGTTGTTCCATTTGAAAAAGATGAGATATGATTAAAAATTCGATTTAGGCATCTTTTAAACGACGAGGACAAGACACGAAAAACATTAGACAATCAAATTTATTTTCTCAAGGGTCCTTGATTAAAAATTAGTGTTTTTAACACAACCATTGCATTCTAGATTGAAATTTAAAATACGATTTTTTTTAAAGCAAAAATGTCAAAAGTTAGCGTATGATATGTCATTCTATTCTGACTATCATTTTCTATCGAATAAAGTAAAATATATCGAGGCTGCTAATTAAAAATCAAAAGTTGTAGTCATTTCCGGTAAAACAGGAAGGGACCAAAAACAAAAATTGAATACGTCAATCCATCCTAATTTATGGCATATACTAACATACTAAAGCTCGTTTTTTATCTAAAAAAATAAAAAGTTATAAGGGTTATAAATATAATCTAAATTATAACTAACCGGTTAAAAAATGCCAAAAGTTGTCACCAACTTCTTTCATATAAGTGCAAGCTAGAAACACTTGCATTTTTGGTAAAAATAAGTGGAATTAAGTGGGCGTTCGATAGTGGTCGCGCTATGAGAACTCTGAATTCAAAAATCGATATCTCGAAATCTATTAGAAATAATAGATTGTAGTTTTTTCAAGAGCTTTGTTAATATTTCTGTTATATTTTCTTTGAAGATAGTATGTGAAAGTCTTTATCAATAAAAAAATTACACGATTGCTAAAAATTGCTATGCTCTAAAAGTAAATGGATGGATTGTTTACAATTTTTGAATGGAAAAAACAACCTTATCGAATTTTTCTTATGTAAACATATTGTAAAATATCCGATCTTGAAAATAAAAAAGTTTCAATATCTAAAGTGGTTCTTGAGTTATGGCCTGTTATGTGTTATAAAGTTGAGTTTTTAAATTATCGCGATTAATGACGTTTTCTCGTTATAAAAAAAATGACACCTTAACGATATCCTTATAATTCCATTTCAGATGCTCAGAAACATGTCTAATGATTTTATCTAGTTATCTCTTGAAAAACAAGTCTTTTAACAATAAGCGGTTTGCGATCGTTATTTTACTTTACTTGATAGGGAAAGGCGTATCGGCAACGCCGCAACAGCACAACGTCGCGCGTCGCGTCGGTCGGTCGCATTTCTTTCACTCCGACTTAATAAGATCCCTATGCGATTTACTTCCTCACATGTAAATGCCGACCCAAAATTAACAGTTGCCAGCACGGTATGTTGTTATTCAAAAAATACTCTCTACAAGTACATTCAATTCGAACATTTCAATATCTGTTAAGTTAGATTAGGTAGATCGAGATTCCGAGCATCATCAGGATAGCAGTCACGTCAGGAAACAACTCACGTGTCTGGCAAATAGGAATTTTCGGACTCACCCCGATAAATCTCGATTTGAGCCGGGCACACGCTCAAAGAAACCAATTACATCCAAGTTTGCCGGCCGGCGAAAGGGTTGTGGGCCTCCAAATTTGTTTTCCCCGCCCGGTCGAAATTAAATTTTCACGAAAATAGTTTTAGGCGGAGAATAAATTTGACTGTGCTGCCGCTCCGGCAGGTCAGTCTCGGTATTTTTGAAAAGCTCTCCATTTTAGTTCGTCTTGTCCGACATATAAAGTAACTCAGTCGTTTTAGGACTATGTTAAAATGGACTGTGTTATGTTTAGGAAAATGTTAAAAGCTGACATATGGTATATCATTTATCATTCTATTCAGAGTGTCGTTTTCTATGGAATAAAGCAAAAATATACCGAGAGTGCAATTTAAAAATCAAAAGGTGTAGTCATTTCCTGTGAAACAGGAAATAACCAAAAACAGTTGAATGCGTCAAGCAGTCCTAATTTATATCATATACTAACATACCATTTTTCTTTTGAAAGAATAAAAAAGTTATAGGGTTGAGCCCCTTTTGAGACGCACCTGATATACTATATTATTTGGTTTATATATTAAAAATTATATTTTACAAATAAAACATGACAACGATTTTTTGGCACTTACCATATTATTTAATTCATAAAAATATTATTCTCTTACTTTATCATATCTTATATTTAAAAACTTAATTTAAGGCAGATTTTAAAACCGTATTATTTTTTCAAAGCTTTCACGATAAGATTTATGATTCAAAGAACGTATAAAAAGAACGAGACCCTGGTAAAAAAAGCAAAAAAAGTCGTATTATTCTTGAATAATTTCAAGCACGCCTAATGCCTTTTGGAGGCCCGTACACCTTCCAGTTCCATCGACTTTGCGTATTTGAGCTTGACAAACAATTTTCCGTCCTAGTTTGGGTCGGGAAAACTAATCAACACGCGGACAACGTTTCGTTTTCCAGGTATAATCCATCAATTTACAATTCAAAAGGGAAAACGTGCCAGAAACTTTTTCATTTCTTATTTGAAGAATTTTCCGCAAATATTTTTTTCTCGTTGATACCTATAATGTTGTAGGCTTATACAGGGTGGTCCGAACTGTATTCCGGAAACTTCGGCAACATATTCTGCAGATAAAAATAAGTTAAAAAGTTCGTAAAAATGTATGTCCTATATTTTTAAATTTCGGAGATACAGGGTGTAAAATTTCATTTTTACTTCAATTTTTTCCAAATCATTTCTGAAATAACGTCAATATTTGGATGAAAATTGGTGGCTGGGAGTTTTTTGACATGAGAAATTTGATTTGGATGTCAATATGACTCCTATTTGTAGGGTGCGCCACCTACATATGTTTTAATTGTTTTAAAGAGTAATAACTTTTCGTCCGTATCTGTATAAAACTACTGAGTGAAAAAATATACATTTTTCCATAGCTACTTTTAAATTTGCCTTATATCTATCAAAAATAATAGATAAAATGGTACTTTAACCGCAAGGGTAGATTAAATAATACTTTAACAGCGAAGATAGGTTAAAAACTTTGTTTCTTCTAGCACGTTTTTTAATTGCTTCCATTTTTGAAAATTTTTGTATTCCTTTTCATAAGTTATTCGGGATTTAAATGGAAGTTTAGTTTGGATATGGCGTTTGTCGCCTCAGCCTGAATATCTGTTGGTAATTTACTACCAATTCTTACTACCATTTCTGGCTCCAATTCAATCAGCAATCGACACGAAAATGAATTAAAAAATATTGACTCAAAACTGACAACTAAAGAGGCAGCTTTATTTATTTGCCAAATTACATAGAAACCAACGCCAACCCAGCACAACATTTTTTCTACTCGTAATAAATTCCTTGAAATAATAATTTCTGAATATATTTTAACACGTAACTCGCTATGGAAAAAAATATTGTTTTATACAGGACGATAAAATTGCATTATCGTCTCCCGAAATTAATTCATTCGCGATTTCATCGCTCGTGAATTAATCTTTTCCGGTCGACGATAAAATACCATTTTATCGTATAAGAAATAATTATTTCGGTCATTTTTTTTACGGAAAAAATGTCTCTAGGTAGAAATCGCCACGAACAACCGTTCTCAAGATATTTAGAATGGAAATAGTCAATACATGTCATTATTGACAAAAAAATAAACGTGTTGAGTAGATAGTTATTTGACTCAAATGATAAATTTGAGAACTTTTTTTATTTTTAAATTAATAATAAGTTTTTCTTCGAAAAAATTATGATAAAACAGTTTCTGTTGAACTTTTGGCACAAAATCATTTCAAATTTATATAATTTCAGTCTAATTATTATTTAGTCAACATGTTTATTTTATGCCAATGAGACAGGTATTGATAATTTTGATTCCAAATATCTGGAGAAGCATTAACTCGTAGCGACCTTTTTTATGTAAAAAATGTCGTAAATGTGTATTTTTTTACTCAGTAGTTATATACAGGTACGGACACAAAGTTATTACCCTTCAAATTAGTTAAAAAATACAATACCTCTACAATAGGAGTCATATTGACATCAAAATCAAATTCCCATGTCAAAAAAACTTCCAGACACAATTTTCATCCAAATATTGACGTTACTTCAAAAATTAATTGGAAAAAATCGAAATAAAAATTAAACTTTTACACCCTGTATCTCCGAAACTAAGAATTTTAGGACATACTTTTAAACGAAATCTTTACTTTTATCTGCAGAATATACTGCCGAAATTTCCGGAATACAGTTCGGACAATCCTGTATAAAGTTAACCCTAAAATACCATTTTTAATTTTTTGCTTTTTACTCTTTTGTAAAGTTTATTGGACAATAATTGAAAGATGAAACTAAATAAATTTACAGGCAATTGCATTCAGGAAACTTGGGCATTATATTCTACCAATAAACATAGGGTAAAAAAAGTTCGTATAATTGTATGTCCTAAAATGCTTCGTTTCGGAGGTACCGATTGTAGAAATTCTATTTTTATTTCATTTTTTTTAAAAACATGTAGGAGGTGGCGCTCCCTACAAGTAGGAGTCATATTGACACCGAATTAAAATTTCTCATGTCAAGACTCTCAAACACAAAGTTTTATCCAAATATCGGCGTTAGTTCAGAAATGAGAGAAGGAAACGGGAAAGACCAATGACAAACTGGATGGAGGGCAATGAGCTCAAGGGATCTGCGTAACGGAGACTGGAATGAACGGAATCAATGGCGACTAGGCATCGCACAACGTCGAAGGACGTTTTAAAAGCGATTCTTATATATAGTTCAGAAATGATTGGGAAAAATCGAATTAAAAATGGAACTTACAAAAACCATACAAAAAATATCCATATTGTTCAATTGCCACTAATAAAAGAGACCTAAAATAAGGAAGAATTAGGACATAACCCCAAAAGTTATGTCAAACCATCGAACTTGACATTTGAAAAGTTATGACACATTTATTATGTGTCATCTATTTGACAACTTGAAATTGGCGCGCGGAGCTCGCCGACCAATAGTGCCGTTTATCACCTGTGACGTAGTGACCAACCTGCGCAATATCATACCTTGTTTTCTTTGTATCATGGTATACAGCTACTTATTTAATAAAGTGTAAAAGTATTAGTTTTTTAGTCAACTGTATTTAGCTCAAGCTCATTTTGACATTGTATATCAAAAATTAAATTTGTAGCGCTAAATATAACTACATTTTAGTACGTTAGTTCAATGAATTTTGTTGTCCATGTTTGGCGAGGCTTTATTTTATCTAAATCATAAGCGTTTTGTTTGACAATGCTTCAAATTTATATAGAACAATAATTTGGAGAGAAATCGAATATAACGCTTCATTTGTGGGCATGTGTATGCAACAATAAATAGTAATGTGGTTTTAGTTCGTGATGTATTCTATAAATGATATATCAGTATGGTTTATACCTTTAATAGCATATGGGCCTGAAATAAAATAAAAACAGGAAATTGGTTTTGGAATAAAAACGACACTTTAGATAGTATAACAAAATATTAGTAATGATATATTGACAGTTTAAATTAATTGAAATTACCTTTAAATGAAAATAATTTTTTTAAATATATTGGCATATAGACAAATAATTTAAAACATTAACAAATGCTTATTTAACATGTCCAAAATTAGTTTATTGTATAAATATATAAATTACCTGTTACTAATGTTGTGTTGGTTAGGTTTTTTCTAGGCATCGATCACCAGGATCATTAGCCATGCACAACTCGTTATTGATAATAATGCAATTACCTTAAGAGATCACTCTTACAAGGACAATTTAAAAATATACATTGAAATAAACATTTCAAGTTTAATGACAAAAAGATGGAAAACAAACACAATAAAAAGGAGAAAAAAAAACAACAAAAATAGGTAATTATATACATCACAGTATCACAGTTGGATTAGAGTAACACAGGTGAGAATCATAGTTGGTAGTATATATTATGATTTTTCATAAAATGCTAAATATTTTTCTTTTTTTTTTCTTTTTCAGTTAAATTTTCACGAATTTCACCACGTATATGGAATCTACTTCTTTCTACCGTATATTGAGGACATTCATATATAATGTAAGTTACTATTAACTCAACATCAAAACATCACAGACTATGCACATTGCAGGCATTTCTTTTTTAACCAGATATGCATGAGTCACTGCAGTAAGCCCAATACGAAGACGATGCACTCTGGATTCATCCGCTTGTCCTAGTGCAAGACGTAAAGATGGGGATGACGGATCCTGTTTTATTGCGCGCAGTTTTGAAGGTTTACCTGTCCACCCCTCCCTTTATGTTTTCCAATATTAAAAATTGATTTTTAAAAAATAATTCTAACTCAGAAAACCAAAGATTTATTTATTTTTAACTTATTTAATTAACAATAGAAAAAAATTGATATGGTGACGGGCAGAGATTCGTTCTGCACTGCTGTCGATAGATCAATCCGTCGTTCGAAGTCCTGTCTTCGCTATTTATAATTAAAGGGTATCTTGCATCAGCATTATTGAACAATGAAGGCTGGATACATAACTCCTCCCTGCGAAGAAGAAACTTTAGGGTGGACTAACTTGAGTTTCGTTAATCATCCTTGGATGGGGAACGGGCTTCGGTTGAAGTTTTCTTTTTCTAAAAATGAAATAAGAAGTTGCAAAAATAATTAGAATGAAGAAGATGCTCCAAAGTGTCCAATTCACTGCATGGGAATGAATGTAGAAGTTTTCCATTGGGTTTTCTTCTTCTAATTGAATTAAATGCATTTTATCCAAGGGTACTTTTTCAATATTTAATTTCTTGATTGGAATAACATTTATATTTGTCAATGTCTGTATTCCAGAAATCAATACAGGGTGTGTACTAATAATTCCTTGTTTATTAGTATAAGTCGCTTGTGACATTATAAATTCACAATTTTTCGGTAATGTGAATAAATATGTTCCTTTCAGGGCCATTACTTGTTTTTCTTCACATATAGTAGTTATTTTTTCTTCTTTTGGAAATACTGCAATATAATGCATTTGATCTACTTCTTCTATGATGTTATTCTTCATATTGATAGATATTTGATTACAAGTTTGTGTATTCTTCGTAGTGGATAGCATTGACGTAACGCAATCTTCACTTTGAGGTAGTGGTAGGAGATGACTTCTTTGGCAAAAATACTTTGTACTGGTCTTCATACATTCTTCAGTGTCGTATTGATACTCATGTTTTCCCAGGATAAGGTAATTTGAAGGTGGGATAATTATTGTTTGATTAACATTAGGAATAGAATATAAATGATAATATTCTAAAGGATGTGGATGTATCAATGGAAAATTTAGCGAAAATATTATTTTATTTTCGTAAAAGAATGTATTTGTTTCTACCACTTTATAATAATCTAAGAAATCTTTATTTTTAAAAGGTAATTGTTCTTCATTATAAATATTTGACATATTATATAAAAGTTCTTTTAATTCTTCATGAGTTATTAAACTCGAATGCATAATCTTTAAATTAGAAAAACTTATAGAAGTTTCTAAATTTGTAAGAAAGTTCATTAAGATGTCAAGGTTATTCTTTATTTGTCCAGATATACTATTTATTTCCAATGTATGATAAAAATGAAATAGAGTACCGTTTAAAGTATTTCTTATTTCTTCGACTTTATATTTAATTGCGTTTTGGTTATCAATTAAAACTGTCATTGTTTTATTCATATTACGCATAGATATTTTAGAAAGAGACAAATGATTATTAAATTTATTGATAATCTTATTTTCATTATTTTCTAACTCTTTTAAGTGATTATGTATTTCTTCGGCATCCTGTTGATCAAGATTTCCTGAAATAAATTTTACTAACGAGCCTAGAGGATTTATTAAACCTCGTTTAGTTCTTAGATTTGGCATTAATGAACGAATTTTATAATTTACTAACTTTAGCTCATAATTTAAACTGTTACAAGTATTTAGAAGTGTGATACGATTTATGTCGTCTGAAAATTGATCAATTAATAATTTTAAATCGTCATAGTGTTTATTCGTTTCAAGAACTTGCTTATTAATTTCATTCATATCAATATAGTGTAGAAATGTATGTGTTGCAGTTTTTAAACTGACCTCTCCTAACTTAAAAGGAAGTATGCCAGGATTTGAGTCAAGGTTCTGTACTTGTATTTGCTGTGCCATCAAGATTCGTGAGAGAATCGTCAATCTGTAACAATGATTTATCAGTTAATTTTCTTGGTTTTTTAAAACATTGTTTATGATATTTATTTTTAGCTGTAGTAGTGACTGTCAAATCATTGCTTTGTAAAATATGTTCAGGTTTATACAGGGGATTTGTTTTAGATTGTCTTTCAGATTGTTTACGATATCCTATAGTACCAGGTTCGATATCTACAGGGTGGTCACGTTTCTCATTTCTTTTATCGATAATTTTTTTCTTTTCAGTTGATATTTTTTCAGCTATATTCTTATATAAATCATTCATTACTTCTTTATGCGTTTCTAATTGTTCATTAACAGTTCTCACGTCATTATTAATATCGATTGGTTCTCGAAGTTCTAAATGTCCTAATAATAAATCAACAGGTTTTTTATTTGTTGAAGAATGAATAGAATTGTTATAACCGATAATAGAATAATGTAATTTTTCGAAGGGGTTTAATCTTGGATTAGTTAACTTTAAAGTTCTCATATGTTCTAAAAGTGTTAAATGAAATCTTTCGACAATTGCATTAGAGTTCGGGTTTTGTGCCAAACAGTAATGCCAATTGATTTTATAAACTTTAGCAAAATCTTTAAGAATACTTTGAGAAAATTCAATACCATTATCAGAGATTATATTCTCTGGGATTTTATAAGTTGAAATAAATTGTAAAAGAGATTGATATACATGTAGAGCTGATAAAGAAGGAATGACATAAGCTTGTCCGAATTTCGAGAAGCTGTCACAAATTGTCAAAGCAATTGTGTTATCAAATTTAAATGTGTCAATGTGTATAGTTTCAAATGGTTTTTTAGGTGTTGGTGTTAATTGTAATTTAATTAGGGGTGGATGTCGTTCATATTTTACTTGTTGACAAATAGTACAATTATTAACAAAATTTCTGACGTCATCGCTTAATTTCGGCCAGTAATATTTAATCCGTAATTCGTCGATAGTTTCTTTTATCCCACGATGGTTTGTTATGCCTTCGTGTTGTAATTTTATCAAACTTTGTTGTGAATTTTCACGAGTGATATCTTGTAAAATTTTATTTGTTTTTAAAAGTCTAAAACTAGAATTTTTAAATATCTGAGGAAGAACTCTACACATTTCTTTATAAAAGTTTTGATCATCATTATCGTTTTCAAAGTAAAAGACATACTGTCTTTTTGGTTCGGCATATTCTTTAAGAAAACTTATTAATTGTTGTGTAAAGGTTTCTTTTAGAAAATATATACGCCATCGAGTTCTATTGATAGGTGGACCAAATATTTTCTTTATTTCAATTCTTGGGTTTACATCAACTTCAGTTAAAATTACTTGACATAGAAAATAATTTAAAGGTTTCTCAGAAATATTTATTGTCAAAATAGGGTCTTCCGCGCTAGTGTGAACTGTGTCTAAATCAGAACGTTCTTCAGGGTCGACTTGTCCTACGATAGATTCATTGTCTGCTTGTCTACTCGTTGATGGTTGTGGATCTTCATATAGTGAAGGGTTTTCGTTGAACCTTTCCATATCTCTTAGTATAGGAGGTGTTGCTACATTTGTTTCTGTTGGATATATTTCAATACGAGATAGAGCATCTGCATTTACATTTAATTTACCTTTCTTGTAAATTACTTCATAATCGAATTCTTCCAGTTTGAGACGCCATCTTACTAATCTAGAATGAGGTTCTTTTAATGACATTAGCCATTGTAAAGGCTTATGATCAGTAACTATTTTGAACTTTCTACCGTATAGATAGGGTCTAAAGTATTTTGTAGCCCATACTATAGCTAGTAGCTCTTTTTCAATTGTCGAGTAGTTCTGTTCAGAGCTGTTCAACGTCCTTGATGCATAGGCAATAGGTTTATCACTTCCGATTCTTCCTTGCGATAATATTGCTCCTATAGCTATATTGCTAGCATCCGTTGTAAGAATAAATTCTTGATTAAAATCTGGATATTGCAATAATGGTTCATTGCTTAATAATTTTTTACAATCTTCAAAGGTCTTGATGTAAATTGGGTCTTTTATATTTATATTAGCTCCTTTTTTAAGACACTGTGTAAATGGTTTAGTTAAATTTGCAAAATTCTGAATGAATTTTCTGTAATATCCTAAAAGTCCGAGAAATGATTTTATTTGTTTTACAGTTTTTGGAATAGGAAAATTCTCAATTGTTTTTATTTTGTCTGGATTTGGCTTTATTCCGTTAGGGGTAATAATGTGTCCTAAAAATTTTACTTCTTTGTGTAAAAATTCTGATTTGTCTAACTGAATTTTCAGGTTGCTCTCTCGTAATCTATCAAATACTTTTTTCAAATTTACGAGGTGTTCTTGTAAAGAAGTCGAAAATACTATTATATCGTCCATGTATACGAGACATGTTTTGTTGACCATTCCTCTTAAAACGTTGTCCATCACACGCTGGAACGTGGCTGGGGCATTTTTTAGGCCAAAGGGCATACGTAAATATTCGTAGTGCCCATTTTCAACACTAAAAGCTGTTTTCTTGATATCATCTGGGTGCATTTCTATTTGGTAAAATCCACTTGCAAGATCTAGTGTCGAAAAATATTGACAGCGACCAAGTTTATCTAGAATATCTGATACGTTCGGAATAGGGTATCTGTCGTCGATTGTTTTTTCGTTTAATTTTCGAAAATCGATAACTAGACGCCATTTTTTCCTATTCGAAGCATCTGCTTTCTTCGGAACGATCCATATCGGGGACGACCATGGTGAATCGCTTGGTCTAATTATATTCTGATTCAACATATCTTCGATTTGTCGTTGGACTTCTTCTTTGTGTATAAATGGATAGCGATACGATTTTGTGTATATAGGAATTTCGTCTTTCATCTTAATTTGGTGTTTTATAGTATTAGTAAATGTTAAGGGTATATTTGGTTTATGAAAAATATCTGAATATGAATAACATAATTTTAAAAGTTTGCTTTGTTCCTCTCTATTCATATGATCAGTTCTAATAAGTGAACTTATATCAGTATGACCATCTGAATAAGGACTATTAATAGAAAAATTATATAATTCGAAATTATTTAAATCTAAGCTATTAACTTTTATTGGACTATATAAGCATATTTCTTGAATATCGTCGGTGTTGTTATGAATTTCTACTGGTGCATAATTATTTTTAGAAACTGTTATACAGGCTGGGATAAAACAATTATAAATATTTGTATTTTCTAAACTTATTTGACCATTAGAAATTGAAACAGGAATATTTAATTGTTCGATAGATTTTGATTCAATTCGAGCGAAAAATAAAAGTTTATTTTTTGCTTCGTAGTGAGATAAAGGAATTTCACTAAAAGGTGTTTTTAATTTATAGTTATTCAAATCTAATTGAACTTTTAAATCTTTTAATGTTTCGTAACCTATTAAGCCGTCAAAAAAGTGATGAAATTTAAAAAGATAGAATTTCATTTTTTGTTTTGATCTAAATTCATCAAAAGCTGGAATTTCTATACAGTGATTCCTAGTTGTTGTTTGGAAAATTGATGATATAGTAAATGGTTCCTTTTTTATTGAATTATAAAAGTATTTTTCAGCCTTTTCTGGATTTATAAAAGATTTAGTTGCACCGGTATCAATTAATAATTTTAAAGGAGGATTTTTAATTTGAATATATGGTAAATCTTTTTTATCGTATATCGAGTGAATTTCTACGTGTTCTGGTTTTTTTCGTTGATGTCGGGAAAATTTTGTTCATTGTATGATGATGTATGTGGTTGGTTTGTGTCATCATATGTTTGAGTTTCATTTATAGTGTGTGTATCAGCATATTCCGACTCTGAGTAGTACTGTTGTTCGGGATAGGAATATTGATAACCTTCGAACTCATTGTTTGAAATATAAGGCTCATTGTTATTTTGTTCTACGTTGTGCAATTCCTCGAAAACAAAATGAGGTGGATTAAAATATCTTTGTTGATTTACGGGGGGTTTTGGAAAAGTTCCGTGAGATATTCCGCTCATCGGTGTAGGTTTTGGAAATTGATTTTGAGGGATATTTCTAGGTTTAAAGACATTGGTATTTTTATTAGTCCCAAAAACTTGTTTGTTTGTGAAAAATTTGGGCGGTGGTAACTGCCTCGGTCTTATATCAATAGGTTGAGAAGGAAAGACAGGTTTGGTTTGTCTTGAGAAATTACTTGGAAAGTTCTGTCTAAAAGGTTGATTAAATTGATTAAATTGTTGATTTTGGAAGGGTTGGTTTGGAAAATATTGTGTGAATGTTGGAACATTAAATTTTGGTGTGACTTGTGGTATGTGTGGTTTTTGTAAATGTCTTATGTTATTTTCCGAAATTATGAATTGTCGTGCTGAAGCCAAACATTCTGGTCTCATAGCCCTAATGCTAGATCCTAATGGTTCTTTTAAACCTGCTAAAAATATTTTCAATGCATGGGTGTTGTAAAATTGTTTTTTTAATTGTTTTGTTGCTTCAATAGTTTCGTGTGTGTCGATATAATTATGTAAAGCACTTAAATTAGACATGACACGAGTGTGGAATTGTAGTGGTGTTTCATGATTTGTTTGTCTTAATTGGTCTAAATCAAAAAGCAAGCCATTTTCATCACGTTGGTCTCCAAAATGAGCAATTAAAGAAGTTTTAATGCTTTGCCAATCTTTATTTATAGAAATACTATAAACCTCTCTAGCCTTGCCAATTAATTTTGAATATATGCCATAAATAATAGTCACATTTTGAACACAATTTACATGATCTGGTCTAGTATCCCAAAAATTTGAAATTAAAGTATTAGCTGTCTCTAAGTAAGATGATAGTTCTAATGGATTACCATCGAATTTAGGTACAATTTCTAAAATTTTTGCATCAAAATGCGGTGGTGCTGACATGTTTAAGCTTTCTGGTTTTTCTAAATTAAAATTAAACTTATCTTTAGAACTTAACTTAGGAGAATTAATTGATAAGCTAGATAATAAATCTGTTAAATCTAAATCCGCGTTTCTAGTTACGTTTTCTTGTCTTAAATCTAATTCGCTTAAATTTAACTCGCTATTTTCGCTACTTTCCGCCAAGGAATTAGGTGATAACGAGGGAATTGACATGGACAGGAAGTACTTACATGAGTAGTCTTCTCACCATAGCTTCTTTTTTTTTTTTCTGACGTTGACCGGGAGATACAGCGAATAGAGTGACCCACTTCGTTGGTCCTAGAAGTGCCGTAGTCTGTCTCTATTTTCTCTCCAGCGGTTCCTCTTCTTGCACGATGCACGAAGTTCTTTTCTTGGAATTAATGCTTGATAGCAAAAGAGATGATTTTTCTCAAAAATTTCTCTTTTCCAATCCTACCGACTGCGCCACTTTATGTTTTCCAATATTAAAAATTGATTTTTAAAAAATAATTCTAACTCAGAAAACCAAAGATTTATTTATTTTTAACTTATTTAATTAACAATAGAAAAAAATTGATATGGTGACGGGCAGAGATTCGTTCTGCACTGCTGTCGATAGATCAATCCGTCGTTCGAAGTCCTATCTTCGCTATTTATAATTAAAGGGTATCTTGCATCAGCATTATTGAACAATGAAGGCTGGATACATAACTCTCCTGACATTTCCTTTATGTTCTTTTATGTAATAGTATTTTAAAATTATATTTACTATAAGGGAAATCAGTGACATCTCTTCTAGTATAGTAAACGCCACGAATGTTTGGGAGTGATTCATCGGTCGCTACCATGTGAACTTTCAAGTGAACTGTTCAAGGTCACATAAAACTTAATTCCAGTGTCGTGGTGTTTCAAATCATATAATAATCAATATATAATCTGTTCTTTATGTTTTTGTGCATGAAATTTTAAATTTATTATTATTGATGAATATTACAAAAACATTTATTAGTAACAAATTACTTAAAAAAGGATTCCAGCAAACTGTCAAAGTCATGTCAAAACATATATTTGGTTATAAATATAAACTGGAATGCCCCATTGGTCGCACTGCAAGCACACCAATGAACTGACGCACAAAAACGAATCAATCAAAGAAACGCGATATAGTATCGTCTTTGTCATTCACGCTAACATTTTAGAATAAGTAGGAGGAGCACAGGCAGTTGATTAGACCGGGAATTTAAAAACCTACGTCTGCGGTTAAAATTTATGTTTTTAATGTAAAAATGATAGCGCGCGTGTCGATTCTAACTTCATCAAGCGATGAATCACTCCCAAACATTCGTGGCGTTTACTATGGCTTGCTGAGCAGCTTTACCTGCCATTATGTTGCCAAGTACATTAATGTGGTTTGGGACCCATACAAACGTGAGTATACCATGAGTTATGCAAATTCGTATACCAAACTAGTATACCGAACTAGTACAGCAGGAGGACATACAATTAACTAATTTTGTGTTAAGTATTAAACAGGTTAATTAAAGAGACTACATGGTTAGAAATATACATATTGGATATTCAAAGGCCTAAAACATTTTATAATTCAATAATTTTTATTAAATTCGTTTTCGTAATATATTCGCATTGAAATAATACTTTGCAGAAGGTTTTTTGACTTGAATTATTTATTGAAAATACTCCTTATTAAAACAAAAACCAAAGCATAACAAACCTTATCACAACATAAAATTCAGGCAACTGCATTGTCAACGCTAGTTGTCAATTAAAGTATCAAACATCATATCACTAATAATTTTAGATATAATCAAACATTTTTAATTATTTTTTTCATAATTTTTCTAGATATGATGAACATTTTATAAATAAAGATTTAATTTCAAAACATTCAATGACTAATTTTTGGATAACTTGCATAACTCACAACGTATGTTACAAATTAATTACTTTTTTTAATAAATCCTGTATAACTATCATGCATTTTATTTGCTATGATGTTCATTGCAAAAAATTGGTAAATATCTCAGTAATTGAATGTTTAGATATTTGTAATTGAGAGCCAAAAAGAGACAATTAAGGATAATAAGTTTTTTTACCGTAGATAAAAACATATAAACAGTTTTAAAGAATGTATTATTTTTAAAATACAACACTATAAATATCACCAAAATATCTGCATCGTCTAATGGAAAATAATTGTGAATTTATTTATATTATTATAATTATAACATATATATTTTACATATATTATAATACATGTGGGCTATGTTATAGTTATAATAGACCAGGAAATGGTTATACCGTATGATCGAGAAAAAACGGCGTCAAAGGCGGCTGGGGAATGACTATGGATGCTATTTTTGACGAGGTCGAACTCTGCTCAAAGTTAATTAACTTTATTTTGATTTTTTTAGTTAATTAAAATTCTTCTTCTTTTCACTTTAAAGATCTTCAAAAAAATTAAATTTTAATTAAAATTAATACTAAATGTAGAAAATCTAGAAGATAATAGTAAGTTTCCGGATACAGAAATCTATATCCAAAAAATATTTTTTTCTGATAATTTGAACTATATCAGTTCTAATTAATAAAGAATCTATATTAGGTAAATCCAGTAAATCGTAATTAATACAGAATGCGTCTTTAAAAGTAAAGAAGAGAAAAATCAAAAAGGCTCTAACCTAATTATCACCCGTCCCAGTCCCAGGCATTTCGATAACGTCTAGAGTTAACAAAAATTGGATTATTCTACTGTTAAAATGTATGGATTATCCTTTTGTAATTGTCTAATACAGACTAGACCCTTCAGATTTACTAATACTGTAGCTGTAAACCAATCAATATGTGTGTTCAATTACTAGTAATAACCCGTTAGTTCATGGAAGAAGTATCGTGTTTATCAATAAAGTTAATTGTAGGCCTTTAAATTTTGCTTAATATGGTCATATTTTGTAATATTCAACTCATAATTGTTGATACTTCTGGTGGATGATGTTCAATTTTATACATGTATAAAATATAAACACACTAAATTGAAATACTAGAAACGGTAAGGTGAGATATTTTTAAGAATCTGTATTATTACTTATACATTACTTTTTTACTTATAGAATATCTACCCCTGTGTATAACCTCTAAGAAACAAATTAAATGAAACAAAACTATGTCAAAGAAATAGTCTATTGTATAGAGGATTTAAAGAAAACCAAATACGTGATGCTGTAATCAAAGCTTTGTCGATATGGACTTACCGAAATGTATAGTCATTCGTTATGTTTGTACAATTTGTTTTTGAATTTCTTCTAGGTTTCTGCATCTTCAGTCAGTGAAAGTAGAAATATCATCAGCAGTTTTTTCAGTCCATAAGATTCAACATTAAAAAATACAGGGATACTTAATCATTAATTAGTCTAATTAATTTTTGTTGAGATATAGGCACTATAAGCAGCAAAATATTAGCCTTATAATCCCGGAAGATGTGGGCAATAAATTGAATGATAAAGAATTTTAAATTGTTTATACATATATAAATCACTTGTTTTAAAATTAAAAAAATTGGCATTTTAAATTTTATATTGTATTTATTTATTAAATGATAAAATTAAAATACTGTAAGTCTTAGTTTCTTTGGTTTGGTTTACTGTTTGCCGAGTACTATGGGTATAGTTCATTAAATTAATAGATTCTATTCTTATGATTGACATATGCATATTAATTGTTGTCTTAAGTTATGTTACAATGAAACTCACTTTATAAACAGTATAATATAGGTCTGTATTTTCTTTCGAATGGTGTTACAAAATATTTTTTACTGTGGACCCTACTAATCAATATGCTATGCCTGGTTTAAGAGTCTAAATCTGTTCTTATTACATTTAATTTAATAACAAACCTAAATTATTTGTCTAAGTTCTGCGACTTACTAAAAAAAAAACAATTATGATTTTCGAAAGTGATTAATACAGCTTTTTCCAAAATTATACATTACTTCTTGATGTATGTATTATATTAATTCATTTATTTACTTCAATTGTTCCAAAGTGTATATTATTTCCTACAATCTACCAGTAGTTACGTTAAAAGTTATGTATGTAAATAAATGACTTACCAGCCTAAAATTATTGAGATTAAATAACGTAATATATAAGTAAATAAAATTGACAATACACCAATAACATATTTTAGCAATAACCATTGATTCCTGCATGGAACTTTGTGATTACAGCATCACCAATTTTGTTTTGATTAAATCCTCTATGCAATAGATTATTTCTTGGACACAGTTTTGTTCATTTAATTAATATGCTTCTTGGAAAACAGAAACTTGGAAATACACAGGAACAGATACTCTATAAGTAAAGAAGTAATAATACAGGAATTTCGTAAAAATTACTATCTCACCTTATTGCTTCTAGTACTTCAATTTGGTTTGTTTATAATTTATATATGTATAAATTGAACATCATCCACCAGAAGTATCAACAATTATGAGTTGAATATTGTAAAATATGACCATATTAAGCAAAATTTAAAAGCCTACAATTAATTTTGTCGATAAACACGATACTTCTTTCATCAACTAACGGATTATTTACTGGTATTAAACACACATTTTTATTTACAGCTACAATCAATGCAATATTAGTAAATCTGAACGGTCTAGTGTGTATGAAACAATAATAAAAGGCTAATCCGTATATTTTAACAGCACAATAATCAAAAATTTTGACGAAATGTTTCGGTTGGAGGGGTCGGAGGCTTGTCGGACGACGAGATTTAGTTAGGTTAGAGTCTTACTGGCCTTACTCTTCTTTATTTTGAAAAAGGCGTTTACTGCATTAAGGATGATTTAATATCGATTTTTTATTGAGTAGAATTGGTGTAGATCGAAACATTTGAAAAAACAATTTTTTGGAAATAGATATGTGTATCTGGTAACTTTCTATTCTTTTCTGGTTTTTCTATATAAGGTATTAATTTTTGACAAATTTTATGTCAATTCTCAGTAACTGACGTCTAGAGTTCTATCTCGTCAAAAATAGCATCGATAGTCATTCCTAAGCCGCCTTTGACGCCGTTTATTCTCGATCATACGGTACATGTGGAATAAGAAGATTTATTTTATCGAATATTTTATGATATGTGTTAGTCATAATTTTTTTGCCATATTTGTTATAATTAAATTTATTTATTGCTAATTTCAAATTTAATACTTATTAAGAGCTGGTGTAAGTCTCTTTTGGTATAGCATAATAATAGGAAAATATTGCACCCTCAATCATAAGGTGGTATAATACAAATTATTATTTTATAAATTTAGGTCTCTTTATGAGAATTAAGGTAGTAAAGTAAACTTTATGAGAATTAAGGCAATATGTGTAAATATTTAACCACCGGGTATTACAAATCTATATGTATAATTATGTATACTTATTTTAATTTTGATGTTGCTTTTACATACATAAAATAAAAGGAATAAGAGGAATAAGCTCACGGCTATTTGGATGAAATTTGGGGTCTGAGTATCTTCAATGTCAGTATGACCCTTACTTGTAGGGGGTGCCACATACATATTTTTAGCTGTTGCTGTTTTGAGTAATTACTTTTCGTCCCTGTCTATATTACAATACTCAATGAAAAAATATACGTTTCCGTCAGTTTTTATGTAAGAAAGTCTCTTGGTAAAAATTGCTACAAGTAATGTGTAATCAATACATGTCAAAATTTACAAAACTAATACATGTTGACTGGATAGTTATTAGTCTAAAATAATAAATTTGAAATGTTTTTATGTCAAAGGTTTAATAGAAACTGTTTTATTGTATTTTTCCTAGAAAAATTCCTGATTAATTTAAAAAAATAAAAAGTTTCCAAATTTATAATTTCAGTCAAATAACTATATAGTCAACAATGTTTATTTTTTTGGTCAATGATGACATGGATTGACTACTTCTTTTTTACCAGGAAACCTTTTTTTCGTAAAAAATATCGGAAATGTATATTTTTTACTGAGTAGAATTTATACAGGTACGGACAAAAAGTTATTACCCTTCAAAACAGTTAAAACCGCGTAGGTGGCGCCCCTACAAGTAGGAGTCACATTGATATAGAAATCGAATTTCTCAAGTCGAAAAACACCCAGACACCAGTTATCATCCAAAGTCGACGTTAGCACAGAAATTATTAAAAAAAACATAAAAAAAACTTCTACAACTTGTATTTCCGAAACCAAACATTTTAGGACATATATATTTATACAAACTTTTTTACTTATTTTTATCTGCAGAATATTCTGCCGATAGTTCCCCGAATACGAATCACCCTGTATATTCTTATGAAGCTGCGCACATCTGCAATCAAGTAATCGGCCTTTCGGCTCCATTAATATATTGTTTTCACTTTTGTCACTAAATAATCAACCGACTCGAAAATGTGAGCTACTATAGCCTAAGAGAATAAGTTACTTTTTGCAATAAAAATTATTTAAGTCAATAAATATAAAAAACTGAAGCCCAAATGCCGAACAAAATTATTTTTTTCGCTCTCGAGAAAAAAAAACAAACCTTATAGAGCGCCTCATTTTTACCTTTCTCCGCAAATTTGACCTTTATAAACAATTTTTCTTTTTTACTTTCTACAAGAAAAAACTCATCAACAATCAAAGAACGTTTTTTTGCCCGATACAATCCATCAATACACAATTCAATAAAGAAGCGTGACTTAAAGATTCCAGGCAAAATTCTTACTGTTTCGTTCCTGCCACGTTTCTTCCTTTTAAAAATTACTGCTTAAGATTCTTTTTGTGATACGGTGAAAACATCATTTACAAAAAAGCCATTTTTTTTTGTATCTGAGAAATAAATATTTTTTCAAAATTACAAAAGTCAGTTTCATAACAGTTTATAAATTATTGTTATAATTATATTGTAAATTATATTAAATTATTCCAAATGGCAATAATTTTACCGCCTGCAGTATAGACAATTGACGAAAGAAACACTGCCGTTAGCCGGTTTTATATATTTATTAACATGAATTTTAAGGTTTTTTCGTGAAAAGAAATTAAATTTGGAATTTTTTGAAAAAAATTTTGAGAATGTTTTTAGTTTTTAGTTAAAAAATATAATTTTTTACTAAAATGAGATAGGTAGTAGATTAAATTTACAAGAATGAAAATCCAGAAAAGAAAGAAAATTCAGTGGTTCTCAACATTAAGGCAAAAACCTTTTTTTTATAAATTTTCAAAATAACTCGGTAATTTTGGATTTGTTTGAAAAACGGTACCGAAAAGACGTTTCTTTTATCGCGATCTACCAGCCCTGAAAATATTTGCACTTATTTAAGACTCACCCTGCATAACGAAAATAACTATATACAGGGTGCTACAAATTCGAGGTACGAGCATTGGTATCTCGGAAAAAAAGTGCGCTCTAGGATGTTCACCAAGATGACATCAAAAAAGTTTTAAAAATTTCAAGGATTGCTGAGTTTTTTGGAAAAAAGGGATTTTTTTGAAAATCAATTTTATTTTTCCCTGTCGTTATTTTTTAGAAAATCAAAAAACTAATTGCCCATTCTCATAGTCACTTTATTAGGCCTATCTGGTAGTATTTTTAGATTTTCAAATTAGCTGATAATTTGTGAGACACAGAGGCCAACTTAATTTTTTTAAATACGGACATGCATTTTTTATTTCATATTTTGAAAGAACTCGGTCTCCTGAGTACAGTGATATGCTACACTTAATTTTTTTCGGACATTTAAACACCATTTAATTAAACTAATTTCAAGTCCGGCTCTGTTTTTTTAAATATTTAATCTATTCATCGTTACAATATTGATAAGCTTTTAAACTTAACAATGACGTGGGGTAAAACACTGAATACGGAAAATCAAATGCAATAAAATAATAAAAAATAATATAAAATTATTGGGCATTACTTGACGTCATTTTTAAAAGTGAAATCATTTCACTTTTAACTCATTTCACTCACAGTCAATCAACATTTACAATAAAGAGTATAGAATGCATTCAGAAGTATAACAAGAAGATATATTCAAAGAGCCATAAATAAGATTGAACGTAAAATACATTTGTGCATTATGGAGGGTGGTAACCCTTTAAAACATGGTGGAGCATTAGAGACTAATTTGTAGAAGTTGATATATTTATACTAATTACGATTAATATTATGCATATTATTAGATTGTACACTGAGATTTCAAATTCACTATAAAAAAAGTTAAAAATAATATCCTTAAATTGCTGAACTGGATATTATTTATTTGAATCTTTCAATTGGCTCGATTTTCCTTATTCAATGTTAATTAGCACCGATCCATATTGTTGCGATGAGTATAATCAGATTAAATAATTTAAAAAAACAGAGTCGGACTTGAAAATATTTTTAATAATAATTAAATAGTTTTGTTATTGTTAAGGTACCTAAATCAAAAAAAAGGATCAAGTGTGGCATATCATTGTACTCAGGAGACCGAGTTCTTTCAAACCCTAAAATAAAAAATGCAGGTCCGTATTTAAAAAAATTAAGTTGGCCTCTGTATCTCACAATTTATCAATTAATTTGAAAATATAAAAATACTATCAGATAGACCTAATAAAGTAGCTATGAGAATGTGCAATTAGTTTTTTAAATTTCTATAAAGTAACGTCAGGAAAAAATAAAATTGATTTTCAAAAAAATACGTTTTTTCCAAAAAACTCAGCAATCCTTGAAATTTTTAAAACTTTTTTGATAGCATCAAGGTGAACATTCTAAAGCGCAATATTGCCCCAATTTAACCATCTTCGTATCTCTTACGGTTTCCGAGATAGCAATGCTCGTACCTCGAATTTGTAGCACCCTGTATAGGGTGTCCCAAAAATAAGTGCAAGTATTTTAAGGTGTAGTAGATCTGGCCAAAAGAAACATATTTTTTTTACCATTTTTAAAATAAATTGATAAAAATCGAGTTATTTAACTTTGAAAATTTAAAAACAATTTTTTAAAGCGATATTTTACAAGTAATGTGATCTGAAAGGAAGCCAAAATGCAATAATATATACAGAGAGTTCTATTTAAAATCATCCCGATCCACTCACACTTTTTTGAGCCACCCTTGTAGAAGTTAAAATATTCTCTGGAATACATAGTACATACTATTAGCCTAAGAGCTGACGTCATATTTAGAGAACATATTTTAGGCAAACTAGAATAACTAAAAATGTATAGTTTATTAACTGGTGAACCCAGAATCCTAAGTGTGGCTGGGGGGTTGGGGGTATTTCGCTACTGCGCAACCCATAACATTTGCAAAAAAATAAATCCAAAAAACATTCCTTAGGCAACTTGAAATTTGTTTATTCTTAAATTTTAGCATCTATTTAACCTAGAAATAAGTATGCCAGACTTTTTTTTCGGATTTAAAGTGTAACCCGACCGTTCCAAATATGTTTAATTATTATAACTGGAAAACATACTTTAGGCATTCTAAAATTTTTACAGCGTGTTTATTAGATGATATTAAAAAATATGTGTTAATTGCCAGACGAATTCAATGGGATTTAATCCCATATAGCACATCAAATCACATTTACGATGTGTTTACATTATTAGATGTAAACACAGGGTGACACAATTCCCCCGATGTAAATATAATAAGTTTACACATTGTAGTTCAACACGTATGCACAAAGGTTAAACGTCCGCCTCACAATGTAGCCACAGTATAGCATTTACGTATACACAAAGTAAGGGATACACAGTGTGCCGTAGGATACACAGTGCTTGTGTATTACGTTTAAACTCTGTTTACACATTGCAGTTGTGACTACTGCGTGTATACGTGTGTATTTTTGCTTCGTATATACATCTTGTGCTAGATAAAACTACTTCTTATGAACAAATTTAGAAATAATACAAGTTTTGATGCCTAACATTTCGTTCTTTTAAGAAATATTTATTCAATAATACCAATTATATCTTTTTAGAACGAAAATTAGGAAGGCAAAACTTTGTATCTTCCAAAGTATATCTCGATCGTAAGTTCGAAGTAAGTAGCCTTAAAATTGTTCCATTTTTGTTTTATTAAATGTACCATTTTTTCCATAAAATGGATTAAGTGGTTAAAAATTAAATTCTTATATTTCTTTATATCATGGAACGCAATAGCGCAAATAACACAATAATAATAATTATTTACACTGTAGAAACCAGAAGTAAGAAAACACTGTAAAAGAACAGAATTTGTATCAAAATGTATTAAAAATATAAGTACCTAGTATAACAACATACTAAAATGGTAAACACTGGTATATCGCCACTATTTAGTGGACCTCGTTTAGTAATTTTTTTCTCTTAATTCTTTTTCCTCCAAGCAGTTAGTTTGTTAGCATACTCATTCATCGAGATTAACAACCTCAGATTGACAATCTCACCCTTAAATTTTATATGAAACTGATTATTGAATATTAAACATACCTGTATATTGATCCATCAATAACTTACCGAATATCAGTGTACGAAGTTCTTTGAAGTGTTTAAATCTTTCTTTCTCTGGTTCATTTAGATTTTTATTATTTCCAAATTAAAAAAAATTATACTGCAGAGCTAACCTGTTTGTCATTATACGAGAATATTTGGAGTTTTCATTCATTGGAGTCAAAATTTGGTAAATTGGGTATCGAGTAAGGGAAGAACCGCTGCTATAATATTAATAATACTCTTAGAAAGGTGTAACAAGGTAATTAAAAACTTGTGCTTACCTTAAAATCTTTTTTAAACTACACACAAACAGAACATTTATATAGAGCTTCCGAATGATAAAACAATAATGGCTGCTAACACATACCACTCCTAGAAAGTAGAAAGGAGAGAGGACACATAAGATACACTTGGTCGGTGTATCTACGCTGAGGCTGTCCGCGCATGCGCACACCTTCATTTCATGCTAGAATGTAGACACAACAGTACACTATTACAAAGTGTCTATATAGATATTTATATTATGTGTATACGTCACATTTTTACAAAATGTATAGTTTATTAACTGGTGAACCCAGAATCCTAAGTGTGGCTGGGGGTTGGGGTATTTCGCTACTGCGCAACCCATAACATTTGAAAAAAAATAAATCTAAAAACCTTCCTTAGGCAACTTGAAATTTGTTTATTCTTAGAATTTTGGCATCTATTTAACCTAGAAATAGGTATGCTAGACTTTTTTCTATCAATAAAAACCCGACCGTTCCAAATATGTTTAATTATTATAACTGGAAAACATACTTTAGGCATTCTAAAATTTTTACAGCGTGTTTATTAGATGATATTAAAAAATATGTGTTAATTGCGAAACGAATTCAATGGGATTTAATACTTGCCAGACGCGAATAAAGATTTTAAATGAGCGCGATAAGAAAGTCTTATGAGTATCTATAAGCGCGAAAAAGATAGTTTAGTGAGACCCGTCGCCGTCGGCAGCCGATGATGAGCCGATGCGGCTGACGTAACAGTATTTTGGAGTATTTCAAATTTTCATAAAAACAATTTTTTTTTCGGTTTCATTTCAATTATTTGCAGGCTTTTAATTCAGAGATTATTTTGTTGGAATTAAGTTACCATGTACAAATATGTATTTATAAATTAAATATTGACGTGCATAGTGTAAATAGTTTCTTTCTAATATAGGTTTGCACTTAATAAAATTCCCAAGTTTCTTATTCTACGCGTTACAGATCCACGACGCACTATTGCTGGACCCTGCATATGTCGCACTTTTACAAGGTATGTACAGGGTGGGTCAAATTCGACGCTTTTAAATGGAAACACCCTTTTCTATAGGAGATAGACAAAAACTAATATCGGTGTCTGGAGCTCAATTTTTGTCAAAAACATGATGGTGAAAACCACATATCGATATCTGTTACCGTTTCGGAGTTACGGGGTGTTTTTAAAAATATGCATTTCTAACAAATCGCTGTAACTTTTTTGCTATGGAAAATTTTGTATTTTTATGAAAACATTTCCAAAGCACCTTTTTACGTAGAATTTAATGGTTTAAGTATAATTTTTTTAAAATTAATAATTTAAGAATTATCAACAGAAAATTTGATTTTTTATACGGGACACCCTGTATATTTTTAATTTATTGAAAAGAATTTAAAATTACCTTTCCAAAAATATAACACACTTGATATTTTGCTCGATCCCTCTTCGAGATATAGAGTATATAAAAATTCGCCCGCTTTAAATAAGTAGGCTTTGAACGGCACCGGCTGTAATACAAAAAAAAATCTAGCTGTGAGCATCGATTAAAACGAAAATAATATTTGCTATGAGAGACGCAGAATTCTATAACAATTTATAACATTTTAAAACAACTTTAACCAACATCAACACATTTAAACTATATCAAATAACAATAAAAATAAATAGCAAACCAAGACATGAGATTTTGCTACAGGTGTTGACGGTGTGCTGACTTATCGACAGTCTTCTGTTATGGACAGACCGGGCAGTTTTTGCACATTTCTTCCGGAATTCATTAACTCAGTGGGGGTAAAAGATACACTCTCATAACTGCTAAGTATTTCTAATATTTGTCTAGATTATACGCAAGAATAAGGAACCTTTATTCTCCCGCAAATATATCCATAGGATCAGATCCATGGGCACCAAGTCAGGCGGCCTCGACGGCCAGCGGTTGAGATCTTGGTTAGCTCTTCAATTATTCTTGAAATTGGCTGCAAAAATTTGCTGATAATTTCAGCGTTCAGAAGGCGGTGCGTCGCCTTGCTGGAAAAATATGTTTTCCAGTTCCATTAAGGGCATATCATCAATAAGGGGTCCAAAGCCTACCAGTTAAAAGTGGCGAACTTTTAAAAATTCTGTATTTCGAAGGGATTATAACAAAATATCAAGTGTGCTATATTTTTGGAAAGGTAATTTTAAATTCTTTTCAGTTAATTAAAAATATAGGGGTGTCCCAAATAAAAAATAAATTTTTCTGTTGATAACTCTTAAATTATTAATTTTAAAAAAAATATACTTAAACCATTAAATTCTACGTAAAAAGGTCTTTGGAAACGTTTTGATAGAAATACAAAATTTTCCATATCAAAAAAGTTACAGCGATTTGTTAAAAATGCACATTTTTGAAAAACACCCTGTACCTCCGAAACGGTAACAGATATTGATGTACGGTTTTCACCATCATGTTTTTGATGAAAATTGAGCTCCAGACACTGATATTAGTTTTCGTCTATCTCCTATAGAAGAGGGTGTTTCCATTTAAAAGCTTCGAATTTGACCCACCCTGTACAGGGTGAGTCAAGGATAGAGTAAAGTCCATTATCTCATTTGTTTCGAGGTTTACAAAAAAATATTAAATATAAAAGTTATAGGGATGGTTAGGATACACATTTTAAAATTATTATAGAGTACACAGGGTGCTTCAAAAAAGTGTGACGAATATAACATATGTTTTTTTAAGTGGAATAATTTATTTCTTATTTTATTTTTAGATTCTGCGTAAAATTCCATAACTTTTTTGTATATCATGTTATATACCTAAAATTAATAGTTTCTGTAATATTTAAATTTGTTTAAACAAATGTCAGATTGCAGTGTGATAAAAAATTGTCAGTAATGGCATTGTTTCTGAAGTTGGAGAACCAAAATTTGGTAGGAGAATTTAATAGAGGTATAGAAAAAGACTTATGTAAGAATATTTTAGTTAGATGCTACAGGGTGTTCAAAATATATTTATGAATTTCAACTATTTAAAATTAAAAAATTTCAAATTTATGGTAAATTTCAAAAATTGTACACCCTATATATTATCATTTTTTCTGATAGATTTTACAAAACTCTTCAACTTTTGTTAAGTATGTCATATACATATTTTGAATAATTTGCGATTTATTCCATTTTTTTTCTATTTTTACCCATATTTTTAATACAATTACGCTATAACATGTCAAAATGTCTTGTCTGTTAAGCAAGTTAAGAACAAAATTTGAATTTTAGTTTAATATGTTGTAATAAGTATAAATTGTAGAGATAATAGTTACAGATTTTCCTGAAATGAATTAGTCAATGTGACTGATATACACGAACAAGCCAAGAAAAACTTATTTTTTGGTTCAGTACTATATTAAATTATATAGTGCTTTGCTAAGTAGTATAATAATAGATGTAAATTATCTAGAAAATATCTTCAGTGTGTAATGGGACGGTTTCACGGCAGTAGTAATATTGGCTTTACCAAATGAATTATAAACCAGAATTACTACGAGAAAAAAACTTTACTGTATGTCGAAAAAAATTCCTATATTAGTAGTCTTCAACAATTAGATAATCTAGTATTACCTTAATCCGTGGCTATTCGCCCCGATGCGCGACGGAAAGTCCAATTGCCCTCTTTCATAATATGGAAATACACCAAAAAATTCACGACTGCGATTTTAGTTTATTTGAGTAAAGTTAATTAATTTCAACTAAAACTAGCAATTGTAACTAATTATTAAGCTACTTGTTAAAGATAAGTAATAAATAGTTTGTTTTGTCATGGCAACTATGATTTTATAGGGTAATTGTAATAAAAATATGGGTAAAAATAGAAAAAATTGGAACAAACCGCAAACTATTAAAAACAGGTATATGACATACTTAATAAAAATTGAAGAGTTTTGTAAAATCTATCAGAAAAATGATAATATATAGGGTGTCCCATTTAAAAAAAATTTAAGATTTTTAATTTTAAGTAGTTGAAATTCATATATATATATATTGAACACCTTGTATCATTTAACTAAAATATCTTTATATATATATATTTTTTCATCTCTATAAAACTCTCCTACCAAATTTTGGTACTCCAACTTCAGCAACAATGGCACCACTGACAATTTTTTACCACACTGAAATTTAACATTTGTTTAAACAAATTGAAATATTACAAAAACTATTAATTTTACGTATATAACATTATATATAAAACAGTTATAGAATTTTACGCAGAATCTAAAAATAAAATAAAAAATAGTGTGTTGCATTTAAAAAAACATATGTTATATCCGCCACACTTTTTTGGAGCACCTTGTATACTCTATAATAATTTTAGAATGTGTATCTTAACCTTCCCTACAACTTTTATATTTAAATTTTTTTTGTAAACCTCGAAACAAATGAGATAATGGACTTTACTCTATCGTTGACTCACCCTGTACAATAGGCACAACTATGATACAAAGTATCACACATACATATGACTTATACCTTGTACGTCTCATGTACCGACGCCAGATTTCAACATTTAAATAATTGTAAAACTCTTTAGAATCTTGAGTACATACGGTATACAACTAGTAAACACTGTATCATGCAATTATATCAATATAAACCTACATGTATCGCATATTTATACATCTGAACTAGATAAGTACATAGGTCCACTTTAACATATTCTATGTCTTATGTGCCTCTTGTAGAGACGCATTTTTATTTGAACGTGCGGTATGGGGAGGGACTCAAAACAATAGCTTTTTTCGTTTTCCTGTTATTACCGATTCTGAACCGTCCTAGAATTGTGATGCGTATGCGCAGAAGGAAATATGAAGACATTATTTCATTTGCGCATACGCTGGAGAGTTCTAGGACGATTCAGAATCGATAATAACAGGAAAACGAACAGACCTAATAATTGTTTAGCGGTCGGTTAATGTCTACTCTAGCTCTAGCAATCGAAACACGCTCAGAGCTTTGGTTTCACTCTTTTGTTTGTTTGTTCATCACATCTAATTGCTTTGAATATTTTGGTTTTAAACTTGAATGTTTCACATGAAATGTAATAATGTAAACTGTCAAGTCATTACTGCTTAACTTTTTAATATTTAAATTACGGTATACCGCCGTGCCGTAGGGCAGTTGGCATTTATCTACCAAGTTAAGCTTACACCGTAAACAACAAATTAATTCAATTTTCCATCGGCACTTACAGGTATAGTAATATCATACCGCCGGATAAAGGTATTTTTATATACACTAGCAATACTGCCGATGGTTGTTTAGCAAGTGTGTAATTTATTTCACTTATTGTTAAAATGAACCAGTGATAATAAAGAAAATTTAATACCTATCAAATAATATCAAAATGTCGTTTCGGCAAAAATGTTAAACAAAAACTCTAATTTTATTTTACGTTTTAGAGTTTTGCAGTAAAATTTATTCTGATATTTTCCCAAAATTCTGAATGTTTTATAATCATTTCCTTGGTACATTAATAATCAAAGGATGCTACAGGCCTTGCAGTATTTTCCCCTTCAATTCCTTGTTATCCTTCCTATCCCCTTCTGACCTTAATTTTGAGCGTCATTAAATTAGGATTTGAGCGAAGAAAGTTCTGCCTAAATTGAAATATAATTATTTTTTTATAAACAATAAAGATTCTCCATATTTATGAGAAATTCCATAAGCATGTTACAAATAAAATTACTATAAAGAAATGTTTGTAATTATAAAATATTTATTTTAATTTATAGTGTATATCTGTAATGTTTGTAAAAAAAAAATCACTCCTTAGCTCTAGTATTGATCTAAAATGGAAAGAGCAAAGGCCCAGATACGTCGAAACACCGGTTTCCGATAGATCACGGAAGTTAAGCGACGTCAGACAATGCGAATGGTTGGACGGGTGACCGTCTGTGTTGTGTGCCATATTTTCATGATATTACAATTTTCAACTAAAAATTAAAAAACATTTACCAAAAAATTGAAAATTCCACTTTTTTTGCAAGAAAAACCACTTTAGACTTATGGTATGGAAGTATATCACCACAAAATATTTTCACTTATGTGAGACTTACCCTGCATATGAAATAAGGTTAAACGCCTGAATACTAATCAACATACAATAAATTAAAATATATTATTGTCTAAATATAAAACCCTGCGATAAACTTCAAACGAGATGATTAGAAATCTGTTTAGTAATAATTTATGTCCAAGTTGACATTTAGTACGGTTCCATGCCCCCTTCAAGCCGACAATAAACTAAAATTATTCTAAAGTATAGAGCACAATTCGAATAGACGTAGAATATTTCGCCTGGAAGAAAGCATAATTGCTGCTTTAAAATCTTCAAACGTCTACGTAGCTGCAACGTGGACAAATAATTCGATATTTTTTATTAAACTTAGAAGCTTTGCGACTGTTTATGGATTTAATTTTGCGAAAAAAATGGCACTCTAATTTGTCTTTCAATTTTAAAACTATTTCTTAATCTAAAAATAATTAAAATCGTCTTCTTCTTTTTCTGAAATATGGCCACTTGAGAAAACAATTACAATAATTTATTCTGGACCTTGTTTCTAAAAAAATATTCAATTTACTAGGTATTATTTTACATTTACTTTTTAATTGATTTTAATATTAGTTCATCAGCTGAAAATGACTAAAAAATAATTTAGTATTAACCTTGATAATACCTGGGTCAAAAAGCTGCCTTAAATGATAAGAGTTTAGATAAGAGATACAAATATAACAATATATCATGTAGATGATGTCAATTTTGGGTCCTCTTTTATTCAACATTTTTATGAATGGTGTTGTTGAGCGTTCGAATGTCAATATTTTATTGTATGCAGATGACATGAAGATTTATTCACGGGTGAGCTCTGTTGATGATTGCCGTAAGCTTCAGGAATCGCTGGAAATAATCGCAGATTGGTGTACAGATAACAAACTCCTCTTAAATATTGAAAAATGCTCTGTCGTTTCTTACAGCTTAAAACAAAACCCAATTTTGCATAAATATTTATTATATAATGACGAAATCCGACATGAATTTAATCATCATCAACATTTTCAGCTTATTCAACCATTTCCAATTATGGTGCAGCCTCCCTCGCATATTTAGATATTATCTTTGTAGTTGGACTCATTGATGTCTATTGTTTGTTAGGCGGGCCCAAGTTATCCCTGCTAATTTCCTAATATCATTGACTCATCTCAGGTTTAGTCTTCTTCTAGGTCTCTTAATTCCTCGTGGGTACCATGCTGTAATTTTTGTGGTTCATCTGTTGTCCATCCTTCTTGCTAGGTGTCCTGCCTATTGCCACTTGAGGGATTTGACTCTGTGGATGTCATCTATTACCTGGGTCCTTTTGTCGTATCCACTCTAATCTTTTAAGGTCTCTCTTGGTTATTCCCAGCATATTTCGTTCCATTGATCGTTGTGGGACCTGCAGTTTCCTTATAATGTCCGTTTTAAGTGTCTAGGTTTAGCACGCATAGGTCATGACTGGTAGTACACAATGGTCGAATATTTTTTTCTTTAGATAAAGTGGCATTCTAGATTCGAATATGATTGAGTTTCTTCCATAAGTACTCCATGCTAACTTAATTCTTCTGTTGATTTCTGCTAGTAGAGATCCCGAGCTTTGTATTAATTGTTCCAAATAGTATTCTTCTACTATTTCCAGTAATGTGTTGCTTATTAGAATGTCTTTTCTGTCGACACTTGTTATAATTTAATAACTTTCTTAAGTAACATAATTTTTCTAGATACGATTAACTCTTTATAAATAAAGATTAGAATAATTCAAAATATTCAGTAACTCTTTTGGATAACTCACAACATCAAATTATGATTTAAATAAGATTTTTGTATTAATATTTATACAGGATCAGGCTTATTGATGATGTGTATTATAAAATAAGAAATAAGTATCTGAATTATTAGTATTTTAATTTTTTTTATAAATTAAATAAATACAAAAAGAGAAGTTCGTTAAAGTTTTCAGCAAAACACAGTCAAACCTAAATCTCATTCAAGTCGGAATATCGGATTCCACGGAATATTGGGACAACCTGTATATTTTGTGCATCCAACACAATATTTTCTGGATTTTCTCTCGGTATTTCTTGACCAAAAATGACAATGGCCGATTTTTTACTTTTGGGAAGTGGTGTTTTTTTTCGGTGTTGCCTATAAATCGGCTACTAATATTTTGTTAGATTTCTTGGTGCAAAAATTGATCATTATATTTTAATTCCAATAAACAAAAGTAATTATAATTCAGTATGTCTACGAGTATACAGAAACAAGTTATATTATTTTTAAGCATATATCTATTGAACTGAAATTAATAGATATATAGTCGGACAGGTAGCAAAATTTATGTTATTAGAGATGTTTGGAGTACTTACATTATTCACCCGCTTAGGATTCTGAAGATTAAATATAAAGAATACAAAAATTTCAGTGTATATTTTCAAGCCCGCTCTAGAGACTAATTTCTCTAAACAATACTGCCTTAAAACTTATTTTTTTTACAATAAGCCCCGACAACCGGTTTAATTACTGCAGCTTTAAAATTGTATTCTTTAGACAATCTGTCTTTGGTATTGGCATCATATATTTATTAAATCATTCTCAGCCCATTCAACCATTTCCAATTATAGTGTAGCCTCCCTCGCATATTTAGATACTCTCTTTGTAGTTGGACCCATTTTTGTCTATTGTTGGCTATGACTGACTATTAACCAAACCAAACCTAATATCATTGTCTCATCTCAGGATTGGTCTTCTTCTAGGTATCTTAATTCCTCGTGGGTACCATGCCGTATTTTTGTGGTCCATCTGTTGTCTGTTTTTCTTGCCAGGTATCCTGCCCATTGCCACTTGAGGAATTTGACTCTGTGGATGACATCTATTACCTGCCTCCTTTGTCGCATCCATTTCTTTTACGGTCTCTATTGGTTATTTCCAGCATATTTAGTTCCATTGAGCGTTGTCCAACCTGCAGTTTCCTTATGATGTCCGTTTTAAGTGTCCGGGTTTCGCATGCATAGGTCGTCACTGGTAGTACACGCTGGTCGAATATTTTTTTCTTTAGATAAAGTGGCATTCTAGATTTGAATATGATCGAATTTTTTCCATAAGGACTCCATGCCAATTTAATTCTTCTTTTGATTTCTGGTAGTATAGATCCCGAGCTTTGTATTAATTGTCCCAAATACCTATATGTATTCTTCTACTATTTCCAGTGCTTTGTTATTTATTTATTGTCTTTTCTGTCCACTAGAGTCTACTAGTTATAATTTAATAGCTTTCATTAAATTCGTTTTGGAAATAAATTCAGTTTAAAATAATACCTTGCAGAACGTCTACTCTATTGAAATTTTATTTCAACTAATCCAAACAAAAAAACAAAAGCATTTAAATAAGATTCGGACATATGGAAAATTCGATGTATTGCTAGTTGTGAATTAAAGTATGAAACATCAAATCAGTTGGCATTTTACATAATATTATTAGAATAAAACAATATTATTATTTTCAACAGAATTTTCGTAGACATGATTAACACTTTATAAATAAAGATTACATTTCAGAAGATTCAGTAACTCTTTTGAATAACTCATAACATCAAATTATGATTAACATATTATTTTTGTATTAATATTTATATGTATAGGATCAGGCTTATATGAAATATCATCTGAATTATTTGTCTTCTAATCAAACTTTGTATAAATTGAATAAATAAAAAGAAATACATTTATAATCGTTTTGTCTTACTAATTAGCTGTAATTTATTTTTATTTAGAGTTTAAAATTGGAAAAAAATACTTTTATTTGGAAATAGATTTGTGTATCTGAAAACGGTTCTATCCGTTTTTAATTTTTCTATAATTAGTACTAATTTTTCACAATTTTTATGTCAATTTTAAGTAAATGACGTCTAGAGATTGACCTTGCCAAAATTACCATATATTTTCATTCCCCAGCCATCTTTGACGCCGTTTTTCTTCGATAATTATGTATAATCCTATATATGAGGCGTCAGTTGCAAAACCCGCTTTATCCATTTTTTAAAGAAAGTGCCTAATGACATATATTAATAGTGGATCCTGAAATCTACATAAACATAGTCCCAAACTGCAGAAAAAGTCACCTATTCCTATATAAAATTCACTAAAAATTGCTGCATCAAAATCCGTCTTATCCACTTATATTTGCTTTTTATTGTCATTATTGTTGCAAATCCCGCATTTTTTCATAGGCCTTTTTACACAAGTGTAATATTACTACTAACGTTTTATCTATATCAAATCCTTGCATAATTTTAATAAAATATCATATCTAATAAATCAAATTAGGATGCAAATACCTTGCTGTAGCAAAACCCGCAATATACATCATACTGCAACAAATCCCGCCTTAGCCGAATTATTTTTGTGTTTTTTTCTCTTTAAAAATTAAATATTAATTTTTATTTCTTGGAAAACGAGATACTAAGCAATTATTCCACTCAATGGTTTTTATAAAGTAACGTTTTAAACATTTGCTAAAACAGTTTTTGCATATTATCTCGAAACAACGTTTTTGGAATAAGGCGGGTTTTTCCTTTAGATGGAATAATTTTCGATTAGGATTGATCCTAATCGACAACAAATGAGACACAATTCTATAAATTCTCAGAGAACGTACCATATAGCCATCGTACCGGAACACCGCATTCCTGCGGCTAGATTGACGATTTGTATTCCAGATATTTCGAGCAAATACATCGAATTATAATCTGGAAAAGTAATAAAATACGACGAGGGTGAATGATGGTAATTTAATCTTTTCAGGAATTCCGACTGCGCCGCGTAATTGGGACTATTCAAAATATTCGAGATTTCTCTATAAAGTTCTTTACGATTTTCAGTTTTCATCTTTAAATAAAAAGACTAAGAAAGAAATAAAATATTATTTACATATTCATGTACTTGAGAATATTTTCCATATGTCCATATGTTGGACAATTCACAGAATATCTTAATATATATTATATAAATTATAACCTATGGTATATATCCAATAAACTTTTAGTAACGTGATCATCACGAGAAAACAAAAATAAATTTACTATAAATATACAGGGTGTCCCAGATATTCACTGAATACATTTACTTAATGCATTTACATTACTTGTAATAAGTTTTTTTTTCATGAAATAAAGACGATTTTATTATTATTATTATTATTATTATTATATAAGTATTTTAAGAGGTGGTAGATCTCGATAATAGAAACATATTTTCTCTTTTGAAAAAAAATATATTTTACTTTGAAAATTTCCAAAAAAAAAATATTTTTTGCTCAAATTTTGAGAACTACTGGATCTTTTCTGGATTTTCTTTCTTGGAAATTTAATCTACTACCTATGTTGCCATATTATCTAAAAATTATGTTTTTTAACTAAAAACTAAAAAAATTACCAATTTTTTTTTTAAAGTCGGCTCTCTCCGACTTACTAATAAAGTTGCGATTGTCTTTTACGGCTATTAAACTGTCTTGTACCACTTCGGACTAAAAGAGGTTCTAAAAAAAACAATGTTTGGCTGCAAGGTCTGCTAGTAAACATTTTTAAGCTTAAACTATCAAAACACAAATTATTTAAGCTAAAAACTCGTAATACAAAACAAATGTGTCAAACAAAACAACAAGAAGTGTCAAAACAAATGACAATATCAGGAAATAAATAAATAAATGAAGCAACTTTTTTACAGCAGAGCTACCACCTGAATTCCCAGCGGGAAATTTAAATTCCAGTTAGTCAGCCCGGCGTAGAATCTGTCCATAGTTGGCAACAATAAATTTAAAAATCGCGCCCTCAATTACCTAACTAAAAGTTTAATTAGTATCGAATATATGTGTTATTCTGCTGTATAAGCTATACAGAGTGAGTTGTAAATAAGTGCAAATATTTTCAGAGCTGGTAGACCTCGATAAAAGAGACATATTTTCTCTTTACTGTTTTTCAAATAAGTCCAAAATAACCAAGATATTTTAGTTTGAAAGTTAAAAAAAATATGTATTTTTCGCTTACATTTTGAGAACCGCTGGACCTTTTCTGGGTTTTCTTTCTTGTAAATTTAATCTACTGTGTTGCCATATTATGAAGATATTAGGTTTTTTAACTAAAAATTAAAAAAAAAATCTAAAAGTATTTTCAATAAATTCCAAATTTAAAAAAAATCGCACTTTTATTTGGTAGTTATTTGCATTTATTTAAGATTCACCCTATATCATTTTAAATTTCATTAAAATCCATTCAGTAATTTTTGCGTGAAAGTGTAACAAACATACATACAAACTTCTGCGTTTATAACATTAGTAAGGATAAGGTCTAAGGAATTAACTAATAATATATTTGTTCTTGTATTTTCGCTTTTTTTGCTAATTAGGGTACGCTAATTTCACTTCATGTTGTTTCAGTTCTACTGAAATCTCTCTATTGCGGTGAACTTGCAGACGGTAAGAGGAAATCGGGTGGACAACTCAAAAGGTACAAGAATATTTCCCACAAAAAATTAAAAGGAATAAGCATGCAGAATCACAATAGAATCACAACAGCCAGCAGCGCACAGTAGAACCCAATGAAGAAGAATTGTAAACTCAGTTAGCAACGACAACCAAAAATCAACGAGGCAATAAAGTAATGAGATTTTTAAATGTCCAGAGTGCGGAAGATAACAACAGATAACATCACGTATCGGGCTTTTCAGTCACAGAGAAGCTCATAAAAGAAAACGCCTTGCGTAACCATCTTCTGATGCGCGTTAAATACTCGTCAGCGAATAATGGCAGTAAGTAAGGTGTTTCAGTAGCGTATCTGGTATTTTTGTTTTTAAACTATATTAACTTGAAGACTTGTGTCCTTCTATTAATAATAAGATCTTCTGATAGCAGGATAACTTTTAAATAATCTTATTTTTGTTGTAAAATAAAAATATTTATTTAAAAAAATATGTTATTTTTCAATATTCTCAGTTTCTATTATTCTGTCAAATATAATTGGCATTAAAGTAACAATAACAACATGACTAATTAACTAAATTAATACAATATTTCTCCCCAACTAGTATCCTAAAGAACAATAAAAAGCTTACTTAAATGCAGTATTTTTCTAGTAACGCAACTAAATAGATATTCGTAAAATTGTTTACGTGTATAGAAACCTTAAAGCATGCTAAAACCTTGCGTGTTCGGAGCATATAAGATAGAGAGAACAAACACTAATTCATTGAATATTCGACAACGGTATAATAACGCAGATAAAACAAGATATTTAGTTCGACAGGTATGTGCTATTTATCGATCGATATAACAATAGTCACGTAAGTATCATCCTACGTAGTGAAGGAATATTAATAAGTAAATACGCGGTCTTTGGCATGCTGCAAATAATTTCGAAATACATATGAAATAAATATAAGGATTATATTTTAATTAATTTCTGCTTGGTTTCTAATATTTATTTAAATATTTCAAACATAGATACATGATTTTAAATAAAGATAATTTAGATTAAAAGTGTATTACGACATTTATTATTCATATAAATAGGTTAATAATGTGTATAGATCAGTTTTGATATATGATCCAACATTTATTTACTTAATTTTTCTAGTAATTTAGCCAACATTCAACATTATTTGATGTGCTATCTTGATGTTATGTTTCAATTGTTTGTTGTAATTATAATAATATATTTGAAGTTAATTTTACACAAAAAAATAGATATATTTTAATAGAATATTTAAAATATTTTAAAATTAATATTTTTATAAACAGCTATACGCCATATGATCGATATAAAGCGATGTCCAGAATAAAATTTTACATATAAACTGAGAGCGATCTTTATTTCCAAGCCCTATCTGACGCTTTTTTTTTTCGACTGTATGATAGAATTATTGAATCTATACTAATATTTAAAATCCTTAAGTGACTGACATACTGATTAATCACGATCCTGCTCAAACCACTCAACGTAAGAAGCTCAATTTTGGCATACAGGTTGATTCTAGGGTGTAGAGGTTCGATAAGAAGGGATTTTTCGAAATTCCAGTTCCAAGAGGGTAAAACCACCCCTCAAATATTACAATAATTTTTATTTAAAAAGCGGTCAAGTTTCCGAAAAAACGCTTAAACACGTATATTTTATTTTGTTTATTACATATTTTAAGATTTTTTAAAAATGTTTCCAGGGTGTTTCGAAAAATCTGGTCATTGATTAATCACGATCCTGCTTAAAGCGCTTGACGTAAAAAGCTGATTTTTGGAAAACAGATTGACTTTAGGGTGTAGAGGTTCGATAAGAAGGGATTTTTCGAAACTCGAATTCTAAGAGGGTGAAACTATTCCTCAAATATTAAAATATTTTTTATTTAAAAACCGGTGAGGTTTGGTTTAATATTGTGTATTTTATTTTGTAATTTAATTAAAAATACTAAAAACTAGCGTTTCTTAATGGAGAAAAGGTTGATATACGTGTATTATCGTAACATAACATAATATAACTAAAAGATCGAAATCAGTCTAATATTCGACCAGTAATTGTTATTAAAATTCTTCCACGTTGCCAACATTCTACTGGTGAGTGCGTTTATGTTTATAATTTTGCTGGGAATGAATAATTGTAGAAAGAAAAATGTTTTTCACAACTTTGGAAGTCTGGATACGCATTTTCTAATTTTTTACGTTTGATATCCCGGGATATGTTAGAGAAACTCGATATTTTTAGATCCAACTTGAGTAATATATATGGTATAGCTTACTATATAACTTCTGTCTTTTGTACCGGGGTGGTTTACAATCGCAGATAATATATTGTAATTTTCTTCAGAGAATATATTATAATACTCCTTACTACTTAGTCTCCACCAAAATGCCGTCTTAATAAATTAAAATAAAGACCTGTGTTCACATGCATTTCATGGTTATATGGATCAATCTATGATCAGTTTCTCACACAAAACCAGAAAAGCAATCTGCAAAGTTGATTTTCTTGTAAGAAAATCTATTATATGCAGCCTATTCCTACTTTTTCTAAAATGTTGCTAAAACAACACAATGTTGTTAATCAATTTTAAAATTAAAAAAGGATAATAATATAACAAGCTGCATACTCTGTTTTACGACTTAGGTAAGTTTTTCAAAGACGATGACACAAAAAAGCAGATGACGTCCATATCAATCCATTTATTTCCCTAAAAAAATTTCTAATATTTTTTAAGTTAACTATGAATGGGTTTATAGTTATTAACCAGTCTTATTGATTTATTTCAAAAATGACAGATCATATTTCAACATGATTGGAGTGACGGAACGGCGAACGACGCACTGAAGCAGATAGTATGAACTCAACTTAAAATGTTTAAGACTTGCCCTATTATAGGTTATAATTTGTCTCAAATTATGTCAAATAACTTGCGTCATAGATAGACAGTCATACACATTTGCAAATTGCTTAAGCATTTTTATTCGTGTTATTAAGTGTGTTTTGTGTTTTAACGTTAAGTGGAGAAAAAATCGACGCAAAAAATTAAGTGCAGACCCAGAACACAGTTTATATTCGGTGCCCAGATAGTTGTATTAGCCACGAATAGTTTGTAGTCTATCTCGTATATGGTACTAAAAACTGGTGTAGCTATAAAATATAGACATCACATTATAGGTTCCTAATAAATTTTTATGGTATAAAATTCAGTAAGTATTTGTAAATTATTGAAATTATTATTAATAAAATATTTTATTCTATTTAGGTTGTGTTTTCTTTACTCCTGTGCAATATTAAAATAAAATATTTTATTTTATTTAAGTTGGGTTTTCTTTATTTTGACATACACCCCTGTTTATTTTGTATTAACACACACTGTAGATTTTCATTTTGAAATACAATCACCCGATTAGATTTTTTCAGTTTTATACAGTTTTTTCATAATATTTTGAAGTAATAATTTGCCATTAAAATTTTTATTATATTAATTTTCCTGCTTTCGGATCAAACCAACTTATTTTTTTTAAATAAAATTAACTACTTTGAGATTAAATTGACAGACACATCTATCACTGTCAAAGGATTTTGTTGTTGGACAGGCTATACAATATATTTTATTTGTGAAGTTTTGGTAACATTCAAACAATTTCCAATATATTAACACTCTGAAAGTTCAATGTGCGTAACATTATTTTACTCCAAAAATGGATCCAACAGATATCTTTTACAGCGTTTTTCAATTTAGCTTAATGTTTTACCCTAAAGAGAAAGCATTTTTTTCAGATATCAATTTAAAATTATTCGTTTATACCACAAGGGTTGAGAAAAGTTAGTATCTACTTTCTAAAAAATCACAACAATAAATATAGTTGCTGTAGTTTCATTTTATTAAACAAAATTATAAAAGTATTAAAATTATTTCAGAACAATAATTTAAAATTTAACACACTTATATTGACTGCATTGCAAATTATATTAAAATTATTATGAGTCGCTCCCTATACGAACAATATTATATTAAATATCCAGTATAACTTAATAAAAGTAGTACAAAATTATTGAACGGTTAATAAATTGTGTTTTGGTAAAATAACTTTATCTTCTGTATAGAAATGCATTTAAAAGATAATTTAAATTTATACGTAGTATAAGCATAAATATATTATGATAGAAATATATGAATATGTAATTATGCAACAATAATTTTAGCTCATTCAAATAGAGTTAAAAAATAATGACTAAAAATTTCCATAGACATATAACAAAATGAATCTAGACATATTCTTTGATTTGTTTTGATCCAACATATACTAGTAAAATGTAAACAAACCGTTTGCTTATTTTCACGTTGATTTAACAACAAACTTTTTTTTTTGTTTAAATTTGACATCATTGGAGTAGTTTCAGGATCTTCATAAAAACAGAAACTGTATTAAGTAAAAACACATTATGACTAAAATTTTTGCATGTGAATGTTTGGTAAAATCAAAAGTCGTTTCTGTGTCCAGAAAATATAAATTTATAAAATTAATCATGACTGAGTTTAGATCATATGAAAAAGCTATTTCTGTATATTATACACTCTTATTACAACTAAAATTAATAAATAATAGAAAATTGATTTATAAGTTTAAAAATCTAAATTAAATTCAAAGTGTAAAAACAACGAACAATTCTGCATTACAAATACAAATCTCTATTTACTTCATGAGTATTTATGCACTCTCTCAAACGGTTTGGCATACTATCTATCAGATTATCTAGACAGGCCCGTGGAATTTGTTCTCATTCTTCAATTGCTGCAATTCTCAGTTCTCGTAAAGTTAAGTAATAATGGTTAATCCGGTTATTTCGTTTCATTTATGTTGTGGAATACCTCTAAAAGCACTTGTAGTTTCAAACGTCGACTCCACTTTACTTACTAGCTGGTGGAGTGCCGATTCGGTTTAGCGTCCTGCTGTGTAGGCACACTGGTTTTGGTGAAATGACATTGCTTCATCCCTAACATGCCTGTCCATTGGTTTCTCAAGAGCCTTTAGTACAAACGTCATAAGATCTGTTGTAGAATAGTCCTATTCTTGGTCAACCTCTGTATATATCGTAAGGGCAAACTGGCTCTTAGTAGTGTACAAAGTTTTCTCGTCAGTAGGTCTGGTCCTTGCTAAAGCATTATTGGATAAATACCGTTCGGTCTCGGTGGTTGGTATGGTTTAGATGAGCTTATAGTTTACTTTAGCATGTTCTATTACGTTCATATCTGGTAAATTAACCGACCACTGTAAACTCTTTGTCAAAAAAATGTTGGTACTTGTTGCACCACCATTGGTCGGTGTAGTGGTGCATTATCATCAACAAAAACTGTTTTATATTAACATAATTATCGAAGAAAGAACAAAAAAAACAATTAATTATAAAAGAATTATATATCGTCACCTCACACTAAGATAAAATATACTGGACTCACCGCACAAATCTAGCTCCTCCTCCAGCCGGCCGGCTTCAATGATGCCTTGGTAACACACAAAATACACGTTTTTAATCAAAAATCATCAGCGTGGTACCACGTCGGCAGATCACGAGCGAGTCTCTTTCTTTATTTGAAAATTTGTAATTTTTTTCTTAAAAAACATATCTTCATAATATGGTAACATAGGTACTAGATTAAATTTAAAAGAAAGAAAATCCAGAAAAGATCAAGCGGTTCTAAAAATGTAAGCAAAAAATTTTTTTTTAATTTTCAAAGTAAAAGATCTCGGTTATTTTGGACTTATTTGAAAAACGGTAGAGAGAAAACATGTTTCTGTTATTGAGATCTACCAGCCCTGAAAATATTTGCATTTATTCAAGATTCACCCCGTATAATTTTCAATGGGACTTCAAAGTTTAAATTTACGACAGAGAAAAAAAACGACAGAAAATTCACATGAATCTAAATATCCCATATCAATGTAAAATTTATCTGTGACATTTTATATCGTATATTTTCAAAAAAAGTAACTATAATTTTAATCAATTTCAGCAACAAAATTAAAACAAAGAATAATAAAAAATGTGTTTTAAATCTATCTTATTTATTTTAAAAATAGCGTTACAGAATGTTGTTTGTGTTGATTCTATTTTAAAATATTATGATTTTCTTTGTCAAGCTTTAAAAGTATTATTTAAAGCCAATTTCGAAGAGTTTGCTATTTTTCTCCCTTTCAAAGAAATTCTGCTGCTTCAACTAGGACGGTCGACTCTCGTATAATAACAATAACCAGCGACGCAACAAAGGATATTTCGCTTATAGTTATTGCAAGCGAAACGACGACATCGTCAAAAGAATGACGAACGTGTCTGGAGAATTAAGTACTTCTTTCAAAGTAAAGATTGAAGTATCAAACGTATAGTTAAATTTTGGTTGTAGATTTTTGTATTATATTCTCTGCTCTTTTATTATAATTTGCTTTTATTACATCTATAACATGTTAGATACTATAAAATTCTTCTTCTTTTACTTATTTGAGATCTAGTCGATCTGTTAGGTTTAAGGTTGCCTCTGTAGGAGTTCTTGGGAGATAGACTGCCAACTGGCTTTCCATCTTTTTTGAGGTCTTACCGGGTGTCTTATATATTTACTCATATTGTAAATTTCAATTTTGCTGTCTGTTCGCATGGAAGGGGTGTGTCAACAGTATTTGCCTTAGATATCCTGACATCGCCGTTGCTCTGTTTATCTGACTTGTCAGATCTTTCTCTGGATCATGGTAGTACGACATATCTATTCCTAGGTATCTAAATTATGATACTTGCTCAATCATTTTGTTTTCTACTACCAATTTGCGTCTTACCCACTATTACTACTATACTACCCCTTGCTACTAAAATTAAAGAATTAAAATACTTTTTCATTATAACGTCATATTTTCATCCAAACTGGAAAGAGAGAGAGAGTCGCATTTATTACAAATTAAATTTTAGCCAAATTAATTAAACCAAAGTTAAGGGCTGAATTAAACGTAAACTTTATGGTTTAATTTGAATCAATAGGAGAATTATATATAGGCTAGGATGGGTTAATATTTGGAAAACTAAAAAAAATACTTACCAATAAAAAAATGCCACTGTGTCTGCGATTAAGGCTATACAGGTTTCGACCATAGTGCGTCGGGCATCTGTAGCTCCTAGAATAAAAAACTTGGGAATTCTGTATAAGTGCAAACCTAAAGTATGTTGTAAGATGTATTTCCGGAAAATATTTTAACTTCTATAGGATGGCTGAAAAAAGTGAGTGGATTGGGATGATATTTTTTAAACGGAACGTCCTGCATATTATTAAGATACATACTCTTAAGATATGAGTAAATAAATTTTGATAGTTTCAGAGATATTAATAAATAAATAAAAAAATATATATTTTTCAGCATTTCTTAAAAAGAAATTATTAAAATACAAGAACTGTGTGTCCTGAAATCAAAACTATATGAAGAATTTACTTTAGATGGTCTGTACTTACTTTGATAAAAATATAATATAAATAATAAAAAATAATAATTATTTTTGTTCGTTTTTTTCTTTAAATAAAAAGTTTTTTTTAAATATATTATTTTTATTCCACTAGATCGAGAATTTGAAATGAACATTTTAGAGTATTTCAAAATTTTTAACCGTTTCGCAGATATTCACGATTTTATATTTCATATGGCATTTTCCACAGTAAATTTTTATCAAAGCCACCCAATGATTTTTCTCTCGTATTTTATCGTTGAGAAAACCTTATGAAATAATACTGCGTGTATCTGCAAAACCATGAAACATTTTGAAATACTTTAAATATAAACAATAGTCATTTTTTAATTCTCCATCTAGGTAATAAAAAAAATAATATACTTGTGGTGTTTCCATTTAAACAAACAAAGAAAAATTATTCTATATTTTAGAAAGTTTGTCCTAGAATTTTGAATACCCTGTATTTAACATTACGAAATATATAGCAAAGTAAGGTATAGACCAGCTAAAGTAAACACCTAATATGGTTTCGATTTCAGGACAGTACTTGTATTTGTAATAATTTTTTAAGAAAGGTTGAAAAAAATATATTTTTTATTTATTTATTAATATCTCTGAAACTATCGAAATATATTTACTCATATTTTAAGGATTATGTAAAGTGATCTAAAATGAAGCCAAATATGTACTAATATACAGGGTGTTCCTTTTTTTTGGGCCACCATGTAGAAGTTAAAATATTTTCCTGAAATACATCTTAAAGTATGTAGTTTTGCACTTTCCAGGAACTTCCCAAGTTTTTTATTCTAAAAGCTATAGATGCCCGACGCACTATTGCCGGACCCTGTATTAATGTAAATTATCGTCCGGAGGTAAAATACCCCCTCAATCGGATCTCCGGGAGGGGGTGCCTACTCGAGCGTATCATCGGAGAAACAAAAAACATCAATGTTTCACGTTCGCGGCGTGGAACGTCCGCCCTCTACTGGACAAGATAAATTCAAATCGACCAGAGAGAAGAACAGCACTGGTCTCACAGGAACTCCACCGATTAAATATAGATGTTGCCGCTCTAAGCGAAACACGCTTTGCAGATGAAGGTAGTCTCACTGAGGAGCATTACACCTTCTTTTGGAAAGGTCATCCCGCAACACACAGGAAGGTAGCATTTTCCTTAGCGTTTGCATTCAATGGATGAAAGAGTAATCAGATATATTTTAACTCCCCCTTTCTAATATAATCTCTATTCCTCTATATCTGGATCATAAATTGAATCGTGATTACCCCATGAATACTGTTTACACGACATAAACATACAAATTACCTTTACCGTCCTACAGCGACGGTGGTAACAACAGCGAGATCACGGCGCGTCCGGGTTTAATTTAAGTCTTATTTAATTACTAATATGTAAATTAATTTCGGGGTTGGATTCCAAACAAAACTTCAATTATAAAGGGTTAAAATACAAACTTGGTACAGGAAACATTTATGGTTATTTAAATTCGAATGAAATATTTTCTTTTCCTTCTCTTTGGCTCTTTTTCTACTTCTTTTGCTTCATATATTTTTAAGAACTTTAAGTTTAAACTATACGGATATGGTTTCATTTTACTATAATAAGTAAAATTTACGGAATAAGAGCTGAAATACTTAAGTAGGTTGGTAGGGGAACTTAAAAAAAGGAGGAGAAAGTTAACTACTTTAAGGAGAAAGCATATACCACCAAGACTGGAATAACACCAACATAATTCTAATTCATAAGGAAGGCAGCATAGGAGACACCAGAAACTATAGACCAATACGTTTACTACCAGTAACATACAAGATATTCACAAAAATAATAAACAACATAATACAAAACACGCTAGACGTTCTACAACCACTAGAACAAGCAAGCTTTAGAAGCGACTTCAGCACGATTGATCACATACATACACTAAGAGAAGCAATCAGCCGAACAAAAGTATACGAACTTCCACTAGTCATAGCCTTTATAGACTTTGAGAAAGCATTTGACGCGACATATCCTAAGGCAATAATAGAAGCCCTAGCAAAACAAGGTATTGACAGGCCTTATATAAAAATGGAGATCTGGATGGAGAGTATCTTAACCATCTATGGTTCGCTGATCACATAGTCCTAACTGCTAATAGTCCTGAAGAACTACAAGCACAAATTAATGAACTAAATAGAGCTAGCAATAAAGTGGGTTTCAAAATGAATTTAGCAAAAACTGAATTAATATACACATTCATCTAGACATTCTAATAAATAACACAACACAAGAAATAGTAGAAGAATATACATATTTAGGACAACTAAACACAGCTCGTGAGTTCTACTACCAGAAATCAACAGAAGAATTAAGCTAAAATGGAGTACTTTTGGAAGAAACTTAATCATATTCAAATCTATAATACCACTTTATCTAAAGAAGAAAATATTCGACCAATGTGTACTATCAGTCATGACCTATGCATGCGAAACCTGAACTCTTAAAAGTTGATTCTCACTATACCTTTCCGTATCAGCTCCCTTCAAAACGTCGTTCGAAATCAGTTCAAAACGTCTGGGGCGTCATCCTGTAGCCCGCTCCCAATTAAGATTGATGATTTCCCTTCCGTTTACATAAAATATTATATCATGTAAATGAATAGGACAATGCACACTATCCGTTCCGTTTCCCTACCGTTCCATATCCTTTTCTTCCATATATTTTTTGGCGGACGGACTGCAGCGTATCGCGTATCGGAAACAGCGTTGTCATTTGTGCCAGCTCTATTAATATTTTGCTGATATTTATAGTTTAAGAAATAGATGAATTTATAGTTTAAAGAATAGGTGTGCATTGTTCTATTCATTTACATGATATATTATGTAAACTGAAGAAAAATGAAAGGGAGCTGATATGGAACGTATAGTGAGAATCAACCTTAAAACGGACACTATAAGAAAACTGTAGGTCGCACAACGCACAATGAAACGAAATATGCTGGGAAAACCCAAGAAAGACCGTAAAAGAATAAAGTGGATACGATAAAAGGCCCAGGTACTAGATATCATCCAGAGTATCAAATCCTTCAAGTGCCACGTGGCAAGAAGGACGGACAATAGACGGACGACCATAATAGGGACGCTAATATTGCATAGGAAATCTGCAATTCTAATAATTTAATATGTATTTGTAAGCTTCAAGATAATATTTTTATAAATATATTCACGAGATAGCCGAGAGTTAATTTTGGTTGGGTCTATTAATTTTTTACCTAATTTTTTAAAACATCAGTTACAGATATAATGCATTAAGTATGTCATTCGTTGTAAGGTCCGTCATTTCTGTGTTTAATTGTACCTACTGGTGCTCAACCTATATGCCATAAAATTAAATACGAGATATTTATGATAAATTTTAGCGTGATAAGTTATTCATACACTGAATTTAGCTATTTCGATTTTATGATCGAAAATATATGCTTCATATTTTTAATGGTTTTCGTTCAGATAAATGTTTTATTACATATTTTTGTTTTATGTTCTATAACAGTAGGTTATATCCTATGTTATATATTATAATGCTTTGGGCTTTAGAGATAAAATTCAATTCTTATTTAATGTCAAAATATATTTAAATAAAAATTTACTGAAAATATAAATGTAGATGTAGTCTCATATTATAGTATACCGGGTGCCTCTCGAAAGTGACTCACCTCTATAACTGTTTTTATTTTTGCAGATAAAAAATCGAGATTTGGTATGTTAGTATATGACATAAATTCGGATTGATTGACGTATTCAATTCTTTTTGGTCACTTCCTGTTTCACCGGAAATGATTACAACTTTTGATTTGTAAATGGCACCCTTGGTATTTTGTGTAACTTTATTCGATAAAAAATGACACTCTGAATTGAATGACATATCATATATCGACTTTCGAAATTTTCAAATATGGTTTATATGAAATTGCAACATGTAATTCACAACGACAATTTGACTCGAAATACCAAATGTGTGGTACCAAATTATTCATAAAAAAATGCTTTTTCTAAATATGCCAATGATCCACCCTCGTTCCATTTAAAAAAATTAAGATATGATTAAAAATACGATTTGGGCATATTTTAACAGGCCAGGACAAGATACTAAAAATATTAGACAATCAAATCTATTTTTCCAAGGCTCCTTTATTAAAAATTAGTGTTTTTAACACAGCCACTGCAACCCAAAATACAATTTGGTTTTAAGCAAAAATGCAAAATTTGACATGTGATATGCGAGGTGATATATGTCATTCTATTCAGAGTATCATTTTCTATCGAATAAAAATCAAAAGTTGTAGTCCAGTTTCTAGGTTTCTTTCAACGTTTGGCAACGTTTTCACTCTGCTCACTTTGTTTAATATATAATAAAAGCATTGTACCAGTTCTTTCAATCAACGATTGTACTCTTCTTACATACGAAAATCAGGACACAAAGCCAAGCGTTGCCAATAGGGCATTTAATTCTAAGCTATATGCATGTTTGTAATTAATTTAAAAATAATATAATCTAAAATTTTGTAATTAATTTAAATAATAAATCTAAAAATTGAAAAAAAAAATTGGAATAGGTCTTAAAAATATTTTTTCAATCGCTTTACGTGGTAAAATATCAAAATATCCAATTTGAAACATTAAATTCCAATTTGTTTATTATTTACAAATTGATTAACACTGGTGTTTCATTACCTGGTTCTTCAATAGAAAGTAAAGAAATATCTAGGTTAACTATTTTGCAATACAGTAATATCCACAAAAAAAATGGTCAACTAATTTTTGTATTTCTCGATAGATGAAAAATTAACTTCTGTAACTGAAAGCATGATCGTTATCACATTTTGAATTATCAAACATTTTCCCGAAATATTTTTTAATAGAGTTTTCAATTCCATTACACATTTCGTGTCATTTTTTAAAAAATTAATTACCTCTTGGCAAAAAAGTCAGGTTTATCAACGTGACTAGAGAGTCAATATTTCATTTCAAAACTGGTTAGACTTAATATTAGATTTATGATTATTTTTTTTTTTTTTGGAAATATCACTTTTATTAATTATGATTTTAAATCTACAGATTTTTAGATGAATACTATTGTAATTAAACAAGTAAATGAAACTTCAACTTTGGTGTATTCAGTATTTGTCAATAAGGAAATTTTTAATTCTATTTATATTTTTACATTGTTTTTATAAGCTTGAGAGTATTTCCATCTAATAGTAAAAACTATATTAAAAAAAATATCAATCTGAAGAATACATAAAATTTTAAGCAAGAAATTACGTGATTTTGCTAGACAATTTCAAAATAATGACAGAAAAAACTAATTTATTATTATAACAATCACAGTTGTATATTTTTAGGATTTCGTATCTCAAAAGGAGAAAACGGAACCTTTGTCACTTTGTTGTTTGTCCGTCCGTCTGTCTGTCAAGACCTTTATCTTGAAAATGCGTGGAGGTTGAATTTAAAATAATATACTCAGGTCTACATACCCATGTCATATACACAGGTCTACAGTCCCTTGAAGCTTTGAAAAAAATCAAACTTCTAAGTTAACATAAAAAAGATAGGGCCGTTTGTGCCGCAAAAAAACGTATATTTAAACATTCGCAAGAGTATCACAGTATTAAAATATATATAGAAATATGAAATTGGGCAAGTAATACGTCATATTCTACATACGTAAAAATTAAAAAAAAATCGTACAGAAAGTTTGGGCTTTTTGGTTTTACCTGATTAAGTAATTGTTATCATGTAGTAATTGTTAATTTCGAAGTTTAACTTGATATAATGTCATTTTAACAGAACGTCAACGGTTTTTGTAGACGTATCTGTTTTAAAAAACTAAAGTGTTCTCGAATAGTTGAATTTAAATATTTTAAATAGTTTTTTTTCTTATTCTTTGTATTTTTTGCTTCCGACGACGGAAAGAGATAAACTTTCCGAAACGTTAAGCATTTCTTTGTTCAGGCAAATTTTTATATCTTGAAACCTAACTTCTGACAAGTAGTTTCCGTGTGGGATTAACGCAGAAGTGTTTACATAAAATAACAATTTTATTTTGTAGATTTTCTTGCAGTGGCAAAAAACCCATATAGGATTTTTTTGGACAGATGAATTCGCCACATAGGTATAGACATTTTTTTATCTCTGACTACTACAGCTATCTGCTACTAACCAAGAATTTATCTTGTGTAGTCTGTAGTCTGTTTTTGTTTAAATGTTTTATTCAGTATTCATATTGGGGATTTATTTTTAAATTAATGTTAATCGTTAGGCAACCAGTAATTCTTTTGCATAATCAAAATTATTACTTTTACATAACCAAATTGTCACTCTAAATCGCTGTCTTTTTTAAACAGATGCCACTTGTCTTGTGATTATTCAATTCATTATTCGAATTCTCAGAATATTGTTAACAAAAGTTTCATTTAAAATAAAATTTTAATTAATCACAATGGTTTATCTCCATCATTTACCTTTATTAATAATACAGAAATTATAGCTCAATTACAAACAATTCATTATTTATAGTGATTTACAGTAATCGCGCTGGTTAGTTTGGTGACAGTTATAACCGAATTTTTCAGGAACCGTGTTCCGTAATAAGAAAACTTTCAGGAAACCGATAGAAACTGAACATAAAACCATAATTAAGGTAAGCAACGGAATGTACCCTAAATTCTAATTCTGAGCTGGCAAATAAGCTAGATGCTTTACATAGACCGTTATTCAGAAGCTACAAACCTATCGATGAAAATATGCATGAAATTAAGGTAGGTTTCTAGTACAGTTTCAAGTTTATTCTAGTGGTTTGCTTAGCCACATATGGTGTAACAATGTTACTTAATTTTTGTGATAATTAATTTGTAGTGATTAAATTAATTAGCTTTTAATTATCAAATTATTTATAAAATAATTATTTTGTTAAAAGCAAGTGTAGAGTCTTGGTTTGTATGGATCGATACTCGCGAGGATACGGCGCGTGCCGTTGTCTCCACTGTGTGCTACTTTCCCCACTCCTGTAGACGAAAGCAGTACCATTAGAAAATCAAAAGTTATGAGTTGCTTGGTACCTGGGTTGGTGAATAGACGACAGCTCCACTCTGCTCCGCCTAAGGAAGAATTCGATAGAAAGCCTCGCTTTCTAGAAAGTGTTCACCCGACTACTCCCCGCACCCTCCGCAATATCCTGTCTTGCGCAGCGTCTTTTCTAGTGTAGTGCTACGCCGTTTTCATCAAGTGAAGCTTGTCGTTTGAAAACTTTCCTTTCAGTTTTCCTCACCCAATTTCAGGGCTCGCGCGTGCGTAGAATCTTACTCCGCGCCATTTTGCGCGAAACCCATGAGCCAAGACTTTACGACTGCTTCTCAACGAATTTGAGTTTAATAAACATTGTTTATATTATTTTAATTTAAACTGATTGTTTTATTTTGACTTTACCTGCACCCCTTCATACCTGGAGTCTCCACTGTTTAAAGGCTACCCGTACTGGCAAACGTGGACCTCTACCACTATAAATGACAGAGGTGGCGCCCGAGAGATCTAGATTTACCACTGGGCGTCAATAAGGCTGTTTTTCACAGAACCAAAGAAATAGCCTTACAATGGCACAGATCGTTACACAGTTTTGCCACAAGGTTATTTTTCATCGGAATAGATTATCACGAGATAACGGGGTTAAATTATTTTACAAAGGAGTAGATCTACCCCGAATGGGGTAGCTGTGGCAACACTGCCGCTATCACTTTTCCTCTCGCTAGCTCGCGCGTCACAGCCGTCTCGCATGCGTCTCGCGGCCGTCATTCAAGGCCGTGTGTCACGAAAATGCATTCCTTTACAAATTTAATTTTTTATAAAAATTAAAATGCGTTTCTATGGTAATATAATTTCGTTTACAGTCTATGATAGTTGTTTGTTATTGATACAATTTTAATTAACTAAGGATGTTTATTGCTATTTTAAAATGTTATTAAAAAAACTAAATTAGTTTTAGATAGAAAAAATAATAAAATATATTAACATTTTCACTTACGACTATAATAACTACTTTTATTTAAGACATACAAATAACTGGCTTTCACATTTCCAAGCGCGGCATGGTTATTATTATGGAAATGTGCTTCCTAAATAACAAGCGTTTTTAAACTAATTGCGTTAACGTTTTATCTAAATCGTTAAAATCTTGTAACTTGTCAAGTTTATGATAATTTATTGTGTTGGATTTTTACGATAGCATGGCATGCAGCTATTTAAATTACCTAGTAAAGGCATCATAAAATTATATAGATTTATGTTTATGTTTGGGGTAGGTTTTCTTATCGCCGTTTTAGAAATAATTCCCGTTTAATTTATTTTTGTTGTAAGCTTCTCTCTTCTTTTTTTTTTCATTTTTTCTGTTGACTTGTGACGTTCCTATTCTTTGTTATGCATATTCCGCCTATCAGTAGCGGCTCGTATTTTGTCAGAACAACTACAATTTTGTCAGAATTTAAGCGGTTTATTACATTACGTTATTTACTATTAATGTTGGTCAATATATAAAAATACTGTTAATGCACGGAAGTGTGTTGTAAAAATCAATATTAATTTAATATTTGTTGTCTTGTATATTCAAATATTCACTACCGCTGCGCCGCTGCATTAGAAAATCAAATAATTTTGACCGTTGAAGAGACACCTTTGTTCGGCGATTTCTACATCGCCTGTTAAAGTCTGTCTAATTCATCTTGCGGTAGTTGAAGATGTGGAAAATATAACTCTATACTTTATCACAAAGATCCCGCGTCTTTCAACACCAAGGCAGCTTTCAAGGAAACGTTTATATTACGAATCTTATGGTTAATCTTATCTACATAAGTATATTATACAATTATACCGGGTGCGTCTCAAAAGTGGCTCACCCCTATAACTTTTTGATTTTTTCTGTATTTCTTAGGTATTTCTTGGTATTTTTCGGTATCCTTTTACTTTATTCGACAGTTTTTTTATCTGAAAAAATAAAACAGTTAATCTAGTATGTCTTTTTGTGCTGTGCTTTTACTGCTGTTTGTTTCTCAATGCCAGATAAAAAAAATACTATCCACCATATTTTATAGACAAAAAATTAAACGAAATACAAACCCCAAATAATAGACACAATGATAACAATACACAATATATACAACTTACAATTCCATACATACGAGGAGTTTCGGAAAAAATAAGAAGGATAGGAAAACAATATAACATACGAACATCTTTCAAAACACAAAATACACCTTAATTCATTTTATCACATACTAAAGCAATGAATACAGAACAACAAACAAAAAATGTAATATACCAAATACCATGTGAATGCGATAAATTTTACATTGGTGAAACATCTAGACCCTTAAATGTTCGAATTAAAGAACATAAAGATTATTTGAGTAAGGGAGATTTTCACAAATCTAAGATTTGTTAGCTTTCATGAGACACAGGGCACAGAATAAATTTTAATAACGTCAAAATTATAACGAAAGAAGTGATAGCCTCTAAAAGAAAAATAAAAGAGGTTTTTTTAAAACAATCTAATAAAAATAAATGTATTGCTCATGCATCTGTAGATGTCAGTAATGTATGGCAATCGCTTTTTTGATTTTAAAGAACATAACATAAATAAACATAACATACGTAAAAATTAAAAATAATCATACAGAAAGTTTGGGGCTTTTTGGTTTTACCTTATTAAGTAATTGTTATCAGGTAGTAATTGTTAATTTTGAAGTTTAACTTGATATAATGTCATTTTAACAAAACGTCAACGGTTTTTGTAGACCAGATACGATTTTAAAAAAAACTAAAGTGTTCTCGAATAGTTGAATTTAAATATTTTTAAATAGTTTTTTTCTTTATTGTATTTTTTTGCTTCCGTCGACGGAAAGAGATAAAAACATTCCGAAACGTTAAGCATTTTTTTGCTAGGCAAATTTGTATATCTTTAAACCTAACTTCTGACAAGTAGTTTCCGTTTGGGATTGACGCCAGAATTGTTTACATAAAATAACTACTTTATTTTGTAGATTTTCTTGCAGTGGCGAAAATGTATAGGATTAATATAAATATAGGATTTTTTTGACAGATAAAGAATGTTTGTTGTTTGTACTACAACTTTTCTATTTTTTGACTAATACTACTTAAAATAAGGAATAAAAATAAGACTGGGGACCCTGTATAGTTAGGAATACGGACCGTGGTAGCAGAAAAATAAAGAGAAATTTTACGTCTAAAGGACATTCAACAATTTTTTTTAAATTTTTTCAGACTAGATTTTTCACATGCAGGTGTACTTTTTTATAATTTTTAATCCATTTTTTAAGTATGCTAGGTTTTCGGTAAGTTTGTTGTAGAAGCGTAGCAGTTTTTCTTTTTTTGCCAAAATTCGAAAAATATTAACATAATGCATCTAGAAAGTATGCTCCTCAATTATTTATCAACGTTATTTTAAATATAGTAGACAATGATACAGTATTAAAACTAAAAGAAAACTTCTGTCAACCGTCTGAAAATAGAAAGACAAAGTCCGAAACGAAAGCTCTACTAAATATGCAGTGTGTTCGATTAAAACAGAGCTTTAGAGTTTTTATTTACTTGGTACACTCGATACCTTATAAAAGTAATTTTAAATTTGTAGTTCCCCTAAAAGTTTCTTCTAACGACTGCGAAACAAAATTATTTTTTTATAAAATAAATATTCTGTGATAAAAAATAATACAGCCATGTATAGTTAAATATTGGTTGACTAAATTTATCAACTGTATGAACAAACTAAATATCATACATATTTTTAATTTTAATGACATTGAATCTACTTACTTAAGCTATTCGTAACTTTAAAATACATACGGCATAAAATTATTTGTTATCTAAATTAGTTCGTTCCCTTTATGCATTAAAAAATAATTAGGTATATACCTAATTACTATGTGTATTTTATTCACTCAAATACCTAGTAACTAATTATAAAATTTAGTGTATGCGAAAATAAACACAAAAACAAAGATATCAATTATCATAATTGAAAACAACAAAATGAGAATCATGACGGTCGGAGTTATGAATAGGTTTTCAGTAAAAAAATTAAAACTTCGAACTTCGAGACCGATAAACTTATCTATCGGTTAAATTTAGAATCTTGTGTATAGAGTTTCATAGTCATTTTGATTGTAAAACTCACTCTACGGTTAAGTAAAAGTAGGATGCACACTCTAACTATTGAAACTCGTCGAATTCGATCATCGATCTTATTCCCAGGGTCCCGCCGTCGCGCTGGCTGTGTATTTATAGCAACATGCTGCCACCTGTTCGGGCCTGGACAGAAACTGCACGTTGCCATATCGCGATATTTCCTAGGACGTTTAGGAAAACTTACATCTTTACTTTTTTCCCTAGTCCTTACTGTACCTATACAGGATGGTCCGAACTGTATTCCGGAAACTTCGGCAACATATCCTGCAGATAAAAATAAGTAAAAAGTTCGTATAAATGTACATCCGGAAATGCTTAGTTTTGGAGATACAGATAGTAGGTACATTTCATTTTTATTTCGATTTTTTCCGAATAACGTCAATAACGTCAATATTTGGATAAAAATTCAGTTTTTTAGTACCTATATAGAGCAATTATTATTAATCAACGCAAACAGACAATTAATGTAGTTTGAATGTTGGTATCACATTAATTGGTTCTCTTTATCAAATATTTAAACAGTTTTTTTTAATGAAATAAACGAACTATATGGACAATATTAGTTAGTCAACAATGTTAGTAACTCTTTAAAAATTTGTCACATCTTTAAAAATAACCTAATATGTCAATATTCCATGGGTAAATTGATAAATGAGGCCTAAATTATAAGTAAATGCATTGTCTACGAAAACTTGAAAAGGTAAGTAAAAAATGGTATAATATAATTTTATAGACAATTAAATTGTGCATCTGATTCTCATAAAATATACAGGGTGTTCCATTTAAATTAAACGCCTATTAAAGTTATTACCGTTTAAAGCTAGTAATTATTTAAAATAAATTTTAGATTTAGTTTTATTATTGCAACACAAAATTTAGTAAATAGACTAATACTTCAGTACAATATTTGGTTTTAAAAACTTAAATAAGCCTAGAGAAATAAATCATTTTTTTTTGAAATATTTAGGTATTTTGACAAAAACCTAAATATTTCAAAATCGGTAAAATTAAAATGCGGTAAACCTTAATCAAATTTACCTTTATTTTAATTGTATAAGCTAAAAATGTAATAATATACAGGATGCTCCGTTTAAAAAAATACAACTTTGATATTTTTTATTTATTTGAGACACTCGTTATCTTGTAATTTTTTTCAATTATAGCTCTAATAGTTCTCCAACAAACCCAAAACTTAGAATTTGCGAAAATCTAATCGTTTAGCTACAATACTCCTTGTCGTATGTGGTGAACAACCCTGTATATGTGGAAGACTGTGATTTTTCAGACAACTTTTTTAATTCAAACTCTAATTGTTTTGATATTTTTGCCAAATTTGACCTAAAATGATTGAGCTATACTATCCCGATGTACAGCGCACAATATTTCCTAGTATTTGACGAACAAAAACAATGAAGTTGGCAACGCTGTGAGCGAGGGGAAATGTGCTTCGAGACCATTAGGAATAATCTTCAAGTTCATTGAGATTTGTTGACATGGGAAGGCTAAGCGACGGAGGTCGTGCCAAATCTTATTCTGTAGAGGAGAAAGGAAAAGAGATAAAGAAACAACAAATCTGAGATTTACAATCTAGGTTACGTTCTTGCGAATTAGGGAAGAGATAAGGCAGACAATTATTTTCCGATCGTCGGTGAGTTAGATAATATTACTTCGGGTTTATTAGAAGCTATATGTATTAGGAAAAAAATATTGACTGAATATTAGTTTATTTTTATGTCGTTTTATTAATACTGGAAATACGGTTTCGTTTCTGCTTTTAGTATAGTTTAGTTTTTAGCATAAGTTTATATAATAAAATAATTCATTATAAAAATAATAGTTACAGAACTTATTGTAAACTAAATTTTAAAGAATATACAGTGTGGTCCGAATTGTATTCCGGAAACTTCGGCAGCATATTCTGCAGATAAAAATAGGTAAAAAAGTTCGTATATATGTATGTCCTAAAATGCTTAGTTTAGGAGATACAGGGTATAGAAATTTAATTTTTATTTCAATTTTTTCCAAATAATTTCTGAAGTAACGTCAACATTTAGATGAAAATTGGTGTCTGGGAGTTTTTTGACGTGAGAAATTTGATTTTAATGTCAATATGACTCCTACTGGTAAAGGGCGCCATGTGTTTTAACTGTTTTGAAGCGTAATAAAAAACTACCGAGGGAAAAATATTCATATCTGTGATTTTTTACGTAAAAAACATCGCTTTGTAAAAATCGCTACGAGCAACTGTTCTCAAGATATTTAGAATAGAAATAGTCAATACATGCCATTATTGACGAAAATTAAACACGTTGAGTAGATAGTTATTTCACTGAAATAATAAATTTGGAAAATTTTTGTTTTTTTTAAATTAATCATATTTTTTCCGCAAAAAAAAGATGATAAAACATTTTTGTTGAACTTTTGGTACAAAAACATTTCAAATTTATGATCTCAGTCTAATTAAACTATTTAGTGAACATGTTTAATTTATGTCAGTGATGACAGGTATTGATAATTTCAATTCCAAATATCTCGAAAACCATTACTCGTAGCGATTTTTACCAAGAAATCTTCTTTACGTAAAAAACGTCGTAAATGTATATTTTTTTAATCAGTAATTTTATACAGGTACCGACAAAAAGTTATTACTCTTCAAACCAGTTAAAAAATATGTAGGTGGCGCCCTCTACTAGTAGGAGTCATATTGACATCAAAATCAAATTTCTCATGTCAAAAAACTCCTAGACACCAATTTTAATCCAAATATTGACGTTACTGCAGAAATTATTTGGAAAAAATCGAAATAAAAATGAAACTTCTACACCCTGTATCTCCGAAAGTAAGCATTTTTGGACATACATCTATACGAACATTTTTACTTATTTTTATCTGCAGAATATGCTGCCGAAGTTTCCGGAATACAGTTCGGACCACCCTGTATATTATAAAATAGATAAATCGTTCGACTACACACACAAGATAAAGAAAAAAAAATAAAATTGAAATTGAAAATTAGGAACTAAAATATAAAATAAGCTTTTTTGTTTTACTAAAATTTTAGGATTAATTGAAATGACATGTATACAGAATACTTTGATCAACAACTTTCTTAATTTAATTACGGAAATGTAATTTATATTTCACTATTTAATGCTCTTCATAGCTATAAAATAAATAATTGTATTATAAAAGTGCATATCATTGTCATAGCATACCTTTTCATATCTTAGAAATAATAGTCATAATTATTTGGAGTATTCTGCATCAACCCTGTCTAGTCATCACTGACAAGCCATTCAGCTACAATTTATAATTCCACGAACACATTTTTTTATTTTTTAGTTGGATCACACAGTCTGTTCATATAAAACAAAAGTATCAATCTAATAAAATAGAAATGTGTTTCTTCCCCCCACCCCCTTAATTTTTTAAAATAGTCTTAAGCAAAAATTTACGTAACTGGTTAAAAAATTCAGTATATATACTTTTAGCATATACCGGGTGCGTCTTACCCCTATAACATTTTTATTTTTTCAGATAAAAAACGACATTTGGTATGTTAGAATATTACATAAATTAGGATTGATCGTCATATTCAATTCTTTTCGGCCACTTCCTGTTTCACCGGAAATGACTACAGCTTTTGATTTTTAAATGGCACCCTCGGTATTTTTTTACTTTATTTGATAGAAAATAACACTCTGAATAGAATGACATATCATTTGTCAACTTTTGACATTTTCGCTTAAAACAAAATTGTATTTTAAATTTCAATCTAGAGTGCTATGGCTGTGTTAAAAACACTAATTTTTAATCAAGGGGCCCTGGAAAAGTAGACTTGATCGTCTAATTTTACTGCCTTGTCTTGGCCTATTGAAAGATTCCTAAATTGTATTTTTAATCATATCTCATTTTTTTCAAATAGAACTATGATGGCTCATTAGCATATTTGGAATAAGCTTTTCTTAAGAATAATTTGGAACGACACTCTTGGTATTTCGAGTCAAATTGTCGTTATGAATCGCATGTTGCAATTTCAAATAAACCATATTCAAAAATGTCAAAAGTTGACAGTAAGGAACAGTAAGGGTGTATTCCGTTGCTTACCTTGGTTATGATTTTATGTTCCGTTTCTATCGATTTCCTGAAAGTTTTCTTATTACGGAACACGGATCCTGCAAAATTCTGTTATAACTGGTTATAACTGTCACCAAACTAACCAGCGCAAGAACGCTGGTTTTTCTGGTTTTGTTTGTCAGTCAATGTCATTTATGTGACAGAAATCAAGCAAATATTGGAAGTTCGAGTGAAATTCTCATTTAATTTCTAAAATTTGTAATAATATTTTGTATTTACATCCAAAAGCAATGGAGGCAGTAAAGGTAAATAAATTTCATTCACTAAATAGAATGGCTTTTTAGGACCATTTAAACTTATCATGCAGCCATTGTTTCTTAAAGTCAGGAACATTTAAAGAAAACATGAAAAACAAAACAACATGTAATCGTGAATGTTTTGTAAGCTATAAAAATAGAAATATTGATTAGATTTGTTTATTTATTATTGATATATTTTAATATTGGACCTGCAAATCTTCACTTGAACTGTCTAACGAGTTTAACAGTTTATTAATATTAATAAAGTACTTTTCAATTTTCAACTCCATTGAAAAGAAGAAGCAAACGTAAAAGCAGAGAATAGGTTCATTAAAAATGCATTAAAGATAAATTTTATATAGAGGTGTTGAAATTTAGAAAACGTCAACATTTCACGTTTCCAGTGTTTTACCAAACCGTTCCGTATCAAACCGATGTTTTTCAAGAACCGCTCTTTACCGTAGTTTACCGGTGTGGTTCGCCTGGTTTTGCAACGGAATACAACCTAAGTGACCGAAAACAATTGAATACGTCAATCAATCCTAATTTATGTCATATACTTACACACCAAATCTTGTTTTTTTTATCTGAAAAAATAAAAAAGGGGTGAGTGACTTTTGAGACACACCCGGTATATTTAGAGAGTTTTTAAATTGTGGCATTTGAAACTATCTATACATTTTGATTTTAAATGTTTTGGTTTAGAAGTAATATTCCCAAAATCCTGTGCCAAAAATATTAGTAGACAGTGTGTGTTAATGAAATATAAATTACGAAATACTTCTGTTAGTATGAAATATAATTAACAAAATACGTTTAAAACTAAAAAAATACATCAATTTAACGATTTTTTTCCTGTCCGTATTATCTATTTTCCGCTCTGTATGGAAAGAATTTTTCGCATTTTCCCAAATAAATTGATTCCGGACAAGTAAATTTAAGTTTCGGCCTGGAGAAAATGGAATTGCTCTCTCTACCGTAAAAAGTGGGTAAAGACGAGACAAACTCTCGGTTAGACATTTATTAACAACGCTTCAAAATAGATTCAAGCACGATCCATGGTCCCTTTTCTCAACGTGGAAAATCATTATATTCGAAATTAATACGTTTTAATGTGGAAAGTTTGAGAATAATTCAATTTGAAATCTTACGCGATCAAAAATATTTAAGTGGTCTTCAATATGAATGCGTTGGAAGTTTTCGTAAAATACAAGTTTATAGGGGCAAATAAATATTAATATAATCTCAGATGCAAAAAAACGCAACGGAGAAATTTTTGGTCAAATTTAAAGTGTTATATTTTTGTTATTTTTAGCCCTATCTTCATATTTTTTTAGCAAGTTGTATATAATTATATCAACTTTAATTCGTAAACTCAGTTTTTTATAAACTTCAGTATTTGGCATATTATACAGGGTTAACCGAGGGGTTGTTTTTTTACCCTAACTTTAAAACACGTTGTCGGACGCCGCGCTATGGAGACTTGTTCGATTTATATTCCATACCAGAATTTAAAGGAACTTTATTCAACGCGCAGTAGTGACCGCAACGTCTATCGGCAGCCAGACGACCTGTCCGTTGTTCCAGAGATAGTAAAAGATATATCAAAGAGCCAGCTTTTTTAACATTAAGTTTTCCAGACATTGGTAGCTCTCGTACTATTAATAATTATACAAGCCCTTACAACTATATGTTGGAACAAGGTCTTTTTTGTGCAATAAAAATAGTAATTTGTTAAAACGACTCAATTTATTTTGTTTATTATTCTAAATTCAAACGATATGATCTAGACAATTTTACTATATTTTTATAACTTTGCAAACAAATCACTTTTGATAATAGCTTATTTTGCCAAAATCAAGCCAAATTTGCTGGCAACTATATATTGGGACAACACAACAAGAAATTTGTTTAATACGGAGTTACATCACCTTTCGCCTTAACAACTGCCTGAACTCTTAATGGCATTGTATTTACCAAAGATTGGCACATTTGAGGAGAAAAATTATCCCAAATTTCCTGCAGTTTTGTCCGCAAATCAAAAATTGTTTGTTGAGGGTGGTTTCTTAAATATTGCTTCATTTTATGCCACACAGTTTCTATAACATTGAGGTCCGGACTACTTGCAGGATAGGATAGAACTTTTATATTATTATTACCGAACCAATTTTTAGTTGATTTTGCTGAATGGCACAATGCTCTTATATTTGAAAAATATAGTCTTCGTTTGGAAACAATTCTTGAGCACTAGGCAAAAGTGAGGTCTCAAGTATATGTTGATATTTTTGGGCGTTAACAGTGCCATCTATAAAATTTAATTTGCCCAAACCTCTTGCTGACATGCACCCCCAAACGATAATCCCCTTAGGAAATTTAACATCCCTCTTTAAGCAATCTTTATGAAAGGCTTCTAATAATTCTAAATTCTCGTAATTTTTCGAAAAAAAAACTTTATAGTTTATATCGCTGAAAAGCTTAAAAAATAGCGCTTTTTATAAAGTCATGGCCAACTATGGTTTCCGTTTAAAAAAACATAATATATTTGTGTCATATGTTAAAAATTACAAGCTTTAGAAAAAAAAACGCAGAACATAATCTCTTTAAGGATATAATTATCTATAACTTTTATCTGAAATTTTTTTGTCTAAAATAGATTATAATGGAATTAGGGACCATTTTTAAAATATCTGTAATTTTTTTTTTCAAATATATAGTAACCCATGAACTTTTTCAAAAATCTGAAAGACACATATTTATGACTCCACAAAACTGCAATCCTTTCCCCATTTAATCGACTCTCTATCTCCAGTGGTTGTCGAGATACCCATAGAGAACATCGTCGAAAACTCATTCTGTATAAGCTTTGATACACATAAAATTTTAGATCGTTTGGATTTAGAAATTTAGTCGGATTCTCTACAAAAACACAAAACACAAACCTCGAAGCATTAAATTAAAAAAACTGTTTTACTTTATTTGGATGATCATTAAATTGATCTATTAGAAATAAACTGCAATAACTAAAATAATCTGATATACCGGGTGCGTCTCAAAAGTGGCTCACCCCTATAAATTTTTTAATGTTTTCAGTTAAAAGAACGAAATATGGTATGTTAGTATATGATATAAATTAGAATTGATAGACGTATTCAATATAATTATTGTTTTCGGTCACTTCCTGTTTTACCGGGATATGACTACAACTTTTGATTTTTGAATGGTACCCTCGGTACTTTTTTACTTTATTCAATAGAAAATAACACTCTGAATAGAATGATATATATCATATGTCAACTTTTGACATTTTCACATATGGTTTATAAACTATAACTTGCGGTTTTTAACCAAAATTTGACTCGAAATACCAAGTTTGTGGTAACAAATTATTCCTAAAAAAATGCTTTCTCCAAATATGCTTATGAGCCACCCTCGTTTCATTTAAAAAAATTGAGATATGATTAAAAATACGATTTGGGCATACGAAACAAGACACTAAAAATATTAGATGATCAAATATATTTTCCCAAGGCTCCTTGATTAAGAATTAGTGTTTTTAACGTAGCCATGGCACTCTAGATTGAAGTTTAAAGAACGATTTTTTATTGAGAAAAAATGTCAAAAATTGACATATGATATGTCATTCTATTCAGAATGTCATTTTCTATCGAATAATTTAAAAATCAAACGTTGTAGTCATTTTCGGTGAAACAAGAAGTGACCAAAAACATACCAAATCTCGATTTTTTATATGGAAAAATAAAAAAGTTATTGGGGTGGGCCACTTTTGAGAGGCACCCGGTGTATTATAAACGCGAAAGTTTGGTTGTATGGATAGATGTATACATTTTTTGTTACTATTCTACGCAAAAACTACTGAATGGATTTTGGATAAGTTCATTAATTAAACTTTACAATAATATAGCTTATACATCAGAATAACATAAAGGCTATGATTTATAAAGATATTGTAAAAAATAAATAGATAAAAAAACAGAAAAGCAATAAAATATCACGCGGTTCAGTTAAACTCTGTCAAACGACTATCTATATTCATGGACTAAAAATTACAACTAGACCATCTAATAGGTGCTTCCAAATATTGCCACTAGGTGGTATAATAAATATTAAACTTTAATTAATAATAAACAAATTCGAATTTTATGCGGACGAAGTCGCGGGAAAACTAGTTAAAATAAACCCTAAAACTCTGCAATTAACTTCGCAATGCATCTTTAATATAATCGTAAAACCACTAATAAATTTACCTTTGTGAATTTTTAACTATGCAGTTCTGCATATAAAATTAAACTATTTTTATTGCCATTTCTTTATTAATGTTTGTTTTAGTCGAATATTCTCACAGGAAACTGGAATGAAATAAAAAGCAGATATTTCTCATATACAGGGTGGCGCACCTCATTCGCCTCGGTTGATTATACGAAAACGGAAAGATGTAGAAACAATTTTTTATGGGTATATGTAGTTAGGCAATGTGCATAACTAAGATCTATACCAAAGTTATATTTTTTCTCATGGAACACCCTGTATTTTATTTCATTTTTGGATTCTTGGAAATAAAATAAGACATTTATTATAAGGGGTTAATATGTTTAAAAGCTTTGGTTTTTGAGATATTTAAATATGCATGCTATAATAAAAAAGTTTGTCAACACCTTGTATATTACTTTTCAGAATTAATTTTTGTGCTGACTTTCAAGCCAGAGAAATAAGCTTTACTAAAAAATTTGATTGCTTCCTTAAATGTATACAGGGGTATCAAACATTGCTGGCAAATTTTTAATATTTATTTAACATAAAAACTTCGTTATTTCAAATACCTCACTATGTATTTTTTTGAATAAGTCGAAGCAGACTTAAATGCCTTTTTCAAAATATATTAGGGTTTCCTATACCTATCTAGCTCAGATTTTGAATAAAAGGAGATTTTTTAATAAAATTGTAATCAAGATGGCTGGTGTTGTCACGGCAATTTTCTAGTGACACTTAGTAGCTATTTTCAACATCGACAATAGTTAAGGGACTTTATTTATTATAACAAGTTATTTTATTTAATTTCCCCACAATGAGGTTAGTTAGTAAGTATTTATTATTTTATCAAGAAAAATGAAGCAGTATCTGCTGGCGGAAGGAATGGATATGTTACTAGTGATTTTATTTTGTGAGGACAATTGCTAGTTAGCTTGAAGGGTTTTTTTGCTCAAAGATATCCGAATAGGAATTTTCTTGACAAGCGTTCCTTTGAAAAACTACTTTTCTCAGATCTGATGGTAGATGAAAAATCTGTTAGACAGAAACTTGTCCTTGGAAGTGAAAAAAATGAATTTGCCTTAATTGGTTCTTTTATAGAAAATTACTTCTTTATTTTTCTTGACAAAATAATAAATACTTACTTATTAAACTGTTGTAGGTAAATTAAATAAAACATTTTTAGTTATAAATTTAAATAAAGTCCATAATCTAATGTCGAATTTGAAAATAGCTACTAACTGTCACTAGCAAATTGCCATGGCGACACCAGCCATCTTGATTGCCATTTTATTGAAAAATCGCTTTTTAGTTTCAGATAGGTATAGTTTGAAAGATCATTTAAATCTGCTTCGACTTATTTTAAAAAATACATAGTGTTGTATTTGAAATAACGAAGTTTTTATGTAAAATAAATACTTAAAATAGACCAGCAATTTTTGATCCCCTGTATACATTTAAGGAAGCAATACAATTTTTTAGCAAAGTTTATTTCTCTAGCTTTAAAGTCAGCACAAGAATTAATTCTGAAAAGTAATGTATAGGGGTTGACAAACTTTTTTATTATAGCATGCATATTTAAATATCTTTAAATATCTCAAAAACCAAAGCATTTAAACATATTAAACCCTTATAATAAATGCCTTATTTTACACCCAAGAATCCAAAAATGAAATAAAATACCGGGTGTTCCATAAGAAAAAATATAACTTTGGTATTTGTTAGCATCACCAGTCAACACTCGCGCTCCTGGCCGCTCGCATAATGGGGATCGCGAGTCCGGACCGTAGTTCGGTAAATGACCAGCGACGATCGGTGAGAGGGCGCAACCGTCGACGCACAACGCTCGCTGAAGCCTGTCAACCGCCGAGCATTCACTTGTTCCGCGTGCGCCTGGCGTAAACAGCTGTTTTGTATTTTGTTCTCGATTTACGCCAAATAAACCCCTTTTACTGTATTTTTGTGCAATCATTGAGTTTAACGCCCTAGAGATTCATCGTCTAAAAGTATTGATCTCAGTTCTGACACACCCTGTACATTACAAAATAATTTTAAATTATGCACATTGCCTCACTACATATACCCATGAAAAATTTTGCTTCTACATATTTTTGTTTTCGTGTAATCAACCGAGGCGAATGAGGTGCGCCACCCTATATATCTCGAAAAAGCATAATTTTTTAAACTACGATTAACTTTTATTTATTTATGCTTTTTCGCTAAAATGTATTATTAGCACACTATCCTGTTAAACAATAAATCCTTTGTTCAGAGTTTAAAAACTCTTTTGTGTTTTGTGATTAATATGCGTAATGTTCGATTACGACTTTTTATTTTGCTAAATAAAATGTCGTAATCGAACGTAAAAATAAATATAAAAGCAACTCTTATTATGAATAAATTTGCTAATATTTTAAGAAGCAATTGACAGTAATTAAAGAGATTTATTTCTCTACTTAACCCGCCAACGGCTCGCAAAAGATTTTCCAGCGGAAAATCATTATATTTGAAATTAATACGTTTTAATGTCAAAAGTTTTAGAATAATTGGACTTAAAACCTTGACGTAAACCTGAAATATTTAGTACGTTATTAAATATGGAAGCCTCCGTAAAATAGAAATTTATAGAGGCACTATACAAATATTAATTTAGTAATTTAATAAGTAAAGCCCGCATTGAGTTTATTTTAGTAGGATTGTTTCTGGATACTCCCTAAAATAAACACATAAAATTTGAAATATATGTTATATTTTACGTTAATAACTTTTGATTTTAAACCTTCGCAGCTTCGGTTAAGAAATTATGTGGCACTATGTGCGCATATTTGAAGTAAAAGTTCTTATTTCCGTCTGTCTATCCGTCTGGACTTCATTCGGGTAACTCTATCCAAGAGCCGAGTTTAGTTCCAATCGACCAATAATTAAGAAAAATCCTGATGATTTCGTTCATTTACAGGCATCAGTTCAAAACGTCTAGGGCGTCATCCTGTAGCCCGCTCCCAATTAAGATTGATGATTTCCCTTCCGTTTACATAAAATATTATAGCATGTAAATGAATAGGATAATGCACACTGTCCGTTCCGTTTCCCTTCCGCGTTCCATATCCTTTCCTGCAATACACTTTTTGGCGGACGCGGACGTACTGAAGCGCATCGGAAACAGCGTTGTCAAGCCCTTAAATTTGTACCAGCTCTGTTAAAATTTTGCTGATATTTATTTATTCTTTTAGCTGTTAATTAAATCTATTACCCTTTTCAAAAGAGACAAATTTTTCAAATAAAACTTTCGTAAAGATATAAATTGTTCAATAAAAAGTATGGAACTGATACGGAACCGAAGCTTACGTATAGCGTCAATACAATAAAAAATACGGAACGGATATGGAATGGAAACGGAAGGTATAGTGAAAATCAACCTTAATGCTTCAATAATCTTGAATATCAAATCATTAGTCCCACCCTGATGAAGATATAAACGAAACGCCGTATCCAACTTTGCAGGGTGGGATCGTGTGCACCGTCGCACATAGGGTTATTTGGTCTATAAACCTGGCCAAAAGTGATATTTTTTATTTTTTTTTTTTAAGTTGACTATCAAATATTTCAGTTATAAGTGTGAATTATCTTAAGTGTATTCTGAATATTTCTAAGATTATAAAATAGTGGAATTGTTTGTAGTGCTTTTTTGGAAATTGCTTATAATAACTTTCATGATGCATACAGAGCCAGCTGGCAAGTTCTGTTTTATGCATATTTTTATTTTGAAACGTATCCTTATTCTCTATTTCTTTATAATGTTTTATATTTAAAAAAATCAGAGGCATTTTTATAAGGTGTAAGACTATTCGGCAATATTCCGCATGGAAATTAGTATCCGTTCAATGCTGACAGTCTCCAGCTTTGGAATACATATGTACAAAAATCTTGCCAATATTTGCCATTGCAAAAAACATTGATTTAAATAGATTCTTAAAAGAAATAGTATTTACCCTATAACACCCATCCTCGCTCAAATATCGTCTATAATATACAAATTACTTTCTTGTTCTAGCCTCCTCATCCAATTGCTTGGTTTTGCACAGAATGACCCTATTTGATCGGTGGAAAGGGTTTCAGAGTAGAGGAAAAAATATTGTGTAGGAAAAACAATGGGGTTCCATATTAGCAACATCCCCTCTAATAATTAATATTACTAGCAAAAAAGCAAAAAAAATCATAAAACATAATTTTGGCCAACTTTTAGTTCTTAATACCCCTCTGTGCGTCGCTCACATATCCATCAAAGTTGGTCGCGAATCGTACGATATCAACTTTTGACGTTTCTTACGTCAAAACTAACTGTCACAGTTACATGTTGTGTCGTCCAGAGTCAAGTTGGCCTTGGTCCACTCTATCGGCATACGAAATTTCAATTAAATCGGATGATTTTTTAATTTGATTCATTGATAATGGGGTTTCTTAGTGCACGAAACATCGTCAAAATATCATGAAAAGATGGGGATACCTAAGAAACGTTAAAAGTTGATGTGGTCCGATCGCGACCAAATTTGGAGGGTAGGCAATGTGAGCGAAGGAGCACACGGTCCAACCCTGCAAAATTCGATACGACGTTTCGTTTACATCTTCATCATGGTGGAATTAACGATTTGATATTGAAGAAAAAAATGGGTCAATTTCTGCATAATTGGGTACAGGCTACAGGATGACGCCCTTGACGTTTCGAACCAATGCGATGCCTCTAAACGGACAAAATCAGCAGGATTTTTCTTAATTATGGGTCGATTCGAATAAAACTCGGCACGTAGATAGAGATAGCCGAATGGAGTCCTTAGACGGACAGACGGATAGACAGACAAAAGTAAGAAGTTTCACTTAAAATGTGCGCACATAGTGCACACCCATTTTTTTATAGAGTAGGAAATACACAAACCTATACAAAAAATAATATATTTATATCGGTTTTTCGCATTTTTCCTAGATAAATTTGTTTCGTCCAAGGGAATATAAATTTCATCCAAGCCTGGAGAAAATGGAATTGCTCCCTCTACCGTGAAAAGTGGGTAAACGACGAAACAAACTCAACTGACGGTTAGACGTTTATTAAGAACGTTTTAAAATCGGTTCAGAAATAAATCTAGTCCGTTCTGCCTACCGTGGAGAATAATTTTATTTGAAATTAATGCGCTTTAATGTCGGAAAAAGGCTCCGAATAATCTCATCTAAAACGTTATGCCGGGAGAAATAAAGTAGTACTGAAAAAGACACCAGTATAAAACGTTTAATTTAAATTTAAGAACTTCAGTTGAGTTGAGTTCAGTTCAGTTGAGTGATATTCAGTTGAGTTGACTACAAACAAATATGACTATTTTAATTTGAATTTTATAAGCATAAATTACTATAATAATAACATCTTTAACTATTCTTCAAAGTATGATAATTTCTACAATATGGCAACTATTTAGATAACTGGTTGCCTTATCTGGTATCATCAGTGCAGAAACTCACTTAGAAGCTTAGCAGTTTTAGAATTTGGTTTACAATATTTGAAACGTTGGATAGTTTTTCAAAATTATAGACAATGCAATTCCTCCAAGAATATATTTTATTTAATAATTCATCATTATTTTTTTTTATTAATTTTATGTATGATCGAAAAAAATCGGCGTCCAGCTGGCTGGGAAATTGATATATGTATATTGTATATGGTCTACATTAAAATAGGCTATGTAGCAATAGCAATTATATGTATTATGTTCTTTTGCTTTAACAAAAAGTCCATTAACAAAACAAACCTTTTTTAACAGCTTTGTTAGAAAAGGTTTTTAATTCATTAGACAACTTCAAATTTCATTACAGACGCGCTAAGTAATTACACTTTATTTTACTAGGAATTTGGCTATTCAAGCATTTAGAAATAAAACTGATTCTTTTCTCTGCTTAAATAATAGGAGCTGCTGTTGAAAAATATACAGTGACAAATTCTGTGATAACTTTTTTACAAAGCTTCAATACAAAGAACTTTACTAAATACAGATTACATTACAATTTTATGATTAAGTATCGAAGTAATATAGTTAGAACTTAGATAATATTACAACAGCATGATAAAGAGTATAATATTATATACACTCAGATGCAAGATGCAAAAAAAACGCAACGGAACATTTTTTCATGAAATTTAAAGTGTTATATTTTTTTATTTTTAGCCCTATTTTCATCATTTTTTTTAGCAAACTGTATATAAATTTATCAACTTTAATTCAAAAACTTAGGTTTCATAAACTTTAGTATTTGGCTTATTATACAAGGTTGAAGGGTTGTTTTCTACTCTAACTTTAAGACACCCTGTGCAATAATTTCGTGAGTGACTTATCCTAAAACATTACTTTTCTGTGAGTTGTTACTTTTCTCCTGAGTATTTTGTTTTTTGACTCATGTCAACAAAAGCCTCGGTTAATTTTTAAGAGCGAAATGAACTTGCCACCGACAATTTGCATTTTTTTTCAATTATCATGACTTTATAATGTTATTTTTTAATTGATTCTTCTTCTTCCTGTGCCTTGTGCTTAGCCGCACGTTGGCGATTGTCTGTACTCTTCATACAATGTGTAGAGTGCCGTTTTCCGCTCTTCGAAATATGGTGGCTGCGTCGCTGATGTTACACCAATCCCGTATGTTTCTTAGCCAGGAATGTTGTTTTCTTCCTGGGCCTCGCCTTCCCTCTATTTTTCCTTGTAGAATCAGTTTAGGAATGTAATATTTGTCTCCTCTAAGAATATGGCCGAGATATGAAACTTTTCTTTCTTTAACTATATTAAGCATTTCTCGTTCATAACCTGCAGTTCTTAAAACTTCTTCGTTGGTGGCATTTGCGGTCCATGGTACACGTAAGAGTCTCCGGAGAGTCCACATTTCAAAAGCCTCGATGCGGTTCAGGGTTCTAGCCTTTAGAGACCGCGTTTCTGCGCCGTATAGTAAGATGGGCAATATGTAGCATTTTACTATCCCTAGTCTAAGTGCTAGCGGGAGAATAGGGGTAGTAATTGCATAATTAGTTCTAAGTTTAACTTCCTCATCGCAGTCCCATCGTTGATTGATCATAGCACCTAGATACTTAAATTGTGGTACTCGCTCTATAATTTCCATCCACCGTCAATGTGGTGTTGATTACAGGCTGGCGTCCTATTACCATAAGTTTGGTCTTGGTAGCGTTGATTTTAAGACCGAAACGATTTCCCATGTCTTCTATCTTATTTATTATTTGCTGGAGATCCTCTCAAGTTGGTACTAGGATTGCCGTATCATCTGCATATCTTATATTGTTAATTGGAACTCCGTTAATCTTAATTCCTCCACTTTCTCCTTCCAGGGCCATTTGAAATATATTTTCGACGTATATATTAAAAAGTATTGGTGACAGTATACAGCCCTGGCGGACTCCGTTATCCGTATCTGTGGATAAATTTTTGTTAACTCTTATCTCCGCGGTTTGGTTCCAATATAGTTCATGTATGATTCTAATGTCTTTGGCGTCTATTCCTATCTCGAGCAGTCTGTTTAGGAGAATATCGTGTTTAACGTTGTCGATTATCTATGAAGCACACAAAGGCATCTTGGCGTTGACCATAACATTTCTGGAACAGTAGCTTGATTGAAAACAAAGCCTTTCTCGTACCCAGCCCCTTGATGAAGCCGAACTGTGTCTCTCCGCTCTTTTTTTCACATTTCGAGTACAGTTGTACAAATATAGGAAGAGACTTGGGGATAGCACCGGTAGCGTGTTATTTTATATTTCCCACGTCTCTATCTATACTTGTTAAGTTGTATATACAAGCATGCATGACTCGAAGAAAAAGTTTCAGAGCATGACTCATTAGACTTATAAGTCTGTAGTCACTACAGTCTTTTGGAGATGCCTTTTTGGGAATTGTTATAAAAGTTGATTTTAGCCAGTCGTTTGGAATTTTACCCGTATTGTATATTTGATTGAACAGTTATGTGAGATGCTGTGAGTCAAATATTTTAAGAACTTCTGCATGCACGTTGTCATGACCGGGGCTTTTTCAATTTTTCATTGCTTTCATAGCATGCTGAACTTCAGATTCAAGAATTTCCGGGCCCGACCAGTCTTCACAATTGAGAGGTTGTCTGTCTTCTCTTTGGTCTTCAAATAATAACTGTGCATAGCTTTTCCATGTGCTGCATAGATCTACCGGGTCTAAAATCAATTTCCCATTGTGTTTTAGGGCAGGTATTTGTGCTTTTTTGTGAACACTGATTAGAACTATAAAAAAAGTTCCCATCAGTCAGTGATACTTCTGAACGAAGCGTTGTGTAAGCAAAATAAATAAAGACAATGGAAGTCTGAAATTCTTTTAGTTTTAACCTAGATCCTATACTGGAATCCACTTTTAAATTTTTTTACCAAAGCTATATAGAGACCAGTCTACAGACACAAATAATGAATGTAAACAAAACAACCTGTGAATGTAAATACTGTATACAAAATAGCATTATAATCAAATGATAATTTATAATAATTTTTTGGTGGTTATTACAAATAACTTAATATCATTTTTAAAATATTACACGTTAATATTGATAAAAAAAGTTATCGGTTTGAAAAAGTACAAAACTTTTTTGTTAAGAACCAATTTCTTTCACAGTAAAGTTTCCTCCAAAATATTCGTTGAACTTTTCGTACCCTAATCTTTTTAAATAAAACGTTCTTGTAAGTTCCAAACTTTCTTTTTAATTAAGCCGACATTCTTCCAAATTGGAGAAACATATTTTAGCGTTTAAAAAGAATAAATTTAGTAGAATTCCCTGCTTTTTCTCTCTTTGCAGAACTTATTTAACTTTGGCTAAAGCAATTTATAATAATATTGCGACCTGCTTTATATTTTAGGGGGAAGAATGTCGCGTTGTGTCTTAAGGGGTTACCTTCCGAAATCTCCCTTTTTATGTAATAATCCCGACTTTATTAAAAAATATATGGTGGATGGAGGGCTTCTATAGAGGCTTTTAAAATACTGACTGTAATTTCGAAGAAAATTACGTCCACCTCGGCCATTCCAGGTTTGCCTTTATTATTTTTTTTTCTTTCTTATCCATTCTTATCTCAGGTTTTTCAATGCCATCTATTTAAAGAGAAAAAATATTTAAAAATTGTAATACGTTTTATCCAATTTTTTTCAATTTATCCAATAAACTTTTCGAAACAAAAAAATACCTGGGTGATTAGCCACTAAAAAAGAAAACTTTGAAAAAAATTATGTTATAGGTTTGGAGCATTTCAGATGATTTCAAAAAATTCCGAAAGCAGCGCTCTATACGGCAGGAATCATAAGTTTGACTCTATTTCATGCCGTCCCGATTACAGTTCATGTTGATCGCATTAAAATAATATTGAAATCGTGGCTTTGTCATAACATTTAAGTATTTTAGTTTTTTGCTAGTTCAATATTGAAATTATAAAACACTCAGGTACGAGGTTTGTGTGATGTAATTCTGTTTGGGGTAGTAAAAATGAAGTGAAACAGAACCCTAACTGGGCGTCACGTTGTGTTCTGACAATTTCAAATGTTAATAAAATTCCTTTTAATGTTAACGAGTAAAGGAGGGTGTAGTTGTTTGGTGCAATAACATTCAATAACTCAACTTTCCGCGATATTAAACTCTCCCAAATCAACATTTTATAGATTCACAGCTTCTCACACCGATTAGATGAAAAGCTAAAATGCATTCAAGCAGCTCGGCGAAACAAATGAATGAACAAGTGCCCAATATACAAATATAATCAACCAATATAATCAAAAAATTAAATAGACATACATACATTATATATACTACGAAAGAATAAATAATTATTTGGAATATTAGTGGTATACTGTTTTTTTATATCAACTAGTTCTTAATTTTTTTATGGATATCTTCTAAAATTATAATTATGTACCTTCAAAAAATTACAATATAGTTTTAGTGAGATGTGTACAGTGTACAAGATAGCTTAATAGTCGTTGCAAAAAACTCATCGCAACCTTATTAGAATATTTTGAACGGAAAAGCGGTAGTAATGGCCCTTTATGTCCCTTAAGTGCTGTTAAGGAGGTGAGTTTTATTGATGTAAATAATAAGTGTTTATACAGGGTGGCGCACCTCATACTCTTCTAACTAATATATCTCGTTGATTATACGAAAACGGAAAGATGCAAAAACAAAATATTTTACGGGTATATGCGGGAAGGCAATGTGCACAATTTAAAAATTTTTGAAATAAAATTTTGAAATATACAGGGTGTTTTAGAACTAAGATCCATACTAAAGTTATATTTTTTCTTATGGAACACCCGGTATTTTATTTCATTATTGGAATTTTGGACACAATATAAGGCATTTATTATAAGGGTTAAATATATGTAAAATCTTTGGTTTTGAGAAATTTAAAGATATTTAAATATGCATGCTACAATAAAATAGATTATTAACACCTTGTATATTACTTTTCAGAATTAATTCTTGTACTGAGATTAAAGGTAGAGAAATGAACTTTATTGAAAAATGTTATTGCCTTCTTAAATTTATACAGGGGTACCAAAAATTGCTGATCTATTTTAAGGATTTATTTTGTATAAAAATTTGGTTACTTCAAATGCAACACCCTGTATTTTTTTAAATAAATCGAAACAGCAATTTTTGATACCCCGGTATACATTAAGCGAAGCAATAAAATTTTTCAGTAAAATTTATTTCTTGGGCTTAATAGTCAGCTTTTTATTATAGCATGCATATTTAAATATCTTTAAATTTCTCAAAAACCAAAGCTTCTAAACATAATGTGTACATTTCAAAATAATTTTGAATTATGCACATTCCTTTCCCACATATACCCATAAAATATTTTGTTTCTACATCTTTCCGTTTTTGTATAGTCAACCGAGGTGAATGATGTGTGCCAAATTTATACAAGGTGTTTTAAAAAACATGTGCCATCTTTCGTGGGGAGACACCCTGTATATTTATAATTAATTTATTTTCGTTTCGTAAAATATTTTCATTTTTAAAAGTAAATATGTAAAAGTGGGCAACGCTGTGCCGGTGAGCTTAATCACGTCACTAAAATTTATTTGGTATGATCTATACATGAAAATTGGTAAGGTTCTTTTTGGTGCCGATCAGTGTATTTTAAATTATTTTTAATTCTTTTGTAGTATTGTAGTCTTTAAGGCCTGATAGGTACAATCATTGTTTAAACTCCAGTTCAAGTAAGCTCTAAAAAACGTTGACCTGCGTATTAAAATTAAATACTTAGGTGTATTTTTCTTGTAGTATAAGATAATTAAAAGCCCATTTTAAGCCTTAATTATGGCTGGGTCAACATGAAATACCTAATTTTTGAACTAAGTTCAATGATATGAACTTGTTGAAAATCCCATTAAAGCTTTAAACTTGGTTTAAATTTGAACTCACTCTGAACTGAGTATGAACAAATAGGCTTTATTGTCTGGTTTCAGTAATAATATTCCCAAATGATTAATATATTCTTAGTTTATAGAAATAGACACAAAAAGATATCCTAAATTTTCAATTTTTTAGCTACTCTTTTTATTTGTGTAAAATCTTGGCTTCATTAAGAAAAAACAAGTTAAAATGGTTTCCTTTCTATACAGATTTTTTTAATAGAAATTCTAATTCCAAAAGAAAAAAACGTCTACCTCGATTTTTGAGGTGGAAAATATCGTTTCCGTTTATTAGGGTTTTTCCTGTCCGTTCTGCAATTTTTTTTCCTTCTCTTTCACTTTCGCGCTACGTTTTGATTGAATTAATAAAAACGAAAAGATACTAAATGCAGTCGGTAGAAATAATTATGAATTTTAATACTTTTACAAGCTCTTTTAACAGGAAAATAATTTAATTTATTTGGTATAACAGTAATTTAATAACAGTAAGTAATATAATTTTTAACAGTTGTTCTTAGAGTCTCTTAAAGCAACTCACAAAGTTTGAAGAATTTGTTTAATTAAATTTTGATAAAATACAACTATTTTTGAGTGGCTTTTTTCCGCTTTTTTGGGATTTCCGGAAAATGTCGTAAACAAAAATAATTTTTCTTAAATGAAGTAAATATATTTTCTTGAACGGAAGCGAAAACTTTCTTCATCTAAAATAAAAGTATAATTATAAATTAAATAAATATATTCTCTAATGAAAATAATAATCTAAGAATATCATATTCCTCATAAAAGAATATATTCTTTTCGTTATATATGTTACAGTGAAAGTCGGAAATTCGGTGATTGTTAACATTCACTAGGAAATGCTAACAATTACGCATTTTACATATTTTAAAGAGATTTGTCGATTTTTCTTAGTAATTTCTAACATTCACTAGTGAAAGTAACATTTACTAAAGGTTGCCAGTAAGAGTTATTCCATTGTTGTGGCGAGTGTGACGAGGCAGAATGTTTTTGGAAGTTAGAACAAATAAAACTTTAAGAATATTGGATCACCTCAATATTCAAGCTGATCCACATAATATCTCAAAATTACAATTTACTTCTCTTTAGTATATTTATTAAAAATTATAGAAAATAACGACACAACTAAAAAAAACTTAAAAATATTAAAAGATAAAACATAGTAAACATTTTGAAGTGTACAAAACAATTAAAAATAACATTCAAACATAAGATTACTTATTGGTATAAGGTGTTTTATAATAAAGATCTTCATCGTGTAGAAAATAAAATATGCCCGAACTTTCTTCAATGGGAGTTATTCGTTTTTTCAAACCCGCTACTTTAAGCATATCAAAACGTTTAATAAGCTCATAGTAACTAGGTTCCTTAATATATTTTTCTATTGCATACTTAACTTTTGTTACGATTTCATTATATTGCAAAAAATAAAAAACAAGCATTATTACATTCTTGCGAGTGCTTAGTTTAGCTTAATTTTTCACACACCTTTCTTCCAAGGAAAAATACCGCACATCACTTTTTACAATGATAACAAAACAATTATACATAACCACAAACAAACAATTGCGCGAATTTACGCCAGATGTCCGTCAACGTTGCCAATTTAATCTTAACCTTATATTGCCCATTATTCACTGATTTCCTTTTTGAGAACTTTTACTGTAAATATACAACAAAATAAAAACACTAAATCACCACAATACACCAAAACGCTTTTACTTTTACACTGGACGCGCGTTTCGCTAACCATGTTAGCATCATCAGCAGATGATTATAAACTAAAGTACAATCTACAAGGTGAGCGTTTATATACTCGCCCAGTGGGCCCCGAGTGGGCGTGGCAAAACCAAGTCTTGGTCTAGCCAACCAAGTCAGAGCCAACTGAGCGTAACAGTTAGATTTCCGCCACTAGAGTAGTAGGAACAAAGAACTTGAAGGAATTGGACCGTTGACTCTGTTCATACTATCTTTACATTTATTAATTCTGATGCTTTCATAAGCATCTAATTGCCTGTAATTTGAGACTTGTTTAATTCATTTTAAATTATTAAGATCTATACAATGTACATTATCAACAATATGTTCGGCAACGCAAGATTTATCCGGTCTACCATATCTTATCTGAGCTAAATGTTCTTTAAATCTAGTTAATATTGATCTTCTAGTTTGCCCAACATATTTCTGATTACAATCTTTACAAGAAATTTCATAAATACCCGACCTTTCCAATGGAGGTGTTTTGTCTTTTGGATTACCTAATAATTGTTGTAATTTATTATTAGCACTATACACAAGTTTATAATTGACATTCTTAAAAATTCCTTTTAGACCACGGGATAACTCTCTATCAAACGGTATCGAAAAATATTTAGACGTATCTTTCTCCACTTGAAAAGTCGAATTTTCAGAAATCATTAACCTATACCTACGTTTTCTAATTAATTTATCAACTAGTAAAGGAGAATATCCATTACACTCAGCTACATTCCTAATGTAATCTCTTTCTATTTCATATCTTTCGTTGGAAAGTGGGAAACTAAGTAACCTATGAACTAAGAAATTTAAACTAGCCATTTTATGTTCAACACTATGATGTGATTCATTAGGAATATATCTGCGTGTGGTCGTATTTTTCCTATAGATATCAAATGCCAGGCAATTATTAGTATTTCTAATAACTAATACATCTAGAAATGGTAATCTGTCGTTGTTCTCAATTTCATGCGTAAATTTAATGGAAGGAAAACGATTATTTAACTTAGAAATAAAATTATCTATAGTGTCTGAATGTGTGTCAAAAACAGCAAAAATATCATCCACATACCTAAACCATACTCTTGGAAAATACTCAAACTGATTCTTAGCCTCCACTTCAAACCTGCTCATGAATAAATTAGCCAAAAATGGAGACAATGGATTACCCATTGCTGTACCTTCCCGCTGTTCAAAAAAGTTGTTATTAAATTGAAAACAATTTTGTTTCATACATAACGATGTAAGCTCAATATATTCACTCACGGTTTTGTTGTCAAGACCATTTGCGTTCAGTAATTCCTTTAAGTAGCCTAAAGTATGTGGAATTAGTTAACAGCGAGAACTCAGTTAACAGCGAGAACCAAAAAGTTAAGAGGCAACAAAGCAATGAGATTTTTGAATGTCCGGAGTGCGGTAGACAAATAACATCACGTATTGGGCTTTTCAGTCACAGAAAGGCTCATGAAAGAAAACGCCTTGCGTGACCATCTTCTGATGCGTGTCAAATACTCGTCAGCGAGTAATGGCAGTATATATGTAGTATGTGGAATTGGAACACTTGGGAACAACGAAGATACATCAAAGGAGACCAAAATTTCACCTTCATGCAATGTTATATCTTTAATTTTGTTAATGAATTCAATATTATTTTTAACTGAGAAAGAAGGTTCATGATCAGGTAAATTTTCGAACTCCCTTGATAACCATTTTGCCAAATTATAAGTCGGAGAACCTACAGCCGAAACAATTGGGCGCATAGACTTGTCCGGTTTATGAATTTTTGGCAAAGCATACAATTTTGGTAATGAGGGATTGGATACTTGCAATTTCCTCTTTAAAGAAAGATCAATAAGGGTGTTACATTCTTTTAGAGTTTTTTTAACGTCTGCTACCATCTTCGGCAAGGGATTCTTTTTCAAATTTATGTAGGGGCCATTATCGATTAAGTTGTTAACCTTATCGTAATAGTCTTTTTTATCTAATATAACAACCTTATTTCCCTTATCAGCTTTTAGATAGAAACAATCTTTGTTACGCAAACTCTTGACAATATTGTGCTCTTTGTTAGATTTTAATGAATTACTTGAAACAATATTTTTTGATAACTGATTTCTACAAGCCTCTCTTGTAAATACTTTAGAAGCCTCGGGCAAGTGCTGAATAGCAGTTTCAACACCAACGACGATTTCCTCCAAAGCGCTACCAGAGTTGGGCAATGCATACTTTAAACCTTTGTTTAATAAACTGAGCTCTTGTTTATCAAAAGTCTGCGAAGAAAGATTTTCCACTATGTTTATGTCTCTTTGGAAAACATGTTTTTTTTAGAGCTTTTTAAGTTTTTAAACTTATTATTCAAAATGGACATTTTCTTAACAAATTTTGAATTGATAACCACAAACATATTTCTCTGAAAGAGACACCAACATTCATACTCTACATTAGTTAGCTTATAAGTAAGTTTTTTGTAAAGTCCATAGGCTTCAATTTCAAGCATACTTCGTTTACTATACAGAAATTTGATTTCTAAATCAAGCCATTTTTGTTTTGCAATTTTCTCTACCTTATCACTAACGTATACAAAGCATACACTATCTTAAAACATGTTGCTTTGAAGCAAGAATTTATTTTTCACTTGGTAACCAAATGATAGCGGTTGGTCAGCAAATGATAGCTGTGTATACACAGAGCTATCATTTACTGATGATGCTAACATGGTTAGCGAAACGCGCGTCCAGTGCAAAACTACCGTGTTTTGGTGTATTGTAGTGAATTAGTGTTTTATTTTGCTTTAGTTATTGTTAGTTAATTTTTTACTAACTAGAAACTACCGTTTGTACTAAAACAAATTCAATTTGTTTTGAATGAATGGTCTATCTCCAGTAATGAAAAATAGCTAGTTAAGTAAGAAAAAATGAAACTCCAACAATATTACACAAAGAATCTAAGTGGTTAAAGTTTGTTTTTAAACCAACACAGAAGTCTGAAGTACAGTGCATTTCTCAAAGGATTTACTTAAGACATCGGCTTCTGGGGAAATACAGTGGCCACCATTACTTTTAAACACAGGCCATATTTTCTTATTAAGCTGTCGCGAGTCGGTTACAATTTTTATTTTTAAATTTAACGATCTGTCTCCCATGAATAGCGTTCGCACTGCTTGGGAGCAGCAAATTTTACTTACCTTTGCTGTACAAAAGTTGTTGGTATACTCTAAGAAGTAGTATGACTAGTACTATGCTTTAACCGTAGTAAAAATGAAAGTTTCCAACTATCAATTATACGCGGGACCACAAAATAATGTTATTTTGGTGAAGGTTTGGAATGGCCGTATGGAATATGTTAAGAAAGCAAGGAACTTGAAAATAATTTTATCATCTAGGTGCATCTTTCTTTGATAGTTTTTTTCCCAAGTAGCATCTATCTGACTTCGAACTAAATCTGACCTGAAGCGACGTCAGACTTTGTGAAAATTTAGGTCGGGTGCTGGTGATAGACCGGTGACGTCGCTGTCCTATTAAAAGCGACGTCGTTGGATCCGAGTCGATAAATCCAACGACCTATCGACGTAAAAATAACAACGTACCATTTTCATTAATTTCCCAACGTCGTTTCCACGTTGGCTTGCACGACGTACATATACTCGAACTAGCCCTACGTCTACCCGTTGTCCGAATATGATACGTCTCCCTGTTAATCCCTAAAGTAACGTCCAATTTTCTTGTATTTTATGTTCATATTTATAACCTAATTTACGTATCTCTATTTACGTCCGTAAATACAACCCATTAAGTAACACTTGCGGCCTAATGAAAATCATGAACATCACCTAATAAAAAGTTTTTGTAAACAAACTTAATTTTTTTTATTATGCCTAAAACAAACACTAAAAAGGCGTTTAGACATTCATCTACATTTTACAGAAAGAGGTACAGGCTATTGCAAAATAATAATAGTAGTAGTGATGTCTTGCCTCCACCCACGAATGCTTTTTATCCGGAAGAGATGCTTGGTGCATCTTCAGACCCTCGAGCAGACCCCATCCTCCTCCTACATGTGAGGTACTGGTTCCAATTATTTTAAATTTTGTATATATACTATCTTAAAAAAGTGGCTGCCCATTTTTATTAAGGAGAAAACAAAAAAATATATATAATTGCACAAATCCACAAATCACTGATACACAAAGTGAAGTTACGCCTACGAAACGGTTGAACCGTCAACCGTCAAACATTTTTTGACAACAAACAATTGACCTATCATAGATCAATAACAGACAACGTCGGGAATCGTCTACCAGGAATACAAAAAATTAATAGCTCTGTAGCCGACGACGGATGCTCCTACGTATGCCGACCGATCGCAAATTTTACGTGGCGTACGTCGGAATTATATACGTCATAATACGATTACCTGTCGTCCGTTTTGATGACTTCGGTCTTGTGAGACGACTAATGTTGGAGACCCGGTCGGAATTGGTATATTGGTAGTTCATATTAAGTCGGACACAGAAATCCGCCATTCTTAACAAGTATTCGATTGTCAGCCATTTTAAAATCGTTTTTTGTTTTTAAAATTTATATTCACATTCCGATTTCTAGTAGAATAATATTGATAAGGTTGAGTTTGGGGGGAACCACAGTACAATTTTATGATTAAACCAGCTAGAAAATAAAAAAAAAAATATTTTGCGAGTTACTTTTTTATAGATATTTTTATTTCATAAATCTACCTAATTTTGAAGGCGCTCGTTGTTTTCCGGAGTATTTTAATCAGATATATCAAAAAAGTGACTTCCGTTGACAAAACTGATGTCTAGATTAATGACTATTATCTATCTGGAACTATGACTATTATGAATTATTATAATATGAAATTAGGTAGGCACTTATGGTCACCTTAGATTCGAGGAGTGATTATGAATCCATTTGTAATTAGGTAGTTTTCTTTGGGAAAATTTTTATGTATTCTTGGTAGCGAATTTGAAACCAAACATAACGTAAGTGCTTAGCGACGAATTTTAAGTGACTGAAATCCAACGTAATATGACGTTGGTAATTGGTAACATTCCCTATTAGGTCAGATACCGACGTCGAGGCGACCCGAATCTGTATTCCCCATTTAGGTGCAAATATAAGTCGTCAGGCGGTCGAACCGACGTTGGTAACCAACGTCGGGTTTATTGAACGCGACGTATACCCGACTATAGATAACGTCCAAATGCTACTTGGGTTGGTTCATCTCAATAGCTTTAATTTTGTTGGAGATATTTGCTTTTGAAGAAAACACTACCATTTTTCCGTAATATTAACATTAAAACAATACCTTTGTAATGTCACTGTTATTAAGAAATCATATCATTATTGTCTGTTGGTTGTTGAGTAGTTACTTTAGCAGAAATGGTTTTCAGTCCAGAAGTTGTATCCGCATAGTTGCTTAAATTGAAGATGATCGAGATCAAAATCATTTCATATAAGAAGAAGGTTAAACGAAGTAAATCTTATCTTGGGACCTGCTTTGGGACCATAACGTACTAGATGTGTTGACTACGACCCAAAGCCAGGCCATGATTTTAATGTAAAAATTACAAAAAAATGTTAGTGTCTTCTTATAAAGCGAATATCTCCAACAAAATTATTGAGATGAACCAAAAAACAAAATTATATAGAAAAGTTGTATCTAGATAATAAAATTATTTTGAAATTCCTTGCTGTCTTAACATATTCTACAGGGTGTTTCAAACGTTTACTAAAATGTCCACGTTTTGTTTACGCTCGTATAATTGACAGATGGAAACTTTTATTTTTAATTTAGAAAGAGATACTAAAAAGTCAAATAATTTAGCTACACATTGCTTAAATCATCATCAAAATCGGGCCCACTAGAATAAAATATATTAAGCTTTAAAAAACATCAAAATATCTTTTTTATAAACTGCTATGAAAACAGGCATCTGAATGAAAAATTTCTTTATTTGCTATTTCAACAAAAAGTTGGCACAAAAGAAACTATAACTAGTACTCTAATAAAAATGTCTAAAGTCATACAAAACTTTTTAAATTCATATTTAAAAACTGACCTTTTAAATTTTGTATAACAAACTTGAATTTATTATGAAATGCTCGACAGAATGGACCTTTTTCCTCTATGGAATTTTTAAAATAAAACTTCTAATTTTTAAGGGAAACACGTCCACATCACATTTTCAGTTGGAAAATATAGTTTCCTCTTATTATGTTTTTTTTCTGCCTGTTGGTTTTTGCTATTTTTAATCTCATTTTCTGTCACGTATCTGTTGAATTTGTAAAAATAAAAATAAAAATTCTGTAAATGCAGTCGTTAAATAATAATGTGTTTAAATACTCTAATTCGACAGCCAAGTGGTTTATTCCACATTCAGTAAATTTTAAATGTTTTGTTTTATCGGATATCGAGCTATCCAAATAGTTAAAATAGAATTGCAAAATTTCTTCCTTCTCTAAATATTAATTAACAGATATAAATGGAATATTTTTAGTCTAAAATTTACCAAAAGTACTTTATTAAATTTTTTACATTTACATTAGTTCACATTTACATTAACTTATATTCACACGCACTTCATTCACTTCATGAGAAAGATCTAGAAAAAAATATTTTATGAGTATATGCGGAGAGGCAATGTGCACAATTTAAAATTATTTTAAAATATACTACTCCATCATTACCCAGATATTTTACAAAAGAATTTAAGTGAAAGTTTTTTTCTGGGCACAGTTTCTCATAATTTCTACATTTATGATTCTCATATTTTTGATAAATAATATTTCTATATCCAATTTGAGTTAGTACAGCAAACAACTAGTCTATTTTTATTATCCATTTGTATATTTTTTAACTCTAAAATATGTTCATATTTCGAAAAACCGTCTCTGTTATTTATCAGATTATATTATTATTGTATAAAAATATACAGTACTCCATTAAAAAATACAATTTTAGTTTAAATATATATATGAAACCACCCTATATATCTATAAAAATATTCTAAAAAGTACTCTACTATTCCGCATAATATACAATAAAGTTAAATTCACTGTTGTTTTCAACCACTTTTCGGATATGGTGTTTTTAACCAAAGTTTCAGTAAATTTGAAAGAGAACGTCAACCACCACAAAATGCAGGAAATAAAAGTAAAATACTATTTTCAAAATTTTATGTTGTATCTAAATCTGTATAGAAAAATGGGGGTGCAATTTATCATATTTTTTAGGATACTCTCTATACAACAAAATATTTTTAGGACGTGCCTTTTATAATTCATGCAACATCTGTATAAAACTTTTTTTTATCCTCGATTCGACGATGATATGATATTAGACTTCCTCGCACTAATGAGCCACCCTGTATATCGCGTATAGTAGGACAAATCCCTAGAAATAAATAATTATATATTTTTATGATTTAGATTATATTTACTAGTTGTCAACACTAATTAGAAGTAACGCATCTGCTATTTTTGTTATTAAATACATATATATCTACGAGTATTTCTACCGTATGATCAAAAAAAACGGCGTCCAGTTGGCCTGGTAATGACGATCGATGACATTTCCCATATAATTTTACATATAAAATGACAGCGATCTTCATTTCATAGCCATCGTTGACGCCGTTTTTATTCGATCATACGGTATTAGAAACGTACCCTTTTTTAACAGTCATAATAACTAATAATATTTTTTTTCAAGCATCACAAAAGTATTAGTTTGATTTGATTTGGTTGCGACGAGATACTTGATTATAATAGTCGTTTTAACGCCTATGCATAAAAGTAAAGCAGTTTTACGCCTAAGCATAAAAGTACAAAAATATATTATTAAACTGACATAAAGTGACATAGTTTCTCGATATATACAAGGTACAGGGTATTTCTTTAAAATATTTTTATATTATTTAGAAGGTTTAAATTTGTTTAAAAAATTATTGGTGACGCTTGAAAAATAAATAGCATGTGTTCGGTGTAAAACTGACTTTTTGTGGCTTGCTTGTATGTCGCCAAACGTACAGCCTGGCCACAAAGAGTGTTATTTCTACTCCTAATAAAACAGTATACTATTATTTACAACGTAAAACAAAACCAACTTAATACTGAGTCTACCATACATTATATTTTTACTAATGATAGGAAAAACCGATTAATTTCAATAATCGAGTACTCGAGTATCAAGCGATTGCAATAACCGAGTGATCACTCGAGCGAAATATCGCTCGTATTTAAAAATACGGTTTTTTGTCCGTCACATGTTGTAAGTACTCGTTAACGCCAAGCGTCAAGTAGTAAGCTGCGTGCGCAGGGCACATATTGTTTCGGTAATGAACGGCAAGTAGTAAGCGGCGAGCAATTCGCTTGATTGCCTGATTTAGTTTATTTCGAAGCATTGTCGATGTAAGTCGTAAAATTTTGTCTCTCAGATACGCAACGGATAAATATACCGAGTGCGTCTCAAAAGTGGATCACCCCTATAACTTTTTTATTTTTTCAGATAAAACAACGAGATTTGATATGTTAGTATATGACATAAATTAAGATTGATTGAAATATTCAATTGTTTTCGGTCACTTCCGGTTTCACCGGGAATGACTGCAACTTTTGATTTTTAAATCGTACCCTCGGTATTTTTTTACTTTATTTGGTAGAAAATGACACTCTGAATAGAATGACATATCACATGTCAACTTTTGACAGTTTCGCATATTGTTTATTTGAAATTGTAACATGCGGTTCATAACAACAATTTGACTCGAAGTACTAAGTGTGTGGTATCAAATTATTCGTAAAAAAAATCTTTTTCGAAATATGCTAATGATCCACCCTTGTTCCATTTGAAAAAAATTGAAATATGATCAAAATACGATTTGGGCATCTTTTAACAGGCCAGGGCAAGATACTAAAAACATTAGACAATCAAATCTATTTTTCCAAGACTCCTTGATTAAAAATTAGTGTTTTTAACACCGTCATGGCATTCTAGATTGAAATTTAAAATTTAATTTTGATTTAACCAAAAATGTTAAATTTCAATCATTGAAATTTAAAATACAATTTGTTTTTAAGCGCATATTTCAAAAGTTGACATATGATACATCATTCTATTTAGAATGTCATTTTCTATCCAATAAAGTAAAAAAAATACCGAGGGTGCCATTTAAAAATCAAAAATTGTAGTCATTTCCAGTGAAACAGGAAGTGACAGAAAACAATTGAATACGTCCATCAATCCTAATTTATGTCTTATACTAACATACCAAATTTCATTTTTTTATCTAAAAAAATAAAAAAGTAATAGGGGTGAGCCACTTTTGAGACGCAATTCGCTCGGCTTTTTATCGAGTAGGTCACATTAAAATCGGATTTCAATTTATTTCATTCTAGGATCGCTTGCGTTCGTCGCTTGGTACTCGTCATTTGCATCGCCCGTTCATAATCGAGCAATGGCGGTTATTTCAATAATCGAGTATTCGAGCGAATTTTCGCTTGAGTTATCCCATCACTAATTTTCACACGTTTGAAATAAAAAAATTAGAACTGTACTGAAAAAATGAAATTTATGTCAGCCATATTAATACCCCATTGAGTTTGGCTTTTGCTTGTTACAATTATTCTTTTTGTTCAAAGACTCTATCAATCTGGGAAGGTATCATATTTTTAATCGCCAAAAAATATTTTAAACTATCTCATTTGTATGTAGCATGCAATTTTAATTATTTCATATTTCTTTCATAGCATATATTCAAAAGAAATTCTTCTAGAAAACCAATTTTAGATCCATATCACCTGAAAATTTCTACTTGTGTACTGAATGTGTCTAAAATCAATAATTAACATTGTAACTTGCCTAGGCTTTCTGCCAGTATAAATTTTCACGATACACCGGACACCCCAAAGTAGCCTCCCTATCCAAAAGAGAAATGCTCCCGCATTGTTCTCAAACAACTTCGGCCCAAACTAATTTTGGGCTCAAAGAACAAACGACCGTGGCACCACCGAGGCATCACTCATCTTCAGTCTCTCCGAAAGTTACGAACACGAAACATTTCTCTTTTTTTCCTGCCCTTGGACTGGGCAGGTGTTAGATGTATTATTATTTTTCATCCCACTTGGAAAACATTTCGGTTATATCAGTCCATAATAATGGAAAAATTATTCCGAAAAGTTTACGAAAGATTATTTTATTGTGTGTCCAACGAGAAGATTTTTGAGAGTGACTGTTTTTGTTTCTCAATATAATTCAAAAGATGTACAGGGTGTCCCATTTTGGTTGAAATCATACGGTATCTCCGGTGCTAGTAAAAATAGGGGAATGCGGTTTGCACATGCTTGTCCCACTTTTTTGTCAAAAGGAAGATGATGTAAATAAAATTTTCATAACCCCCTTCGTTTTTGAGCTACAAGGTCTTTCCGAAAATATGATAATTGGGGACAGCTCCCGTACCTCCCTTATTATGTATGATATCGAGAATGTGAAAACGAGTTCTTGTAGAACTCTTTAACTCTTAATATTTTTATAATTTATAACTCTTACATGATTATATCCATTTACAATTTTCCTATTGTAAAATTTTATTGATACGCCTTTTTTGTGTTCTGCAATCCCAACTAGCATTTATAGTGGCAGATACGTAACTGCTACTATCAAAGCCACTACAAAGTGGGCGGTGACCATCGGCGGCTACGTCGTATATTCGTAGCTGCTACGTAACTGCGACCAAAATGGGGAAAGATTTTGAGTAGCCGGGTAGTGTCTCGGGTAGTTTTTGCCACTAAAAGAGTTACTAAATGTGTTACTATAAAGTAGCCTACTGGTGAATGCGACTTATCCGGTACGAAGCTGCCTAGTCGCGGGTTCGTGGCAGCCAAGTGTTATCTACCGACATATGGAACTTTCGTTAAACAGTTGAACTTTATTTGCAGCGACCTCTTCAAGCAATTTCACATTTCATAAAAATAAATGTCATGATGGAAAATAATTATGGAAGCCATTATTATTTTTTCGATATTTACCGTGCGATTTTAACGCCTTTTTGAGGTAAATTCCAGAACGCAATCAACTTTACTGAATAAAATAGTAGGTTTATATAACAAAATTTTCGAGCGCCTCTCAAAATATTTCAAATTATTATATTATTTGCAATAAAAACTCATGTAGTGATTAAGAAATAATAAAAATTTGCTTGAAACCGGGGTCAAACTTTAAAATATTAGTCGACCGTCAGAAATAACAAAATAACTAAGGAAAGAAGCTTTAATCTAGGTATATTTAGCTTAAAAACGCATAATGTTTGAGCCATTTGGCTGTTCGTCTAAAAATTCATGAAAAAAATATGGCCGTTTAATCCGAAAAATACTTTATAGTTCCATATGATTCCACAAAGTACCGGGAACTATAACATATTAGGCCAACCCTACCCGTTTGGACCTTTAAAATCTTCGGGTTGATAAAGTGGCAATTGTAACTACCCAGAAGCGACTTTATAGAAACAATAACTTTTTTGGAACTACATGGTCAACGATTTTTTGGAACCATAAAGTGATTTTTTCCAAGAAAGTTCCCTGCGCCACCAAATTGCCACTTAATTGGAGCTTATGCAGGGCCGTCGGAGGCACTTTTTTATTTATTTATTTTTTTAATTTTTGAAAGTATAGATGCCACATTCTAAAAATATTTAATATTTTTCATAACAGGGTTGAAGTATATTTTTATATCTACCAAAGTTATACTATAACAGACAAAAATAGCTATAGTTACTTTTTGAAAATGCAGTTCTGTACATTTTTTCGCTCATTGGATATGTAAGACTATTCCAATAACACAAAACCATAATCTATGTAATAATAATATATAATAATAATAAATCTATACCGGGTGGTATTTAAAATCTAACAATTTTTAACTATAATTATTCTCTATTTATTTTTAACATAATAAAATAGTCTAAATTGCTTGGTATATCGGATGTTTGTCAGAAGTGGCTCACCCCTATAACTTTTTTATATTCAGAGAAGAAATAACAAGATTTGGTATATTAGTATATGACATAAATTAGGATTGATTGGCATATTCAACTGTTTAGTGTGTGTAAAAAGTGTGTACAACTTTTGATTTTTAAATCGCACCCCTGGTATTTTTTTTAATTTATTGGAAAAATAGATTTGATCGTTTAATGTTTTTCGTGTCTTGTCCTGGCCAGTTAAAAATGCCCAAATCGTATTTTTAATCATATCTCGATTTTTCAAACGGAACGAGGCCGACTCATTAGCATATTTGGAATTTTTTTTTGGAATTTTTTCTTCTTTGGATTATATTGATTCTTTTTCAACTTGGTATTTCGAATCAAATTGTCGTTATGAACCGCATTTTACAATTTCAAATAAACTAAATGCGAATATGTCATCTGATATTTCATTCTATTCAAAGTGCCATTTTCTATCAAATAAAGTAAAAAAATACGGAGGGTGGCATTTAAAAATCAAAAGTTGTAGTAATTTCCGGTAAAAGAGGACGTGATCGAAAACAATTGAATACGTCAATCAATCTTGATTTATGTCATATACTCACGTACCAAATCTCGTTTTTTTATCTGAAAAATTAAAAAAAGTTATAGCAGTGAGCCACTTTTTAGAAACACCCGGTATAGACGGTCAAAATTGCTTGGTAATAGGGTCGAAACTAAATATAATGTTATTTTCCCTGCTAATTGAAATGACACACCCTATAGTTTATAAAAAAATAGAGAATTTGTCATTATAATTAGACTTTGTGAAAATGTGTGTGAAAATTTGCGAAAATGTAGGTGTTCTATGTAAGTATCCTAGTCCCGTATAATCGAAAAAAAAACAGAAATTATGATCGATGACATTCCTCATATAATTTTACATATAAAATTTAATCGATTGTCATTTCTAAGGTAATTTGAGGCCATTTCTTAGGATCATATGGGATGTGTGTATTTATCATTAACCTTTCTATTTTCTATTTTTTAATAAAGATTTTTTTAACTTAATTATTTTTTTATTATATATAATATAAGGGCGGCAATTTAAAAATTTGCACCGGGCGGCCCAAAGTCTAGCGACGGCCCTGGTGGCGACTATACATTCCATTGGTGCCACTATATCGTTCCGCCTTGTCCTTTGAAGTTCCCACTTGGAGACGCGACGGCTAAACAGAATAGGACGCCATTAAATTTTTTAGTAAACATTGATACTGTGCATTACTTGTGCATACTTCTACTAAGTTCTACTATCCCTTGGCAATTCTTCAAGTTCGAGTTCGTTTTTCAGTACCCTCAATAAATCGTTCAGAGCTACATGAGGTATAGAGTATTTTAACGCCCACTCTTTTAGCTCTTGTTTTATATTGTTGTTGGTTTCCAAATTAGTTCTCCTCTGAGATTCAGTTTCAGATAAACTAACACTACACTCATCTTCAGAAGCAGTTTCAAAAATATCACAGTCACTACCTGATTTATGATGTTCATCGGTAGGATTATAGAAAGATGTAGTTTTTGTTTCTGATGTTGATGCTTCGGCTCGCAGTGATTCCTTTTGTTTAATTCTTCGGTAGAAAGTACTAGAATACCTAAATTTCTTTTTATTCACCTTAGGCATTTTACAAAATTTTAATAAAGCTTAAAAGCTAGTAAACAAACACTAAAACAGAGCAGTACACGATGCAGTCTGAGGCATGTACATTTATTAGGGTATATTAAGTTATAGTCACTATAAAGTAGCCGTTTTTGATCCCCGTGACTTTTTAGTGGCAATGGATGAGCGACGGCTACTTTATAGTGACCTAGGAAGGTAGCAGTAACCATTTTGCTACTTTCAATGCTACTATAAATTAGAAGTAACTAGGTGTCGTGGCCGCGACTACCCCGTAACTTAAATTGTTACTATAAAGTAACAAAAACTTAATGGAGGCATTATGGTAGCACTTGTTAGTAACCGCTACTTTGAAAAGTTACTATAAAGTTTTTGGTCTTTTATGGTGTCATATTTGAAGATTCGGGTAGTTCCAGCCACTTCTTTAAATTACATGTTTGCGACTTGCAATCGGGGTGTTTATTTTCCACTTTTATTGTAGGTAGGCACTAACCGGTCACTCTCGAAATATACTTCAAAGTGACTATCCCTTATAGAGTAACATTTTAAGTGGCAGAGTGGGCCCAGGAACTATACTTTAGGGGCAGTGACATTTTAAAAAGGACTGGGAACTATATTTGCTAGTTGGGATGTTCATGTATGTTTTATTTGTAATTTTAATGACGTAAATTTTTTTGAATTGATTTGTATTGTATGATATTTTTTATTATTTGTATATTTTTTTGTACTTTTGTTTGTTTTTTAAATGCCTTGTCGATGAAGCTATTTTGGCTTTTTGTACAATAAAGAGTTATTTATTTATGTTATTTATTATTACTTACGTAGAATAAAGTGGCGTAGCCTGTTTTTTCTAAAAAAAATATTTTTAAAATATGAACTAAAGTTATGTTTTTTCAAATGGAACACTCTATATATTTATAAATCATATGATCCCTTAGTCTTACCCCCCTATAAGCTTCTCAAAAATATATATCACTCTATATTTATTTTCACTATTTACTGCAATATTTAAAAGATATAATTTTCTTATAAGTAGGCCGTGATAAATAAAAAAAAAATAAAAATGGTATTTACTAAAATAGTTAATAATTAAATTTACACACATATTATACTTTTATTTGGAATTAAAATATTTTACTTTTGAACGGTTACCACTGAATCTCTGAATATATTTTTTTTTTTTTTTATAAAGCTTGCCTGATAGCATTTTCCAGGTATTCGACGTTTTTGTAGTTGCCACGATATATTTAATATTTCAAAAATCCCCAAATAGAGAAATCGAAAACGGACAAATCCGGGAATCAGGGATGCCATCGCATGGGCCCATTGCATTGGCTCCAATTCATTAATTTGAGAAATATCCATTTAACAAAGTTCTAATATTTTCAAAATTGTGAGAGAAAGCCATATCTTGCTGAAAGTATATATCACGAAGAAAAATTAGCTAAACGAATATCTAAAAGTTCCGGTACGATAGCTTCCAAGATTTATAAATAGCAGTAGAGAGTTAAGTTTCCCTGACATATGAAGAATTTTTTAGTGGCACCCAAAATAAAACAAGAGACAGATAGCAGTATATATATTTTTGAGAAATTATTGCAAACCAGATTATATAATTTATAAATATACAGGGTGTTTCATTTAAAAAAACCATAACTTTAGTTCATATCTTTAAAAATATTATTTTCGTAGAATAACAGACTACGCCACTGTATTCTGCGTAAAAAGTTTTATACAAATCAGTTTTCACGTTCTCAATACTTTTAACAATAACAGAGATACGAGGGATGTCCCAAATTGCAAAATTTTCAGAAAGTAAGAGAAATACTCAGAAACTAAGAGGACTGTGAAAATTTTATTTGCGGCATCTTTCGTTTGACAGAAAAGTGGGACAGGTTTATGCAAACCGCACTCTTCTATTTTCATTAATAACGGAGATATCGTATGACTCCAACTAAAATGGGACATTAAATTTTACATTAATAAAAAACGATTATCCACCATATTTTATTGACAAAACATTAAACGAAATACAAACCCCAAATCATAGACACAAAGATAACAATACACAATATATACAACTTACAATTCCATACATACGAGGCGTTTCGGAAAAAATAAGAAGGATAGGAAAACAATATAACATACAAACATCTTTCAAAACACAAAATACACTTAGATCAATTTTATCACATACTAAACCAATGAATACAGAACAACAAACAAATATAACTAATAAACAAATGTTATATACCAAATACCCTGTGAATGCGATAAATTTTACATTGGTGAAACATCTAGACCCTTAAATGTTAGAATTAAAGAACAAAGATTATTTAAGAAAGGGAGATTTTCACAAATATAAGATTTGTCAGCATTCATGGGACACAGGGCACAGAATAAATTTTAATAACGCCAAAATTATAATGAAAGAAGCGATAGCCTCTAAAAGAAAAATAAAAGAGGCTTTTTTAATTCAATCTAATAAAAATAAATGTATTGCTCATGCATCTGTAAATGTTAGTAATGTATGGCAATCGCTTCTTTGATTTTAAAGAACATTACATAAATAAACAAAGCATATGTAAAATCTAAAAATAATCATACAGAAAGTTTGGGCTTTTTGGTTTTACCTTATTAAGTAATTATCAGGTAGTAATTGTTAATTTTGAAGTTTAACTTGTCATTTTAACAGAACGTCAACGATTTCTTATAGACGTATCTGTTTTAAAAAGTAAAGTGTTCTCGAGTAGTTCAATTTAAATATTTTAAATAGTTTTTTTCTTGATTCTTTATATTTTTTTGCTTCCGACGACGGAAAGAGAAAATTTTCCGAAACATTAAGCATTTTTTCCTTTGTTAGGTCTTTATTACTGTAAACACAACTTCTGACAAGCAGCGTCCGTTTAGGTTTAACGCAGAAGTGTTTACAAAAAATAACTGTTTTATTTTGTAGGTTTTTCTTGCAGTGCAGTGGCGAAAAACCCATAAGTATATTATTGGATAGATGAATCCGCCACATAGGTATAGACATTTTTTAAAATGGGACATCCTGTACTTGTTCTAAAATAAACTACACTTAATCCAAAAGCTTTTTTATGCTGTCGTCGGAAAAAAACACGTGAATATAAAATTTCTTTATTTGCCAGTGCTACAGAAATATGCTAGCAAAGAAACTATAACTAACTAACTAATTACTAAGTAATGCAAAAGTCTAAAGTAGTACAAAACTTTCTAAATTCACATTTAAAAACTGACCTTTTAAAATTTACATAACAAACTCGTATTTATTATGAAATACTCGACAGAATGGACCTTTTTCCTCTACGGAATTTTTAAAATAAAACTTCTAATTTCTAAGGGAAATACGTCCACCTTAATTTTTCAGATGGAAAATATAGTTTCCTTTTATAATGATTTTCCTGCCTGTTCGTTTTTACCTTTTTTAATCTCTTTTCCTGTCACGTATATGTTGAATTTGTACAAAAGGGCTACTAAATGCAGTCGTTAAATAACAATATGTTTAAACACTTTAATTCGACAACCAAGTGATTTTATTTGTTCGGTATTCAGTAAATTTTAAATGTTTCGTTTTATAGGGTATCGGGTCATCACAAACATCAAAATAGAATCATTTTAAAATGTTTTCCTCTGAATAACATTTTCCTCTGAAAATTAATTAATGGATTTAAATCGAATATTGGTTGTCTCACAAAAATAAATATATAAAAAGACCTTTATTAAATTGTAAATAGTGGGGTCCAAATAATCACCACACAATTTATTCAAAAAAAGACAGTATATTTTCAAAAATAAAATTAGGAAAAATTTAAATTCCCAATTTATTTTCATAAGTATATATTTCTTTTGGCAGCTGGTTTGTCTTCGATATTCTTATTTTCTTTTTATTTATATTAGTTCACATTTTTCATCATCATCATCATTCTCAGCTTATTCAACCATTTATGGTGTAGTCTCCCTCACATATTTAGATACTCTCCCTTTTGGTCTTTCTCTAAGTCTCTTAATTATTCCTGGTGGGTACTATGCTGTAATTTTGTGGTCTGTTATCCGGCCTTCTTGCCAGGTCTCTTGTCCATTAATTAAGTGTCACTTGAGAGAATTGATTCTGTTGATGACATCTATTACCTGGATCTTTTGTTGTGTCCACTCTATTCTTTTACGGTCTTTCTCGGTTATTCCCAGCATATTTCGTTCCATTGAGCGTTGTGCGATCTGCAGTTTCATGGTTGCATAAATAAAGAGGCAACTATGCCTCTTCATTTAGGACTCTATTGGGTTTCAGTCCCAGTTCTTGGTAGATAATCTTGGCGACTTCATTGTGCCGGCTAAGGTATTCTGTAGGAGCCAAATGAATGCAGCTTGAAACTATATGTTGGATGGTTTCCTCCTGTTTGTACCCCATACGGCATAATGTATCAGGTTTTAATATGAACTTCCTAGAGTTTTAGTTGGAATTACTTGGTGCTATATTGCTGCTAATGCCCCTTCGGTTTCAGGAAATAAATAAATAATATTCCTGCGTTAGACAAAGAAATGATCCTTCCTTCTGCTTTTGACATGTTTTATACAAAACTTCGGCTACCTCTCGAATGTTCTCGTGATGTGTGTCATAAGTACACAAGACCTACAGTTTATCGCCGAATCCGAACAGTACTATTTGAGAGGCTGTACAGGGTGAATCAACGATAGAGTAAAGTCCATTATCTCATTTGTTTCGAGATTTACAAAAAAATATTAAATATAAAAGTTATAGGGACGGTTAAGATACACATTTTGAAATTATTATAGAGTATACAGGGTGCTTCAAAAAAGTGTGGCGAATATAACATATGTTTTTTTAAATACAACACCCTATTTTTTATTTCATTTTTAGATTCTGCGTAAAATTCCATAACTTTTTTACGTATTATGTTATATACCTAAAATTAATAGTTTTTGTAATATTTAAATTTGTTTAAACAAATGTTAGATTGCAGTGTGATAAAAAATTGTCAGTGATGGCATTGTTTCTGAAGTTGGACAACTAAAATTTGGTAGGAGCATTTTATAAAGATATAGAAAAAAGTCCTATGTAAAGATATTTTAGTTAGATGCTACAGGGTGTTCAAAATATATTTATGAATTTCAACTACTTAAAATTAAAAAATCTCAATTTTTTAAGTGGGACATCCTATATATTTTCTTTTTTCTGATAGACTTTACAAAACTTTTTAACTTTTATTAAGTATGTCATATACCTATTTTTGATAGTTTGCGATTTATTCCAATTTTTTCTATTTTTACCCATATTTTTAATAAAACTACGCTATAACATCATAGTTACCATGACAAAAAGTAATAATTATCAAAATTTCATGTTTGTTAAGCAAGTTATGAAAAAAATTTGAATTTTAGTTTAATTTGTTGTAATAAGTATAAATGGTAGAGTAATAATAATAATAGTTGCAGATTTTCCTGATATGAATTAGTCCATGTGACTGATATACACCAACAAGTCAAGAAAAACATATTTTTTGGTTCAGTACCAAAGACATCTAAATATAGGTAGACAGAACACTCCATTCATAAAACTCATTTTTTTAGAATCATACATGGTTTGGCACTTTTATGAGAGTTAAAAAGAGATAGGTACATAAATATGACAACACGGTTGAGTTTCGTCTGTCTTTCTGTCATTTCACTCCATCAGTGGCGTGACGGTGGTGTGGTGTTTTAACCAGAATTACTACGAGAAAAAAACTTTACTGTATGTCGAAGAAAATTCCTATATCAGTAGTCTTCAACAATTAAGTAATCTAGTATTACCCTAATCTGTGGTTATTCGCCCCGACTGAAAATCCAAGTGTCATCTTTCATAATATAGAAATACACCAAGAAATTCACGACTGCAATTTTAGTTTATTTCAGTAAACTTAATTAATATTAACTAATACTAGCAATTCTAACTAGCTACTTGTTAAAAATAGGTAATAAATAGTTTTGTTTTGTCATGGTAACTATGATTTTATAGGCTAATTGTATTAAAATATGGATAAAAATATAATTAATGTATTATAATTAAAATTATATATCTACACAAATATTTAGTCTAATGACCTTGTAATGACAATAGCATTTAGAACTCAAACCGTAATCAGCCGAAATCTACCACCGGTCGCTTAAAATTGGCATCATCGATTTTTGTGCAACACGGTTCGTGATCGCGGTAAAATGTAAATAGTTTCGTCTCCTTTTATTTAGATGTCTTTGTTCAGTACTATATAATATACAGGGTGTCTCAGATTTTAATCGGGAAAATTTAATAGACGATAGAACTTGCAAAAATAAAACAAAAAGTTCATATCAACTTGTAAGATTTAAAGCTTCCTTTTCGAGATACCAATAGAGAATACCAATTATAATATTAATTACCAATTAGAATTTATTTTTTTTTGCGAGAAGTAAGCAAGATAGACAAAAAAGTCAGGAGACAAAAAAATAATATTTTTAATTACTAAATCCCAAAATAATATTAAACTTCTAAAAAAGCAGTGGCGTGCCTATTTTTTCCTTTAAAATAATTCAACAGTGACCGCCGCTCCTGGCCATTAAACCTAAATCTAATTACATCACAAATTAAGTCCCATAATAAGTTGTTATAAACGGGTCAAGTTATATCAAAATCGATTAAATAGTTTTTCAAATATCTTATTTTTTTTTTCTTTTTTAAGTAACTTTAACACCCTTTATCTCGAAAAGGAAGCTTTAAATCTCACAAGTTGATATGAACTTTTTGTTTTATTTTTGCAAGTTCTATCGTCTATTAAATTTTCCCGATTAAAATCTGAGACACCCTGTATAGTAGGTACTTTGCTAAGTACTATAAGAATAGATGTAGATTATCTAGAAAACATCTTCAGTGTGTAATGGGACTGTTTCGTGGCAGTAGTAATATTGGCTTTACCAAATGAATGATAAACCAGAATTACTACGAGAAAAAAAAATTACTGTATGTCGAAGAAAATTCCTATATCAGTAGTCTTCAACAATTAAGTAATCTAGTATTACCCTAATCTGTGGCTATTCGTCCCGACGGAAAATCCAAGTGTCATATTTCATAATATAGAAATACACCAAGAAATTCACGACTGCAATTTTAGTTAATTTGAGTGAAGTTAATTAATATTAACTAAAATATTTAAAAAAATTGATTTTTTTTTAATTTTAAGTAGTTGAAATTCATAAATATATTTTGAACACCCTGTATCATTTAACTAAAATATCTTTACATATATCTTATTATTCACCTCTATAAAACCTTCCTACCAAATTTTGGTACTCCAACTTCAGAAACAATGGCACTGCTATCAATTTTTTACCACACTGCAATTAAACATTTGTTTAAACAAACTAAAATATTACAAAAACTATTAATTTTAAACAAGATGGGGCTGCTTTGTTTCTTGTCTGAAGAGTTTTTTGGACACTAAACACTCATTAAAAAGCTTAGCATTTGATGATAGCCTAGATATTACTGATGTTCTTTCACCAAACACAGTAAGCCCTCTGCGGGTACGAACGAATTTTGGCTTCAAATACAAGCAACTTATGACTTGCAATCTCTAAGTGGATAACGATTTTTGGAGCTAACAGCCCAACAATCTCAAAAGTTTTTACCTGCTTTAAGTAAAAGTTTAAGTCCTGCTCATCTTTCTGCCAACTTAATATAACCAAATCTACGTCAGTTAGGTTAAGTTAGGTTAGGTTGTGAACGTCCAGATATCTTTACAAAACTAGTCTAATACAAATCTTAGACGAAAAATATCGTGACTATATTTGTTTTTACACAGATGGCTCGAAATCTGACCAAGGTGTTGGCTGTGCTTTTTTCAGCCCGGTTGCTAATAAAAAAATCAGATTACCTAATTTCACTGACATTTTAACAGCCGAACTCACAGCTATTTATCAGGCTCTTATCAAAATGCAGAGCATGCCACCGATTGAAGCTTAATGATTCAGATAGTATTAATACTATCTGATTCACTTAGTTCCCCTCTCTCTCTCTCTCTCTCTCTCTCTCGAAAGAAAAACCATATGACAAGATTGAGGATGATTTACCATTTTACCCCACTCTATTACATACTATAACATAGACCACTGTGACTCTGATTACCTTAAAAAACGTTGTCTTTTGGTTGGCTAATCTTTTTTTGTAATGTTTCTATAATTTTGAAATAAAAAAATAATATTAATTAAAAAGCGTTTTTTTTTTGTAAATTACCAATGTTACCGTAATATTACCGATATATAAATTACCGGTTTATATTTACATCACTAACCGTACTGGCTGGGGATCGAACCCAGTACCTCTCGCACCGCAGATCCACACAGTACTGTGCGCGTTTACGTTAAAAGCGTTACGCCAACATTATTATTATTATAATTATTATTTATATTGGATGTACAGAAATACTCTCGTATTTTTTTTCGATACTATAATAATAAAAAAATCTAATTTTTGACGATGAACCTTTTAATTGATCACAGTATATTTTCTTTACAATATTTTCCCAATATGTGTCTAGAAATAAGAGTGAAGATAATGAATTAAAATTAACAGTGGCTTTTAAAAGTAATCATATTTTCTACTAGAACAAACTAACTAATAAATTCATACAAAGTAAAATTATAGTAGAGTAAATTGTAAAACTCTCTTTCTCTTCTTATAAGTACCAGAAAAATGCATTAGGTAAAGGTGTTTTTAACATAAAAATATATAGTGCTAAACATGCCATTCGAGATGTTATCAAAGATACTAATAAAACGACCGCCTCGTATAGTTTTAAATAGTTTTTTTACGGTTCTTTTACATCTTTTACTATCAGCACACTAGCTTCTACGTCCCACTAATCAACTCGCATACCCAACAATGTTGCCGTTTGTTGTCTTTTAATTTCATTATTTTTAATTGTCAGCTAAACTAGACACGTTTATTTTTACGGTTTATTTCAAAGTTTGATTGTTATGTGGTTTATTTTGTTAGAACGTTCTTAATAGTAATCAGAATACTAGTTAAAGTTAGAATAATTGCAATAAATACAAAGTTTTGTGCATTTTAGTATAGGTTGTTTATTCTGTTGTAATCTAATACCGTATGTAGTGAAATTGCAATGAAAATTAAGATCTAGTAGTTTATCAAAATTTTTTTTTTATTAAAGTATCATATATTTTCATAAATATAAATATTTGAATTTAATTTTTAAACTAATTTTAAATCTCTAGTAAATACCGTATGATCGAATAAAAACGGCGTCTGCGATGGCTATGAAATGAAGATCGCTGTCATTTTATATGTAAATTTATATGGGAAATGTCATCGATTGTCATTTCATAGCCATCGCTGACGCCGTTTTTATTCGAGCATAAGGTATTTACAAGAGATTTAAAATTTGTTTAAAAATTAAATTCAAATATTTTTATTTATGAAAATACACCTAAAATTTTACCTAATCTTTTTTCCGTTCCGCTGTCATTGACTTTATTTAAAATCGTTCATTGCTTCTATCTAAATGGCTGAGTTTAAGTGTGATTCCTGCCAGAAGGTCGTCTCGGAAAAGGACAAATATAAACTTCGTTGTAATGGGGAATGTCGCCGGAATTTTTGTATGTCTTGTACTGGGTTAGATAAAACAACAACAGAAATACTCTGCCAACAAAAGTTCAACAATATCAGATTTTTTCTGTAATATCTGTGACTCACCCACGTTAAAATATCTTCATGACAAGGTAACTCAAGTTCAAAAATCGCAAGCCTCTCTAGACACTGTCGAAGCTCTGGGAACCTGTCTAAAGAAGAACAATGATCTCCTTCCGGTCATTAGTGAAATGTACGATATTTTGAGTTACCATGACTCCAAGTGGAAGAGCTTGTACAAGAAAGTGGATGACATTCACAGTTTCCATACCAGTTTGTCGGATGGTAGACAAGAATCTTTATTCCATTCCATCAGGGACATGAAGCAAGATATTTTCAACTTGTCGTCTATTTTACTGGAGAATCATGATGAGTCTATTAAGGTCCAAATTCATGACTCATCAAAGGAAGACTTATCAAAGGAGTTGGGTGATTTGCGTTTGAGTGTAAATAAAATGGCACTCATGTTGGAGAAGTTGGCCTCCAGTGAAAAGACATCCAAGAACATTCCTCCAAAGAATATTAAAAGTAACCTACCAATAGAAAAAAAGTCTAGTTCGACGCAGACTGACCATTCAGATAACAAGAATACACTGGCGGGTATTGCTTCTCCAAGTACCATTACACCCACACCTCAGGGATTGTCAAAGAAAGAAGACTGGCATTACCTGATAGTGTCCAAAATCCCACCTCCTTGTACAGCAAACCAGCTTGCACACTATGCCAAGGAAAAGCTTGGAACTACTGACTTTATCCGATGCTTTCCCTTGCTGAAAAATAAGGACAGTTCACACTCTGACTTCAAAATTGGTGTGCAGAACAAGAGCCACCTTGAGCAGCTGAAGGACATAGGTATGTGGCCGCCAGGGACTGAAATAGTCACTGCCAATTCTTTTACAAGACCTTTAAAGATATCGTCGCCAGCACCAGGTACTTCGTCCACAGGCTGTAAACACATCTTATCAAACACTGTTGACATCCGAAGTCTACCACCTTGCTCAGACTCGACATCCGTAAATATACCGGGGGAGGTCAAATCTGTTAAGATTTCTTCTGACAAGGAGGCTATTGCTGCTTGTAAGTCTCTTGGGCTGAAAAATGTGGAAATGGTTGTGGAAGAAGGTGCGAGGAAGGATGGCGGGCTACATGTGGACCCGTTGACTCCGCCTGTAGTTCGGATGACGCAAAATTCGGATGAGGCAGGTGGGCGTTATTTGCTAGCTAGACTGAGGGACCCTTCCATATTAAAACCTATTCGGCTATTCCTCGCTTATCTCCACGATCAACCATCAAGTGTGTGTTTTGAAAGGTACACCAACACCAGCATGAAATTATATATGGCCTCAGAGGGACTTCCTAGTGACGCGGATTCCCTGCGTAGGATATATTATCGCTTCCACAACGTATATGGTATTGACTCAGCTGAACTGGATGCGGATCTTTCTGCCTTCAGGTCCTTTTTTTCAACGGAAAAACTTCAGCAGCTTCAGAGAATTAGGGAAAGTCATACCAAGTATTTCTCCAATGGCTCTCCAAATAAAAATAAAAATATTTTTTTTTAGGTGAAATGACGCGAACAGAGGATCAAGCAACCTCTGAAAAACTAGACGCTTAGCGTTTTTTTAATTAATATTCAGTCCTTAAGACATAAAACGGATGAATTATATCTTTTATTAGAAGAGCTCAATTTTCCAGAAATTGTTACCATAACTGAACATTGGTTAAATATGGATGAGCCTGTATTTGTCAAAAATTACACTACAGTAACTAGATTCAATAGCAGTAACTCATCTCATGGAGGTACTATGATAATGTCTACTAACAACGACTTTACGGCAAGTTCGGTTAAGTTCGATACTCTTACGGTTAAGTTCGATACTCTAATATCCGAAAAAATTTTTGAATTTTCCGTCGGTTATCATAATGCTTTTGACCTTTATATTATTTGTATTTACAGAACACCTGACGCTGACGTGCATATTTTCAGTCAAAAATTGCTAAGCTTGCTTGAATCCCTACCTATGAAAAATAAATTAATTTTGTGTGGCGATCTAAATATTGACTTTTCCAGTGTGTGTGCAGCTAGGGAGTCTCTCCAGTCCATTTTTCATTCTTTAGGTATACTCATGCATGTTGACTCACCAACTAGAATAACTAAAACTGGCTCTAGTACTATAGATTATGTCGTGTCGTCTTTTGACCCGGAATTCGTTGACTGTAGAGTCCTTCACTCAGGTTTCTCTGATCATGAGGCAGTATTGTCAACGTTTTTACCACATTCCAAATGCAAAAATACTTCGCGCAAATTGAGCCGTATTTTTTCGGATAAAAATTTTCTAAATTTTCACCACCTATGTCTAACAACTGAGTGGGTTGTCCTCTCGGCTGACGTCGATTCCGAATTTTCTAGATTTATAAATACCTTGTCTAATCTGGCGTGCAAGGCGTTTCCTCTTAGGCCTATCAAAAGTAAGCAAGGTATACCCTGGTCTACGACAGGCTTGCGTATATCTGCAAAGAACATGCGCTCATTATCTCGCCTTAAAAATTCACAGACAGCGCTTTCTTTCATAATTACGTGAAACTTTATAGAAGGGTTTATCGTAAGACTATAAAAGCTGCCAAGGAGATTTATTATAATGGGAGGCTAGCCAAATCCGGTAATGTTGCTAAAGAGACTTGGGCTATTGTAAATGACTTAAGGAATAAGACTGCTTCGTCTGGCACAGTCTTTAATTCACCTGAAGATTTAAACACTTACTTTGTTAATGTGGCTAAAAATTTAGTGAACACCATAACTCCTTCCCATGATTCACTTTCATATCTCCCTAAAGCAAATGAGAATTTACACAGTTTCTTCTTCACGCCCGTAGCATTAGATGAGCTCCGTAGTACAATTAAAGTATTAAAAATAAATTCACATCTGGGACTGATGGGCTTACTCTCAAAATGTTCTCTGAACTTCCGGAATGCACATTAATCTATCTTACTACTTTAATTAATGAGTCATTCCAAAAGGAGTTTTTCCAAACTGCCTTAAGACAGCAATAATTATTCCTCTGCATAAAGGAGGAGATAAAGATCAAGCATCGAACTATCGCCCAATTGCTCTCCTGCCCACATTATCTAAGATCATTGAAAGATTGGTTAAAAATGGCTTCTATCTTTTCTCCTTAAATATAAAGTACTTACTACCCATCAATTTAGATTTCTAAGTAACAGTTGCACAAATAATGCTATGTTCGACCTTTTTAATAATGTTTACTCTAGCCTGAATAATCATCACTCTACAGCTACCATTTTCTGGGATTTTTCTAAGGCTTTCTTCTGTGTAAATCATAATATCTTAATTAACAAATTACAATACTATGGATTCAGGGGAGTGCCGCTCGAATGGCTTAAGTCGTATCTTGGCAACAGAAGGCAGCTTGTGAGGATTGATACGTCTATGTCTTCTTGTAAGCCTATAAAATGTGGTGTCCCTCAGGGTTCAGTATTTTATTTCTGGTGTTTATCAACGACATTGCAAATCTAGACATTAGCGGTAAAATCTGCCTCTTTGCAGACGATACTAGTTTCACTTGGAGCGGCCCAGATGTTACGGCACTATATGATACTATATCCAGTGACTTACGCACCATTAAATCTTGGTGCGATTCTAATCTCCTATGCCTCAACCTTTCAAAAACTAAAGTTTTGTCATATAAAAGTACTATACAACCTTTTGTACTTAATGACACCACTATTGACGTCATGGACTCTTTGAGATTATTAGGACTTGTTGTGGACAACTCGTTAAAATGGGACTTGCACATCGAAGCCTTATCAAAGAAACTAAGCTCTGCCTGTTTTGCGCTAAGATCAGTGTCTAAGGAACTTAACTCATCAACCTCTAGAATGGTCTATTATGCCCTTTTTGAGTCGCATCTTCGTTATGCCCTTCCATTCTGGGGTACTTGCTGCGCGACAAAATTTGATCGTATTTTCAAACTTCAAAGAGAGCAGTTCGATACTTATTGGGACTAAACAGTAGAACTCACTGCCGGAATTTCTTTAAAAATTTCAAAATACTGACTCTTCCTTCCTTATTCATTTTTGAATCCGTTTGCTTAATCCGCAAGCACATATTCTCTATTCCGGAAAGGCCTTCTCACAACTATCCACTTAGGAATGCGGAGCACGATATTTATCTGCCAACCCCGAGCTCAGAATTAGTTAAGGGCTCAATACTGTACAATGCCAAGAAAATGTACAATCATTTGCCTTCGAATATCAAGTCACTTTCATTCTTTCCCGCATTTCGCAAAGCTCTGAAATCATACTTACTGGAGAGAGCCCTATATGCGGTCAACGACTTTTTTGTTGATGTTTAATCATGAATAATTTAGAATTTTAATTTTAATATTTTGATACTCTCACACACTGGTTAAAGGTCTAGTATTTAATATTTTATAACTCTTGATTTTATGTTATTATAACATGATTTTATCCATTTACAGTTTTTGCTTTTGTAAAATTTTCTAGATACGCCTGTGTTCTGCAATGTCCATATATGTTTTATTTGTAATTTTATGACGTAATTTTTTTTTGAATTGATTTGTATTGTATGACATTTTTTTTATTATTTGTATATTTGTTTTTGTGCTTTTTTTGTTTTGCTTTCTTGATGAAGCTGTTTTGGCTTTTTGTACAATAAAGCGTTGTTTTTTTTTTATATGATACTTTAATAAAAAAAAAACTTTTGATAAGCTACTATAGATCTTAATTTTCACTGCATTTTATACGATTCAAACTATCTAGAAAGATTTTTATCTACTATTTTTGAATTTAAATATTATATTTTGTTTAAAAAACATATCTATAAGATATATTAACAAAAACTACTTTTGATGAAGTATCATTTATTTGATTTACATCTTCACTGAATTTTATTCAGACCGAACATTAATCAAACCATCTAGAAATGAATATGTCTAATATTGCAAAAGAACTGAAGATGGTTCATTAGCATATTTGGAAAAACCATTTTTTACGAATAATTTGGTACCACTGTAGTACCAATACCAAATGTAGTATTTCGAGTCAAATTATCGTTATAAAGCACAGGTTATAATTTGAAATAAACCATATGCGAAAATGTCAAAAGTTGACATATTATATTCTGAGTGTCATTTTCTATCGAATAAAGTACAATTATACCGAAGGTGCCATTTAAAAATCAAAAGTTGTAGTGTGTTGTAGTGACCAAAAACCATTGAGCGTCCGGATTGCACAACGACATAAGCGCGTGGCCGCGGGCAGCTCAGTAGGCAAGCGAGACAGCGACGATAATTTCTTTAGCCATCTCTTTATTAACGCAGCTCCGATAGCTCTCGCAAAAAAAGCCGCATAATTCAAGTTTTTTTTTAAGCTAAAACAATGCAATATTTTGAAAAAGGAACTACATTATAACCAGGAGATATCGGCAATGATAATGTTCTTGTCATTTGATCAAAGTTCAGAATTTATTTTCTGTAAAAATAGCGCTAAAAGTAAAACCAAAGCTGAACGTGCGCTAAAAACGGCGAGCGTTGTACTGACCATTTTTTATATATACTCGTTATTACTGCTAGCAAAAACCGATAGACATAAATTTGAAATATGTTGTAACTAAATGTATAACTAATTAAATGATAGTATTCATATCTGTCAGTTTTAAAATTTATAACAGAGATTTTTATCTCAAAGTTATAATATGCTCGGACAATGTAAACAAATCGAAAATATAAAAAATAATACAGTTATTTAGGCTTGTCGGAAGCGCTAAAGACTCATGAGTATTTCTATGCAAAAATCAACACGATACGATAATTATTAACGAAATGACGCCAGGTTTAAAATTATTTATTTTGTTAAATCGACGCGTCGCGTCGCTGTCTCGCTTGCCTACTGGGCTGTCCGCGGCCACGCGCTAAGGTCGTTGTGCAATCCGGACGCTGAATTGTATACGTCAATTAATCCTAATTTATGTCACATCCTAACATACCAAATCTCATTTTTTTATCTGAAAAAATGAGAAAGTTATATGGGTGAGCCACTTTTGAGACTCACCCGGTATACCACTAAACTAATATTATGATCCCGTTTAAAATGGTCATGTAAGTCATCTTTAAACCTACTGACAAAATCACACATAGGACATTGTTTCTTATAATTTGTACAGGTATATTGGTATCATTTAAACCATCACCTAAAACTGAGTTCTATATAATCCCTCAATCAAGGATATTAAGATCAAATTTTTCATTCTTAAAGAAGACAAAGAAAGACACAGTCAAAGTCTATGCACCATCATTACTAATATCCTGGATAGTAGTAATATTACTACTATAGTATCCTGAGTAGTAGCATCTACTAGTGGGTAAATGAATTTGTAGATATAGTATGACAATGCTTACACTTAACTCTACCTCACTTCTCTGATAATTTGGTCAATTACCTTGTACCACTTGTGCATGTTTAAATGCCATGCTAAACTCTTTTTTGCACTAAAATGTTTATTAAAAAATTCACAGGTAAATGCATGAAAGGATGCATGAAAAAAAGGATGAAAATTTTTAACGTGTTTCCGAAGCACACTAAAAACACTAAACTGCAATTACATTCGCAGCAAGCAATGCTATTAGAAATACTGGTATTCATTTCGCTTATCTATTAACTAAATAAATTATATGGATAATGTCATCGATTTTCATCTCCAAGATCATACGGTATATGTCTTGTATATGTTACAGTAAAAGTCGGAATTTCAGTGATTGTTAATATCCACTTGGAAATGCTAGCAATTACGCATGGGATCAGTGAATGCGGTATATTAAAGAGATTTGTCGACTTTTCTTAGTAATTTCTAACATTCACTAGTGAAAGTAACATTTGCTAAAGGGTGCCAGTAAAAGTTATTCTATTGTAGAGGCCGAGTGTGGTGAGGAAGAATGCTGGTGGAAGTTAGAACAAATAAAACTTGGGTATTATTTGTTCTAACTTATAAACTTGGATCACCTCAATAATCAAGCTGATCCACATATCTTAAAATTACAATTCACTTCTTTGGTATATTTATTAAAACTTACAGAAAATAACAACATAACCTTCTAAATATTAAAAGAGAAATAATAGTAAACATTTTAAAGCGTACAAAACAATTAAAAAAAAAACATTCATAAGCATAAGATTACTTATTGGTACAAGGTTTGTTTAATAAAGTTCTTCGTTGTAGACAAAATAAAATATGCCCGAATTTTCCCCAACGGGAGTTATTCGTTTTTTTCAAACCCGCCACTTCAAACATATAAAAACGGTTAGTAAATTCATAGTCACTAGGTTCCCTAATTTCTCTTTCTCTTGCACGCTTCACTTTTGCTATGACTTCAAAATATTACAAAAATAAAAAACAAGCACTATTACATTCATGCGAGTGCCTGGTTTACCTTAATTTTGCACAGATGGGGAAAATACCGCACAGCACTTTTTACAACGATAACAAATCAATTATACATAACCACAAAAAAAACTAAGCGAATTTACGCCAGATGGCTGTTAACCTTGCCAACGTTTAGCCCAATTTAATGTTATCCTTATATTGCCTATTATTTAACTTATTCTTATTTATGCTTATATTTTACAACATGTAGCAACCGCGCTAACTGAATCTTTCAAACTCACTACTATCGTCCAGGGAATGCTAGCATTCATTAGTAAAAGTTGGTTTCCAAACTAGCTGCTGAACTTTTACTGGCGTAGTCTTAACAAATCAGTGAATGTGAGCTTTTACTAGTAATTGTTAACAACCACTGATTTCCAACTTTTACTGTAACATATATATACAGGGTGGCCCATCGAAAACGTTCCGCAAGGCATAACGGCCAGGGTAATTTTTTTTTCAGAAAATTCAAAAACACATCAATTTTGTTTGTGAGGGGGACAACTTTTGCCCCAAAAATGATTGCAAAATCTTCAACCCTCTGAGCGGGGGTGTCATCCCCCAATTTTTTTCAAATGGGAAGGGGGTCAAGTGGTACCGCAATGAAATGGGCTTTCTATTATCTATACTTTCCCGCTTCGTTTTTGAAAATCGGTCGAGTCATTGAGAAAATATGAAGGATTGAAATTTGAAAAGTTTATTTAAACATTTATCAGAGTAAATGATGAGGATAAATTCCTTCGACCAATTTGCTATTTTTTGTTATTATTTCTAGATGTTTTCGCATTTTTTCACTTGCCACAAAGTTGAACGATCAGGTGCGGTAGTTGCTAGATAGCTGTTCTGTCACTTGTGCGTTGAAGTTCTTCTCAATACCGTTAAACTTTTTAACAATTATGGTGTACCCACTTGCAGAAAAAGTAAAAATAATCGAACTTTATTTTAAAAATAAAGAATGTGGCAATCAGGTTGCGCAGATATTCAATGAACGCCATCCTAACAAACACCTTTATGGCAAAATTGTTCGCGAGTTAGTAGCAAAATTTCGCGAAACTGGTTCCGTTATGAATAAAAAGAGGCAGAGGGAAAATGCTGTAGTAAATGAAGCTATGGAGGTATTCGTATTAGGCCAAGTTGCCAAGTACGCTGAGTACAAGAAAATTAGCCAATGAGACCGGCGTGAATCGTACAAGCGTCCAAAAGATATTAAAAAAAGTTCCACTCTTGCAAAATTCAGTTGGTACAAGAACTCAACGAAGACGTTTTAAAATAAAGTAAAATAAAGTTCGATTATTTCCACTTTTTCTGCAAGTGAGTACACCATAATTGTTAAAAATTTAACGATATTGAGAAGAACTTCAACGCACAAGTCACAGAACAGCTATCTCGCAACTACCGCACCTGATCGTTCAACCTTGTGGCAATTGAAAAAATGCGAAAATATCTAGAAATAGTAAGAAAAAACAGCAAATTGGTCGAAGGAATTTATCTTTATCATTTACTCTGAAAAATTTTTAAATAAACTTTTCAAATTTTAATCCTTCATATTTTCTCAATGACTGCACCGATTTTCAAAAACGAAGCGGGAAAGTATTGAGTAAATTCATTGCGGTACCACTTGACCCCCCTTCCCAATTGGAAAAAAAATGGGGGATAACACCCCCGCTCAGAGGGTTGAAGATTTTGCAATCATTTTTGAGGCAAAAGTTGTCCCCCTCACAAACAAAATTGACATGTTTTTGGATTTTTTGAAAAAAAAAATACCCTAGCCGTTATGCCTTGCGGAACGTTTTCGATGAGCCACCCCGTATATAAACCGTTCATAAAATAAGGCGACAGCAACCGGCAACACTGTTGGGTATGCGAGTTGACTAGTGGGACCTAGAAGCTAGTCTATTAGCACTAGCCATTCCAAGGCTATTTTAAACTAAACCGTAAAACTTGGAAACCTATTATATGGAATCCTCTACGACGTAGTAATACACTACAATGGGTAATAAGCATTCACAATAAATTTTATCTTTGATGTAAACTGCTGGCAAATAATTACTGTTAACAAACTTTACGACGAAGGGCAGATTAAAAAGGTCGTTTTAAAAGAAAACTAATTTGATTTGTATGCAGTGGCTGCTCTTCAATAAGTACACATGTGCAAGTGAATTTTCAAATTTAAGGCCTCTTCATGAGCAATCGAAGACAGAAAAAGCTATAAGAACGCTAAGAAATCTCTCATAATCGAAAAAAAGCAGCTAATCGCATTAACACACATCAAAATCAGACAAAAACGAAATAATAAGCCTGGGAACAAAATTCTACAGCGACCTATATAAAGCCCCAGAAAACATACATGAAGAAAGAGTGCCCCTACCACAAAACGACGCCCTAGAAGTTCGAGGGAGTTTCATTATGATGTTCGTATCGAACTTGTATCATTAATAACTATTATATCGTCGGCTTTATGACGAAAAGACGTATCTCGATTTTTGGCGATTTTGAGATATCAACGTCATGACGTGCTCAATGGGTCATATTTTAACATAGCGAATTTGCGCATCTCAATATTATACCTTTTTCATTTTATATTCGTTTAAAAATTTGCCCCATCTCAAATACTACAATTCTTTGTTATGACGAAGAAACGTATGTTGAGATAGGGCTCTTTGTTATATCAATTATTGTTATACCAATTGTTATACTACAAGAAATATGGAATTTGAGATAGGTCCTTTTGTTTTAAGTTATGAAAATGCATGCGAGAGAAAATCACACAATTCTACCTAATTATTTTCTGACGGTTGCTTGGGACAAAATAAAACTTCTATCATGGCAGCAGCTCTCTTTTACAGTGTGATTTTATAGTCTGTTTTTTTTTGCCAAAAACCATTGTTAGAATGAGCTAGACTTTGCACATAGCTGTATCGGGTATGCAAAAGATTGTCCGAGAATAAATAGCCGAATAAAAGGAAAATTTTGATCGAAAGCAAAACAACGAAACGAAAATTGCCCTAATGGAAAATTTCCCGAAAACATAATTTCTCTAAGAACATTTTTCGAAAACCAAAAACTTGCCCGAAAAATACAACAATTGTCATCTCATTATCATTGTCAATCCATTGGCATTGTCATCCCTGCGAATTTTTGGAAAATTTTATTTATTATCCTTATCATCATCCAGCATAAGCACGTAGAATGGAAGTCCAGTTTGTTATCATTGAACAGAGAAAATAGAAACTGTTACTCCACAATTATTTGTATAAAAAAAACGAATGAAGAAACATGTTTTGTTTTTGTTTAGTTTTGGTTTATGTTAAATAGACCATGAGTTTAAATGCCCTGTATTAATGCCCTCAATTAACTAAATAATTACTAAAAATATATTAGTTATAAAAATGCATTTTTGTATAAAAAACAATATTATTAAAATAACCTAGATAAGAGTATTTTAATTGATTATTTCTTTACTTCTGGAATGAAAATTGTCTTTGTTTTCAGTTGATCTAATCCAACGCGAATAAAAGTATTTAAAAATATTTGTTTCTGATTTTTTGGCGATTTTCAGATTTTTTCTTGTATGTATGTATTGTATTTTCTTGTAAGTATTCCATAATGTGAATATTGTTTTATTTTTTTTCTTATTAAGAACACTTTACCGTCATTTTTTAATTTATTTTACATGGCCTATGTATACTATTCGTTCGGAAATAAATTTATTATTATTATAACAAAAAGGCCTATCTCTATTAAACAACTAAAAATAAATTATTTATTAGAATTTACGCTCAATTTATCTTCAGAGCGTTTCCTCAATGTCACCGTTTAAGTGTTAATACAAAAACACTATTAAAAAATTAAAGACTTTACATTTATTGGCCAAATAAAGTAAGCGATTTTCTTTAAATCGCTCTCCTGAAAAGTAGCAAAAATCGAGATACGCCTTTTCGTCATAAAGCCGACGAATATGCATGTATACATCTGAGTAATATATATGTAGTGGCTGTTGGATAAAAATATTATTAATAAACCAAATAAATCAATATTTTCAGATACATAAATTATTTAGAAAGTCAAAGCCTAACATTTCATCTCTGTTTGGCGCTGGTAAATTTCATCAAGTTCTCGAGAAAAAGCAAACAAACAATCCCGCTAATTAACCAACTAAATTACAGAAAGATTTAATTTAAGATAATTAGAGCCGGAGCGAGTTATACTTCTGTTTCTTTTATTTGGTTTTCGACGGGGAAAGTCAGAAAAACACTATTGTTAACGCCACGTTTAATTGTTTCGCGTTTATTTTGAAAAAGAAAACTTCATTTCTGTCTAGACTTTTATAGCCAACATTTTTTGTATGTTTTGTTTTCGTCGTTTCTTGTTGGTACAGATAAAATTGTGACATAAACAATTGTTAATGATAACTTGAGACTTCTAAAGCGGTCTCAATACCGTTATTATAGTACATACAGGGTGGCGCACCTAATTCACCTCGATTGATTATACGAAAACGAAAAGATGTAGAAACAAAATATTTTATGGGTATATGTGAGGAGGTAATGTGCACAAAATTTTATTTTGAAATATACAGGGTGATTCAGAACTAAGATCCAAACCAAACCGGTATTTTATTTCACACCCGATATTTTATTTCATTTTTAGATCCTTGGACACAAAATAAGGCGTTTATTATAAGGGTTAAATATGTTTACAAGCTTTGGTTTTTGAGATATTTAAAAATATTTAAATATGCATGCTATAATAAAAATTATTGTCAACACCCTGTACATTACTTTTCAGAATTAATTCTTGTGCTCACTTTTAAGACAGAGAAATAAGCTTTACTGAAAAATGTGATTGCTTCGTTTGATGTATACAGGGGTATCAAAAATTGCTAGTCTATTTTAAATATTTATTTTGCATAAAAACTCCGTTATTTCAAATGCAACACCCTGTATTTTTTAAAATAAATAGAAGCAGATTTAAATGCTCTTTCAACTGTATTAAGGTTTCCTATACCTATCTAGCTCAGATTTTGAATAAAAAGCGATTTTTCAATAAAATGGCCATCAAGATTGCTGGTGTCGCCCTGGCAATTTTCTATTGACAGTTGTTAGTAACTATTTTAAAAATCGTAAAATATTAGTTTATGGACATTATTATTTAGATTTATAATAGTTTACTTAAACTTACTCAAAATAGTTTAATACGTAAGTATTCATTATTTTATCAAGGAACATAAAGCAGGGTCTGCTGGCGGAACGAATACATATGTTATTAGTGATTTTATTTTATGAGGAAAATTACTTCTTGACCTCAAGGGCTTATGCTCGAAGATATCCAAATAGGAATCTTCCTGATAAGCATTCCTATGAAAAACTACTTGTTCTATTTCGGAGAGCTGGTAGTGTGGTTTATAAAAACCTATTTGGCCTACCTGTCGTTGGAACTAAAGAAAATGAATTTGCCGTAATTGTCTCTTTTATAGAAAATCCATATATCTAGAAGTCATCGTAGATATGTGGTTTTTCAACTAACTACTTCTTCGTTTTTTCTTGATAGAATAATAAATACATATTTAATAAATATTATTTATGAAACTATTGTAAGGGTAAATTAAATAAAAGTAAACTTTTTACTAATTTCGATTTTGAAAATAGCTACTAACTGTCACTAGAAAAACCATAACATCAGCCCTGTTGGTTGCCATTTTATTGAAAAAATGCTATTTATTCAAAATCTAGCTAGATAGGTATAGGAAACTTTAATATAGGTTAAAAGAGCATTTAAATTTGCTTGATTTACTTAAAAAAATACAGGGTGTTGCATTTGAAGTAACGAATGTTTTTGTACCAAAAGTTCAACAGAAACTGTTTTATTACCATTTTTTTCGCAGAAAAATTTATGATTGATTTAAAAAAATAAAAATTTGAACAATAGAAACTAAATCTTCTTCTCACCGCCTTTTTCCGTTTCAAAGAAACCGACCATAAGAATACTGCGTCGCGTTGATGGATAGCTTCTCAATTAGTGCCTTTGACGAAAAACCGATAATAATTTCTAGTTGGCGGTGTTTGCAGCGCCAAAGATTCCTTTGACAGTTACGTCGCTAATTGATTGGTTTAGCCGAGCGACTTAAGATCAAACAGGCGAAACACCAGCCGAAACTTGATTAAAGCACAATTTGCTTAAACACGGCATTAGATGCGTTACATTATCGCACTCAGTGTTGACGTTAGATGTTTAGAAAAGCAGTGTTTAGTTAAAAAGTGGTGTTACAGAATGACAATTTTAAGTCAAAAATACGAAAAATCTCTTGTCCAAATGTTACGAATATGTGAGGCCTTTATGATAACATTTTTTGTCTAAAAGAAGGTGAAAATAACTTTGATTTTAAAAATGTTGCTTACATTTAAAGCGCGATATTTTAAAAAACTGATGCTACAATTTAAGAGTTTGTTTACTATAAAACAGTAAATAAAAGCAAGTAGTTTTTAAAAAACGCGCCAAAGAAAGTTGGATCGTATTAAAAAATTGGTTTCCCTCTAAGAGAAGAGTCAAAATGTACCTCATTTTGATTCTTTATAGATATATATTCAAAGTTTTAGCCAAAGAATATATTACAGTTATGGTTGTCTGTCATTTAAAGATATCAGTAGATTATTTTTTTTAGTGTAACCTATAAAAAGTTGCAACCAAGAATCTCTATAATATGTCCTCGGAGTGTCTTTACAAGTTAAAATATGGTTGAATTTTGAATGTGTACTAAAAATTAAAACGCGTTTCTATGGTAATATCAATTCGATTTCATTCTTTGATAGATAGTTATTATTAATTTTGATTAATGTCCGATATGCTGACGATACGGTGCTCCTAGCTGGCAATGAGAAGGATTTGCAGTGCCTGGTGGACAGAATTAGCAGTATTAGTAAGAGTCATGGTCTTAAAATAAATAGAAACAAAACAAAATTTATGATTATCAGCAAACAAAATATTGAAAATAGATTACAAGTGGAAGATCAAAATATAGAAAGGGTAAGAAGATTTAAGTACTTGGGTTGCTGGCTAAATGATAAATAGGATCCTGATGAAGGAATCAAACATAGAATTGAAATAGCCAAAAACACTTTTTTCAAAATGAAAACTCTACTCTGCAACCGAGACCTGAATCTGACTACTCGATGGCGAGCTACCAAATGCTATGTACTCTCTACATTGTTATACGGAGTCGAGGGATGGACGTTGAAGGCACGGACCATGTCACGCTTGTATTCAATTGAGATGTGATTATACCGACGAATGTTGAAAATATCCTGGACCGAATGAATAACAAATCTCGAAGTATTAGAAAGAATGTGTAAGGACCAAGAACTATTGACTACAATAAAACGACGGAAAGCAGCATATTTTGGTCATATTTTTCGAAATAACAAATATAGTTTCCTACAGCTGATCGTTGAGGGAAAGATTGAAGGACGACGCAACGAGGCATCGGGCGTAAACGGTTTTCCTGGTTGCGGAATTTGCGCCAGTGGTTTAATATAGGAGAGGCCAGTGCAATTGTCCGTTTGGCTCAAGACAGGGAGGAATTCCAATTGATGGTCGCCAACCTCCGATGAGGAGAAGGCACACGAAGAAGAAGAATGTCATATTCTTTGCTGTTGTTAAAGTATCATATTTTCCGATAACTATCATCACCCTTTCCGTAGCATTGAAGTAAGTAAATTTTGTGCCTCTTTAACATTTTAAAACAACAAAAAACATTACATAAATTAAAATTATATCAATAATAATCTATCCAAGAATGAAAACGAAGTTATATTACCATAGAAATGCGTTTTGGTTTTTAATCTTCATTCAAAACCTCGCAATTCGTGGAATAAATTAGTGGTTTCAATTAACGTAGAAGTTTGTTTCTTTAAATTCAATTTAAGCATTCAGAACGTCAAAATTAGCGGTAGTAATCTTCAATTAGTGGAAATAGACAACAAACTTTTAACCTTTACACTAATTATACTTCAAAATTTGCGAGAAATGTCATTTTAGCCTTTGATTATCTTCCGCCAAGAGAAATTGTGGTTAGAAATCAAAAGTTGATTGTTTTATAAGCTAAATATTAAGCTTTCTCTATGGATACAACTCATGATACTACTGGCTAACCCAAGCTGTTTCTAGGATATGCTATTAATTTTAAATGTGTTTTTTAAACATTGTGAATGTTCGTAAACTAAAATGTATAAAGTGTAATTGAAACCACTAATTGCGAGGTTTTGACTGAAGCTTTAGTACTTACTTTAGGAAAACGGTATGAAAATTTGGAAAAGTATAAACGGGATTAACCATTCGAGTATAAGCAAAATTTTTTATGAAGAATGCATTTTTCTCAAAATGTCAATAATAACAAAAATTTCCTTTTGTAAAGACAATCCGGGGACATACCTACTGTATAGAAACGGACATATATAAAAAGCTATATTATATTTAAAAAAAAATTATTAAGAGAGGAAAAAATAGGTGGGATATTAAAGCATTATATAGACTAAATTTTTCAAGAAAATAAAGTCTAGAAGTTTATTTTTTACTTGAAACAAAGTAAAATAAAAACTTTTATATGAACGACCGATTTATCAAAAACTTTTCAAGGTTGACATTAAATTCGTTCTCTCTATTATCTTTTCCCTTTTTCAAAAACAACTTGGTTTAAAGGCGCTTACACGTTCCTGAAAATAAGTATTTTTTTATAAATTTTACACATTTTGACTCCATTGCAGAACAATCAAAATCTTCAGTAATATACTATTGATATTTTTATATTGCAATTTTTGTGGTTTTGTTTAAGTATTTAAAAACTAATACATGTTATATACAGGGTGGTCCGAACTGTATTCCGGAAACTTCGGCAGCATATTCTGCAGATAAAAATAAGTAAAAAAGTTCGTATAAATGCTTAGTTTCGGAGATACAAGGTGAAAAAGTTTCATATTTGTTTCGATCTTTTTCAAATAATTTTTGAAGTAGTGTTGATATTTAGATGAAAATGATTGTCTGGGAGTTTTTGGACATAAGAAATTTGATTTTGATGTTAGTATTGTAATATTAAGAATTAATAAATTAAAAGCTTATTTTAAATTCACAAATCTGACTGTTTATTCTATATTGTTACAACTGTTATCATCATAATAATAATCAAAACATATTTCTAGAAAAACATAGAAATATATATACAGAGAATATTATTAGGATATTACAAATATGACTCCTATATGAAGGGGGCCCATACATGTGTTTTAACTGTTTTGAAGAGTAATAACTTTTCGTCCGTATCTGTATAAATCTACTGGATAAAAAATATACATTTCAGTGATAATGTCTCTTGGTAAAAATCGCTACGAACATCCGTTCTCAAGATATTTAGAATGGAAATAGTCAATACATGTCATTATTTACAAAAAATAAACAAGTCCAGCAGATAGTTATTTGACTAAAATGATACATTTGGGCCAAACCAAACCAAACTTTTTATTTTTTTTAACTAATCATAAATTTCTCTTCGAAAAAATGATGATAAAACAGTTTCGGTTGAACTTTTGACAGAGAAAACATTTCAAATTTGATTTCAGTCTAATAACTATTTATAGTCTAAATGTTTAATTTATGTCAATAGTCAATAAAGACAGGTATTGATAATTTCGATTCCAAATATCAAAGAACAAATGTTTCTTTCAATATGCTACAAATATCCATAGAGATATACAAATATCCATATCCGAGAACCATTACTCGTAGCGATTTTTACCAAGAGACAACAACCGAACAATGGTATTTTATGAAACACTCTGTATAAATTTTTAAAAAATCTTAAAATATGTAAAACAACAAAATAAAATATACGTGTTTACGAGTTTTTCCCAAAAACTCACCGGTTTTTAAAATAAAAAATATTCTAATATTTGAGGGGTGGATTTACCCCCTTAGAATTCGACTTTCGAAAAATCCCTTCTTAGCGAACCTCTACACCCTAAAGTCAAACCGTTTTCCAAATTCAGCTTTTTACGTCAAGCGCTTTAAGCAGGATCGTGATTAATCAATGAACAGATTTTTCGAAACACCCTGTACACATTTTTAAAAAATCTTAAAATATGTAAAAAACAAAATAAAATATACGTGTTTAAGCGTTTTTTCGGAAACTTGACCGTTCTTTAAATAAAAAATATTGTAATATTTGAGGGGCGTTTTTACCCTCTTGGAATTTCAGATTCGAGAAACTCCTCCTTATCGAACCTCTACACCTACAGTCAATCCGTTTGCCAAAAATCAGCTTTAAACGTCAAGCAGTTTAAGCAGAATCGTGATTATTCAATGGTCATATTTTATGAAACACCCTGCATACATTTTTAAAAAATCTTAAAAATGAGCTTCTTCTGAGAATCTTAAAAAATCTGAGAAATCTGAGAATCTTAAAAAATGAGCTTGAGCTTCTTACGTTGAGTGGTTTGAGCAGGACCGTCATTAATCAGTAAGTCAGTCACTTAAGGATTGTATATATAGATGACACCAACCTACAATACCATGCCCGAGGGGTGTCTCACTTGGGTAAAAAATGTATATGTACTGCCAAAATATCATCTTACTACCAAACGACTGCCAATCACAGCGAAGAAGACTGCCTATGACTGCCATGTAATTATTATAGATGACTGCCGTAAGACTGCCAATGACTCGCTGGCAGTCAATTGACTGCCAAGAAAATGTACATGTAATTCCGGTGGTGAGACACCCCTCAACCATGCCATTTTAGTATTTCTGAATTGTTCTAAATTCTGAGTAAATAAATATAAAACATATTTAAATATCTCTTAAAATTTCGAGAGTAAACATAAACACAACTATTAAAGACGTTAATTAAATTTCTTTCCTATGAGGAATAATAAAATAGATAATAAAACACGTCGTTAAATTTTTATACCTAACACGGATAAAATTATTATTTTTGATTAAGTTTCTATAATTGCCGTTTTATTTCAACTAAAATTCTTTATTTGATATAAAATACTAGATATTTATTTTCTCCATAGATTTTATTCGGCGCATTCGAACATTAATATTAAACAAGAAATTTACTGTCACTGTTATAAGCTCGCAAACGATGGCCGAACAAAATAAAGCTTCCAAAGAGGAAATTAGACCACTATTTAGACCGCTCGATTATTCCATTAGAGAACAGCGAGACTGACAATTATTTGTCAGATATTGATAGAGTTTTAACAAATAATTAATAGTTTTACATTTAATGAAGTAAAGGAATGCATTTTGGAATTTTTAAAGTACATCTGCAGTTACTAGCACTAGTTTTAATCATATGGTGATGATGCATGGTTAGCCAAACGCGCGCCCAGTGCATTTGGTGTATTGTGGTGACTTAGTGTTTTATTTTGCTGTTGTAGCACCAAAGGATCCAATCCCCAAATGTAATTATGCTATTGCTTGATTATTGAATTTGAGATTATAGTTTCATATCTGTCCTATCCACAAATTTTATACCAGATGATTCATTTAAATACAACACCTAAAATGTAAAAAATATGGAAATTTTGAGTAATAGCAGCATCTTAAAAATTATCAACTTATAGACTGAAAGTCGAAATATAAGTATAAGGTGCGTCTCAAAAGTGGCTCACCCCTATAACTTTTTTATTTTTTCAGATAAAACAACGAGATTTGGTATGTTAGAATATAACATAAATTGGGATTGATTGACATATTCAATTGTTTTCTGTCACTGGTTTCACCGGAAATGACTACAACTTCTGATTTTTAAATAGCACTCTCGGTATTTTTTTACTTTATTCAATCGCAAATGACACTCTGAATAGAATGACATCATATGTCAACTTTTGACATTTTCGCATATGGTTTATTTGAAATTGTAACATGCGGTTCATAATGACAATTTGACTAAAAATACCAAGTGTGTAGTATCAAATTATTCGTAAAAAATGCTTTTTCAAAATATGCTAATGAGCCACCCTTGTTCCATTTGAAAAAATTGAGATATGATTAAAAATACGATTTGGGCATTTTTTAACCGGCCAGGACAAGACACTAAAAATATTAGACGAACAAATCTATTTTTCCAAGGCTCCTTGATTAAAAATTAGTGTTTTTAACACAGTCATGGCACTCTAGATTGAAATTTAAAATACAATTTGTTTTTGAGCGAATATATCAAAAGTTGACATATGATATGTCATTCGATTCAGAGGGTCATTTTCTATCGAATAAAGTAAAAAAATACCGAGGGTGCCATTTAAAATCTAAAAGTTGTAGTAATTTCCGGTGAAACCGGAAGTGAACGAAAACGATTGAATATGTCAATCAATCCCAACTTATGTCATATACTAATGTACCAAATCTCGTTTTTTTTTATCTAAAAAAATAAAAAAGTTATAGGGGGAGCCATTTTTGAGACGCACCCGGTAGATGCAATCAGAAATTCTTCAAATTTTTTATGTCTATCTAATCTCTATTTACCAGTGTCAATTTTGTTCTGTTTTACTATCTAATGGTTTTTTACTATACTAAGGGCTGACAAAGGTTAGTCTTGGGTCGAGATTTCCGTATGTAAGAAGAGTACAATGCGTTTATAATGTACTGAACAAAGAGAGAACAGTAAACACGTTGCCAAACGTATGAAATAAACCGAGAAACTGTACAAATTGCTAAGAGACGTGGAAGAAGATATAGCAGATTTGTCGCAGTTGACCGGTTGACCCAATTAGTACCTCTGTCAGTACCTAGGGGGAGATGTACATCATGCGTTCAGCTTCACGATTTAATTACGTCTCGTGATATTTTATTTGTTTATTTATTAACGAGTCGTAATTTTCACTATAGCTCAAAAATTTTAAAGTGCAAGTTAGAAACACATTTTTAGTAAAAATAAGTGGAATTGAGTTTGTGTTCGACAGTGATTGCGCTATTAGAACTCTGAATTGAAAAATCAATATCTCGAAATCTATTAGAAATAATTGATTGTATTTTTTTTCAAAAACTTTCTTAATATTTCTGCTATATTTTCTTCGCAGATAGTATGTGAAAATCTTTATAAATAAAAAAGATACACGATTGCTGAAACTTGCTATGCACTAAAAGTAAATGGATGGATTATTTAAAAATTTTAAATGGTAAAGAGCAACCTTGCCGAATTTTTCTTATTTAAACATATTGTAAAAGATCCGATCTTAAAATAAAAAAAGTGTCTAAAGTGGTTCTTAAGTTATGGCGTGTTATGTGTTAAAAAGTTTGAGTTTTTAAATTATCGCGATTACTGACATTTTCTCGTTTAAGAAAAATGGACACCTTAACGATATCCTTACAATTCCACTTCAGATGCTCAAAAACATGTCTAATGATTTTATCTAGTCACCTTTTCGAAAAAAAAGTCTTCTAAAAATATGCCGTTTGTGATCGTGATTTTACTTTATTTGATAGGGAAAGGCATGCCGGCAACGCCGCAACAGCACACCGTCGCATTTCCCTTACTCTGACTAAGATCCCTATGCGATTTACTTCCACACATGTAAATACCGACCCAAAAGTAATAGTTGCCAGCCCACGTTACTAATATTATAATTAATTTAAATAATTTATGTTTATTTTATTTATAAATATATTTATTTATTATATATTTTTTTTATTTTTAATTAAAAAAAATATTTATTATTTAATTATTAAGTTTTGTATATTGTCAAAACTTCTAGGCCAATTTGGGGAAAATCATATTTCAGTAAGCCAATTTGATAAACCCAAGGTCCAAGGAATTGGAATAATTCACTTATACATCAATATAGGTATGTTTTTATAATAAACATTATTAATTAAAACAAGTAAAATTAGGTGACATAACGTGGTAACGTGATATTTCAAGGCGAAGTTCGTTACAAACATCGGTGTTGGAAATATACACAAACTCTTTGATGACGCACCCACTGACGATTGTGTCGAGCAGACTAATATAAAAATGAATGCTGAAGACAGCGTGGAATGCTGAAGGTAATATAGTCAGTTGATAATTAGTCAAATAGACAGACCTTTGATAGCCAGTTAATCAGTGAATAAGTCATATAGTCAAACACCCAACATGTTTCTGATTTAAAAGTAATTCAGCAAACTTTAAATCTATTCTTGGCATTTCCCAAAATTGTTTCCTAATATTTAGGTATTGTATATATTTAATTAATAAACAGATCATTTTGTAATTGTTGTTTTAATCTGAACAGATAACCTGGACTTAAACGACCAAAAAGCTAGGTCGCAACATTTACTAGAAAGCATAGAGTACAGTAGTAAAAATCTTCTGTTAGCATCGATACTTTTTTCAGCGCTCGGGAATCCGCACTAGGCTGGAAATACATCATATCAATTAAACTTTTAGTTACGTAATCGAGGGCGCAATTTTTAAATTCATTGTTGCTAACCATGGACATATTCGGCGCCGTGCTGACTAACTGGAATTTAAAATTCACGCTGAGGATTCAGGTGGTAGTTCTGTTGTAAAAAATGTCAAGTTGCCGCATTTATTTATTTTTATTGCACCAATGATTTAAATTTTTCTTAAAGATAAGTAGAGCTTAGAATGAGCTGTATTTATATTTACTTTAATATTCACCTTAAATGAGGGAATTTGACTGATACAATTTTTGAATTTGAATTGTTTTTAATGATACTAACAATTTTAGTTCAACTTATAATAAAATTTATTTAATATTAATAGAAATCCAAGAGATTTGAAACCTCTTTTAACGATTTATAACACTCTCAAATGAATTACAGGTGTCCTTATTTTCTATGAAAACCACACAGCTTTTTTCATAGTCGCTGCAGTTGCTATAGCTATAAAAACTAATTTTTTAAGGTGTACAAAATGACTCCTATATGAAGGGGGCGCCACATACATGTGTTTTAACTGTTTTGAAGAGTAATAACTTTTCGTCCGTACCTGTATAAATTCTACTGGATAAAAAATATACATTTCAGTGATAATGTCTCTTGGTAAAAATCACTACGAACATCCGTTCTCAAGATATTTAGAATAGAAATAGTCAATACATGTCATTATTTACAAAAAATAAACAAGTCCAGCAGATAGTTATTTGAGTAAAATGATAAATTTGGGCCAAACCAAACCAAACTTTTTATTTTTTTTAACTAATCATAAATTTCTCTTCAAAAAAATGATGATAAAACAGTTTCGGTTGAACTTTTGACACAAAAAACATTACAAATCAGCAGATGATTATAAACTGAAGCGAGTTTATAATCATCTGCTGATGATGCTAACATGGTTAGCGAAACGCGCGTCCAGTGTAAAAGTAAAAATGTTTTGGTGTATTGTGATGGTTTAGTGTTTTATTTTCCAAAAATCAGTTTTTTGACGTCAAGCGCTTTCACGTCGTCAATCACGCGTCAATCACGATCCTGCTTATCGCGATTAATCAATGGTCAGATTTTTGGAAACACCCTGTATACATTTTTAAAAAATCTTAAAATATGTAAAAAAACAAAATAAAATATACGTGTTTACGCGTTTTTTCGAAAACTTGACCGTTTTTTAAATAAAAAATATTGTAATATTTGAGGGGTGGCTTCACCCCCTTGGAACTGGAATTTTGAAAAATCCCTTCTTATCGAACCTCTACACCCTAGAGTCAACCTGCATGCCAAAATTGAGCTTCTTACGTTGAGTGGTATGAGCAGGACCGTTATTAATCAGTGAGTCAGTCATTTAAGGATTTTATATATTAGTATAGATGACACCAACTTACAATACCATTCCCGAGGGTGTCTCACTTGGGTAAAAAATGTACATGTACTGCCAAAATATCATCTTACTACCAAACGACTGCCAATCACAGCGAAAAGGCCGCCTATGACTGCCATGTAATTATTATAGATGACCGCCCTAAGACTGCCAATGACTGCCAGCGACTGCCAAGAAAATGTACATGTAATTCCGGTAGTGAGACACCCCTCGACCATGCCATTCTGGTATTTCTGAATTTTCTAAATTCTGCGTAAATAAATATAAAACATATTTAAATATCTCTTAAAATTTCTAGAGTAAAAATAAACACAACTATTAAAGACGTTAATTAAATTTCTTTCCTATGAGGAATAATAAAATAGATAATAAAACACGTCGTTAAATTTTTATACCTAACACGGATAAAATTATTATTTTTGATTAAGTTTCTATAATTGCCGTTTTATTACAACTAAAATTCTTTATTTGATATAAAATAC